>NC_064639.1:824616651-824922401 GCF_023864345.2 Schistocerca serialis cubense | reverse complement strand
ATCTATCAAACAGTCTTTAACCACTCCCTATTAAAGAAATTACACTTTTGAGTGCAGTTACTGTGTCATACATATTCAAAAGAAAGATGGAAACGGAAGGAGTTGAAATCAAAAAACGAATCCCTGGAGAGTATGTTGAAAACAAGTGCCACACGGATGAATATGAATTGCTGTTGGAAAAACAAGAATCCACTGGACGTGTGCAAGCAAGACTTCGTACATATAATGTATGGAAAAATCTGTTTATGACTGGGGAATACAAGGCATCAGCATTTAATGTAAACGCCTGTGGAAAGTGATGGCACACTGTTGTCCTCGCAGATAAGAAGGGAGCGAAGGACGTTTACTACTTTAGAGCACATACGCAAAAAAATCTATTTACAAATCCCTGATTCCTTTTAGATCTCCTTAAAAAGGATGGATACGTTGTACCTAAGAGTGGTGTGCTGAAAACAGCGAATTTATTAATAGAAAGGCCATTTTCAGAGCTTAAAAAGTATGGAATAACTACATTTAATGACCATTCGTTTGCAAAAGCTGTAAATTTAAATTTCTGTACAGAGGTTCCACCAGAATTCGAATGAGAAGAGTTACCATTTCACAGCCGAAAGGATGTGGAATGCTTTAATAGCCTTACTATGTGGGAAATAAAGGACAAAATTAAAATTCACGAAAGTTCTCAGTTAGAAGACTCACTTGAAGGGACTGAGACAACTTAAGGTTATTGAATAGATAGTCCATGGGAAAAATTAGATATCTACTGGAATTAGAGAATATGTCCTTTTTGAATCTGTCAAATTAAGATTTAAATAATAAGTTGAAAATGAAGCTGGATGTTACTAAAACTACATCAAACAGACTTGAATAATGAGTTTCTTCTGCGTGTAAATGTGAAAACATAAATTAATAAAGATTTTGTACAAGATTATTTATTTTTGAATTCGTTTCCCTGTCAAATATCGTGAAAAGGCTCGTTCTTATGATGATGTATGATCGTATTTGGGTAGTGTCCATGAAAAGTACTCGAAATTAGGTTGTCCACTTCTTACCAATACGAAAAACATATAAATAGATTAGGTGATGACAGTTCTTTCTATGAACCACCAATAACATAATCGTAGACTTAAATGTCAACACCCTTCATTGATTTTAGACGTGTAGATACCATTGTAACATCTGACAAAACCCATAGAACAATTCTGGTGTGGAAATGTTTTATTTGAGTGTTCATTGTACCAAGTGTATACCTAACAATGGAATTAATTACATTCTTCCAGTGGCCGGCACTAATTCAGGCAGCCTACTTGTTTGTGTGCTTGCTTGTTTAGCAAATTAGCAAAATATACAGGGTGAGTCACTAACTATTGCCACCTTGAATAACTCCGAAAGTGTGATAGTAGGTGAAAAGTTTGTGGGACAAATGTTGCATGGGTCAAAGGCTGCCATAATATAACGTTGGTTTTTAGTTGCTAGTCGAGGTCTCTTCAGAGATATGAAGGTCAACTTTGTGTTTTAAATGAGGTGCTATAGTTTGGTACTTATTTTCTGATAGCGGCTATCGAAACGAATCCAATGATGTGTAGCAGTAAGGTCTTTTTTTGAAGGTCAACGAAGCTCAAAAAGGTGGCATGAACGTCCGTTTACAGAAGGTGTTCGAAGTGATGACTATTGCTATCAAAGCAGTGCTGCAATCTTATTATCATGGATTGAGTGGTATTCTTTATCACTTCGGCACTTATCGTAACACATGCTCTGACAGTTCTCTCTCGTATATCGTGCAGATAGTAAATATTCGCCGAATACGGCGTATCCATCTAACGTGCCATTGACATGTAAACACCATTCGACGGTTTCGCAATACAACTCTAATAGGAACGGTAAGACTAGTATCGTCGAATCAAGCGAATGTGGACGTTGTATTTCCTTCGAAGAACCAGTCGATATGCTTCTCATATACGGAGAATGCTAACGAAATTCAGTGAGAGCCAGAGATTTCTATGCTGAAAGATATCCTCAACGTAAATATGAATATGATAAATTGAGAACAACTGGATACTTAAAGCTTCGGAAACATATCCGACAAAGGAAAGTTACTAATGAGGAAACGGAAATTGGTACTGTCGCCACTGTGGTTCGAGATCCTTGTGTTAGTTCGCGTCAAATCGCAAGGGAATCTGGCATGAGCCAGAGTAGTGTTGTTCGTGTTTTGCATCGCCATAAACATCATCCTTACCATACCAGTCTCCACCAAGAATTATCTGGTACGGATTGTATGCGTCGTATAGAATTCTGCCCATGGGCTCAACTTCAGATACAGGGAGATGACACATTTATTAATTTTATTTTATTTACTGACGATGCTATATTCACGAACCATGGAAACGTTAATTTGCATAAGATGCATTATTGGGCAGTTGAAAAGCCATGTTGGCTGCGGCAGACTGCACACCAAAAACCGTGGTCGGTGACCGTATGGTGTGGGATTCTAGAAGACAGAATTATAGGCCCCTATTTCATGGAATGAAATCTCAGCGGTAGGAAGTACACCGCATTCCTGCAAGAAACATAGATCTGTTTTTGGAAGAAATACCTTTTGTGGTATCAACGTTCGATACCACACCTGCTAGGGGTTGCAGATATCGACCGAGGTCCGTCCTAGAGATCGCTGGACTCGCGAGTCACGACTAGCGCCGCTCCGCGGCTAGCGACAAGTATCTAGCAAGCTCTCGTCCACTCTTGCTCGGGACGCCAACTAGGAATGTAGCATAGCCTTCAGCTGGTAGGAAACAACCCCTAACAAGGCGCTTAGTCAAGTATGGCATAAGTAATGCCTCTCTAGATATATTTCTAATTATATGTATGCAGTATATGAAGAAGGCTGCAACACAAGTTAACTACAATATATATTATTTTTTACCAACAACTACTAATTATTTCAGTCGTTGCAGATACAGACTATGCAGTTAGCCCCTAACCGACTTCACTGCCAAACCAGCAATATATGTTTACAGTTAGCATTGGCCACCTGTCATCATAACAACTGACGACGAGAATCATAACACCTTTAGGAACAAGGAACAGAATGTGGTATCAACACGATGGGTGTCCGGTGTGGTGTCACCGCCAGACACGACACTTGCTAGGTGGTAGCTTTTAAATCGGCCGCAGTCCGTTAGTATACGTCGGACCCGCATGTCGCCACTATCAGTGATTGCAGACCGAGCGCTGCCACACGGGAGGTCTAGAGAGACTTCCTAGCACTCGCCCCAGTTGTACAACCGACTTTGCTAGCGATGGTTCACTGACAAAATACGCTCTCATTTGCCGAGACGATAGTTAGCATAGCCTTCAGCTACGTCATTTGCTACGACCTAGCAAGGCGCCATGACCAGTTACTATTGATACTGTGAATCATGTACCGTCAAGAGCGACGTTCACCATTAATGGATTAAAGTATTCCACCAGATACGTCCGTTTTTTCTAAATTCTAATTTCCTTGTCCCGTTCCAGACCTCACGCCAGCCTGCGTGAGCTAAAACGCGTGCCTTTCGGCTTCCGCTAGTAACACAGTGTTGGCTCTCCTGCCAACCACAACATTGGCGACGAGGCAATACCGCTTTCTTAGCTATACTGCCCTGACTGACTTGTGTAATGGCTTCGCCACCATCTCCAGATGTACTGTCCGAATTTTATCGCTTACAGAATCAGCAGACGCAGGCCTTACTGGATGCCCTTCTACAGCTCGTCCAGGGTCAACATGCGATGCAAAACGATGCGGCAGCCGCGCTCGACCGCTAACGCAGCCACAACACTCAGTTGCACCAACTTTTCGTCCTTTTGATGCTGCACTGGATAGCTGGACTGAATGCTCACGCCAATTTGGATTCCATTTCGCCGCTTACAGAATTCAAGGTAACGAGCGGCAGCCGTTTTTGTTGTCTTCGGTCAGCATACAAACGTACCGTGTGATAGTCAAATTATTTCCCCGATGCGATGTAGCAACTCTGTCCTACGACGAAATTTTGTCTGCATTAGATGCATATTTCAAGGACTCAGTCAATGTAGTTGCCAAACGGTATACCTTGTTTCGTACAAAACATACGGCAGGTCAGACTAATCGGGAGTGGGTTGCAACCTTGCAAGGCCTTACTAGGGATTGTGCTTTTGAGTGTCAATGTGGATTCCCTTATTCAGATGCTATGGTACGTGATGCAATTGCAAAGAACGTTTCTGATGTTTGTATCAGGGAACAGATTTTGAAACTAGTCAATCCCTCCCTTCAACAAGTGATGGACATATTGAATCAGCAGGACACACTTGGCTTTGCTCAGGAATCATTTGCAACTTCACCACCTGTGTGTTAGGTTAACCGGCCCGCCGGGCGAGCTGCACGGAACAGTAAACAGCCCTCGCGCCCGGAGACGCCGCTGCCGCCAGGCTCTCAGCCACGTGTACCGTGTCAGCAAGCAAATGCAGTGCTAAAATCATGCACGTGGTGTGCAACTAGACATTCGCATGAGATTTGCCCGTCACGCCAAGCTATTTGCTTTTACTGTAATGAAAAAGGACATGTTCAAAGTGTTTGCCAGAAAAAGTTCAGATCGGAAACTCAAAATCATTCCAGGCCCTTTGCTTCGCGCCGGAATCGGAATCGAACCAAGGATACTGAGGCTTGCGAAACTTCGCCCATGGAAATTCATATAGTCCATTCCACTCCGCCCAGTGCCACTCTCTCTAACAGTGATTGTGTTCATCCCAAAAATAGTGTGCGCCGACATCGTCGGAACTCCTGTCCAGTCACAAGTGATTTTGTACCAGTGTCAGTTCACGTTGCACGAGACAGTCGCTCTTGTCGTCAGCAGGGCAATAAAATTTTTGTGGACTTGGACATTAACGGCAAAGTGATACCATTCCAGCTTGATACCGGGGCTGCAGTTTCACTGATCAATTAAGACACACACAAACTGCTGGGCACACCTCTGTTGCATGCCGCAACTGTTAACTAGCTATTCAGGTCAAGAGATCCCTGTGTTAAGACAGTGCAGCCTTCTTGCAACATACAAGGGACGCACAAAACTTGTGTCATTTTGTGTCCTTCGTTCTTCTTCTGCAGTGAACTTGTTTGGTTTCGATTTATTTCAGTTGTTTAACTTGTCTATAGTAAATCAGGTCCTATCATTGAACCATACTGTGCCTTCAGACAGTGTTTCTCGTCTATGTGAAGAATTTGCAGACTTTTTGCACCGGGCCTCGGTTGCGCTAAGAACTATAAAGCACATTTGGAACTGAAAGTAAACGCGCAACCGAAATTTTTCAGAGCATGCAATGTTCCCCACGCATTGCGTGATGAGGTCGCAAAAACATTACACGATTTGGAATCACAAGGTGTAATTGAATGTGTGCAGGCTTCTCTCTGGGCATCACCCTTAGTAATTTTCCCAAAACCTTTGGGACAATTGAGACTTTGTGTGGACTGCAAGGCAACAGTGAATCCACAACTAGTGATTGCAACTTTTCCTTTACCCCGCCTGGAAGATCTTTTTGACAAACTGTGCCCGGGTCAATATTTTTCGAAGTTGGACCTAGCGGATGCGTACTTGAAAATACCGGTGGACGAAGAATCCCAGCGCGTTTTGGTGGTTAACACGCATCTTGGTTTGTATCGATTCAAACGACTGCCACTCGGGTGTGCATCGCCTCTGCATTGTTTCAGCAATATCTACAAACTGTTTGTGCGTCGGTCCCTACTGCAGCAAACTATCTGGACGATATTGTGATCTCCGGAAAGACGGAAGAAGAACATTTAGCCAGAACATTTAGCCAATCTCAGAACATTATTTCAGGTCTTGCGACAAAATGGTCTTCGCTTGCGGAAGGACAAATGTGTGTTTTTTGCTCGTGACTTGCCCTACCTGGGACATGTATTCAATGCCCAAGGCATACATCCCAGTCCCGAGCACCTCCGTGCCATACAAGACTTGCCTTCGCCGCAGAATTTGAAGTAGCTACAGAGTGTGCTGGGAAAAATTAACTATTATCACAGATATGTGCCGCATGCCTCTTCCATTTCAGCTCCGCTTCATTGCTTACGCCGTAAAGGTGTTCATTTCGTCTGGACGACGGCATGCGAACGCGCCTTTCGCCAGTTGAAATCGGCGTTGCTTTCTAATACTTGCCTTGCGCCATTCGATCCCCAGAAGCCCCTTTTCTTGATGGTGGATGCATCGGATTTCGGGATCGGTGCTGTGCTTGCGCACAAAGATGGTTCGCACGATCGCCCTATTGCCTTTGCGTCCAAATTGCTCTCGTCTGCGCAAAGAAATTATTCACAGATCGAGAAAGAAGCATTGGCTCTCGTATTTGGTGTTACAAAGTTTCATGATTTCTTGTATGGTCGTCACTTTACCATCATCACAGACCACAAACCTTTGACATCGCTTTTTCATCCGACCAAACCTGTACCTCCACGTACAGCGCAGAAATTCATTCGCTGGTCTATTTTCCTCTCGCAGTACCGCTACGATGACTGCTACGGTCGCAGGTTCGAATCCTGCCTCGGGCATGGGTGTGTGTAATGTCCTTAGGTTAGTTAGGTTTAAGTAGTTCTAAGTTCTAGGGGACTTATGACCTAAGATGTTGAGTCCCATAGTGCTCAGAGCCATTTACCGCTACGATATCTTGTATCGGTCCACTGCTAAGCACGGAAACGCTGATGCGTTGTCCCGTTTGCCTGTTGCTGAGGATAGAGCATTCGATTCCTCCGACCCTGTCCTTGCCACCGTTCTGCGTTTTGTTGCTACGCAATGGCCCTTGTCAAAGTCACGGATCGGGGATCCGTTGGTTCGCCGATTTTTTGCTCACCAGGAGAGACTTTTTGTACGACGTGGTGTTTTGCTGTTGCGTTCTGATAATGATCAGTCCAGGGTCGTGGTCCCACGTTCGTTACAGTCCTCTGTCTTACAGCTTCTCCACCAAGGACATTGGGGTGTAGTGAGAACGAAACAACTTGCTCGTCAGCACTGTACTTGGTTCGGAATCGATGCCGCGATTACGAATATGTGCTCTTCTTGCACGGTGTGTGCCGAACAACAATCAGCACCACCGCGGACATTCTTTGCATGGCCAAAAGCCACTTCCCCTTGGCAACGCTTACACATCGATTTTGCTGGTCCATTCTGGAATGCTCGATAGTTGGTTGTGGTAGATTCATTCAGTAATTTTCCTTTTGTTGTCTGGATGCCTTCCACGATGTCATCTGCCACCATCCAAGCGTTATCTGCTATCTTTTGCATTGAAAGTCTTCCACAGACTATTGTTTCCGACAATGGCCCACAATTCATGTCCGCAGAATTTCAGTCATTCTGCAAAGCCAATGGTATTCAACATCTGACGTCCGCGCCGTTTTCGCCACAGTCAAACGGTGCCGCTGAACGATGGATCAGGACTTTCAAATCACAGATGTTGAAGTTGAAAGAGTCGTATTCTCGGGAGGACGAGTTATTGCTCTTTATGTCCTCGAATCGCTCTCAGCCCCGAGATTGTCGCTCGCAGGCTGAGTTGCTCCACGGCCGCCCTCATCGAACCTTGATGTCTTTGCTACATCCACCGCATCAGGTTCCTGTGCAGCGGCAGACACCTGCTTTTGCCCCAGGCGACGGTGCCTACTACCGCCACTATCGAGGTTCACGGCGTTGGCTCGAAGGGCGCATTCTTCGCTTCCTCGGTATCTGGTTTTGGGGGCCTCTGGTGAGGTGCGTCGGCATCTCAATCAGCTGCGCCTCTGTCGTCGTACGGGATCTGCCGCTCCCCGTCTGCTTTCAGCGACGTCAGCGCCCTGGGGACCCATCAACTGGCTCGCCTCGGCCCCAGGTGTTACCGACGCTGCCTTCCTTTTTGCCCCATGGGGACGCGCTGCCGCCTGTTCTCCCGCCGGCGGCGCCCGCAGTGGACGCGTCGCTGCAACCGCCGGGCACCTCCCTGGGTCACGCGCCGCCGATCGCTTCCCGTGACCAGTGTCCTCCGACATGGAACTCTTGCCCGCTCCGGACCGTATGTCGTCTTCGCCCGTCGGGTGCCCCGGCCCAATGGAGATCGACCCTTCGGCCCCTCCTGTCTCTCTGCGGGCGCATACACCGCATGTTGGCGTGCACCCTGGAGCAGATTTTCAGGCGTTTCCTAGCTCCCGGCGGTCCGAATGGCAGGGTGCGGGTGGCACAGCCTCGCCTGTTGTTAGGCTCCCCACCTCGTCGCATACGTCAACATAGGGTCCTCCCCACGGCGGGCGGACGCCTTATGCCATAACCGTACGCCGATTTGCGGGGGAGGAATGTGGTGTCACCGCCAGACACCACACTTGCTAGGTGGTAGCTTTTAAATCGGCCGCGGTCCGTTAGTATACGTCGGGCCCGCGTGTCGCCACTATCAGTGATTGCAGATCGAGCGCCGCCACACGGCAGGTCTAGAGAGACTTCCTAGCACTCGCCCCAGTTGTACAACCGACTTTGCTAGCGATGGTTCACTGACAAATTACGCTCTCATTTGCCGAGACGATAGTTAGCATAGCCTTCAGCTACGTCATTTGCTACGACCTAGCAAGGCGCCATGACCAGTTACTATTGATACTGTGAATCATGTACCGTCAAGAGCGACGTTCACCATTAATGGATTAAAGTTAAGTATTCCACCAGATACGTCCGTTTCTTCTAAATTCTAATTTCCTTGTCCTGTTCCAGACCTCACGCCAGCCTGCGTGAGCTAAAACGCGTGCCTTTCGGCTTCCTCTAGTAACACGGTGTTGGCTCTCCTGCCAACCACAACATCCGGCACATATTTCGCTGATGGATAGAAATGAGTTGCAGAGACAATTCCCAAATCGTTGCGTTGGAAGCATCACCTCGGTTCCGAGAGTTCCGAAACCTGTACAGAAAATTAGAATAGAGATCAAATAAACATCATTTCCGCCATTTTTATTGCTCATGAAAACCACACATTGCATGTTGTACTGCCATACAGCGAGACCTTCAGAGTTGGTAGTCCAGACTGCTGTACACACCGATACCTCTAATATCCAGTAAAATGTCCTCTTTCATTGCTGAATGCCTGTATTCCTCGTGGCACGCTATCCACAAGTTAATCAAGGCACTGTTGGTCCACATTGTCCCACTACTCAACGCAGATTCGGCGTAGATCCCTCAAAGTGGTTCGTGGGTCACGTCGTTCGTAAACAGCCTTTTTCAATCAATCCCAAGCATGTTCGATAGGGTTCATGTCTGGAGAAAACGCTGGCCACTCTAGTCGAGCGATATCGTATTCCTGAAGGAAGTCATTCACGAGATGTGCACGGGACGTGCACTAATTGTCGTCTGTGAAGACGAATGCCTCGCCAATATGCTGCCGATATGGTTGCATTATTGGTTGGAAGATGGCATTCTCCTATCGTAAAGCCGTTATGGTGCCTTCCGTGACCACAAGCGGCTTACGTCCGCCCCACATAACGCCACCCCAAAACAGGGGGGAACGTCCACCTTGCTGCACTCGCTTGACAGTGTGTCTAAGGCGTTCAGCCTGACCGGGTTGCCTCCAAACACGTCTCCGACGATTGTCTGGTTGAAGGCATATGCGACACTCGTCAGTGAAGAGAACGTGATGCCAGTCCTGAGCGGTCCATTCGGCATGATGCATAAACACATCAAAAAATAAAATTTCCATCATCCCGCTTCCCAGAACTGCTGAACGTAGACGTTGACTGTGGATATTGTGTCACAGACACAGTACTTTTGACTGTTCAGAGATGTCACTAAACCCGCCCAAAGATGTAAGCAACTATGCATGACTAGCGCATATTAGACGGAGGGGTCCGGCAGCCGATCAGTTCCAGTTATTCCACCAGGAAGGAAGTACATGGCTCGTGTTGCCTGTAGTTCAAAAAATGGTTCAAATGGCTCTGAGCACTATGGGACTCAACTGCTGTGGTCATAAGTCCCAGAACTTAGAACTACTTAAACCTAACTAACCTAAAGACATCACACACATCCATGCCCGAGGCAGATTCGAACCTGCGGCCGTAGCGGTCGCGCGGTTCCAGACTGTAGCGCCCAGAACCGCTCGCCTGTAGTTCAACCATGCCCAGATGATCAATACCGCAGTTCGATCGTGTCCGCATGGTTACTTTGTAACAGGAAGGGCTCTCAACAGGTGAGGTGTCCAGGCGTCTCGGAGTGAACCAAAGCGATGTTGTTCGGACGTGGAGGAGATACGGAGAGACAGGATCTGTCGATAACATGCCTCGCTCAGGCTGACCATGGGCTACTACTGCAGTGGATGACCGCTACCTACGGATTATGGCTCGGAGGAACCCAGACAGCAACGCCACCATGTTGAATAATGCTTTTCATGCAGCCACAGGACGTCGTGTTACGACTCAAACTGTGCGCAATAGTCTGCATGATGTTCAACTTCTTTACCGACGTCCATGGCGAGGTTCATCTTTGCAACCATGACACCATGTAGCACGGTACTGATGGGCCCAAAAACATGCCGAATGGACCGCTCAGGATTTGCATCACGTTCTCTTCAGCGATGAGTGTCGCATATGCCTTCAACCAGACAATCGTCGGAGACGTGTTCGGAGGCAACTTGGTCAGGCTGAATGCCTTAGACACACTGTGCAGCGAATGCAGCATGGTCTAGGTTCCCTGCTGTTTTTGCGGTGGCATTATGTGCGGCCAGCGTACGACGTTGGTGGTCATGAAAAGCGCCGTAACGACTGTACGATACGTGAATTCCATCCTCCGACCGATAGTACAACCATATCGGCAGCATATTGGCGAGGCATTCGTCTTCACAGACGACAATTAGCGCGCCTCTTGTGCACACGTTGTAAATGACTTCCTTCAGGATAACGATATCGCTCGACTAGAGTGGCCAGCGTTTTCTCCAGACATGAACCCTATCGAACATGCTTGGGGTTGATTGAAAAGGGCTGTTTACGGACGACGTGACCCACGAACCACTCTGAGGGATCTACGCCGAATCTGCGTTGAGGAGTGGGACAATGTGGACCAACAGTGCCTTGAACTTGTGGATAGTATGCCACGACGAATACAGGCCATTCTGTTGGGTATTAGAGGTACTGGTGTGTACAGCAGTCTGTACCACCACCCCTGAAGATCTCGCTGTATGCTGGTAAAACACACAATGTGTGGTTTTCATGAGCAATAAAAAGGGCGGAAATGATGTTTATGTTGATCTCTACTCCAATTTTCTGCAGTGGTTCCGAAACTCTCGGAACCGAGGTGATGCAAAACATTTTTTGGTATTCTCTATGTGTGTCTGTAAATAACATGTTGGCACTTCATACAATTGCATTTTTTGTTCAAAAATGGTTCAAATGACTCTGAGCACTATGGGACTTAACATCTGTGGTCAGCAGTCCCCTAGAACTTAGAACTACTTAAACCTAACTAACCTAAGGAGATCACACACATCCATGCCCGTGGCAGGATTCGAACCTGCGACCGTAGCAGTCACGCGGTTCCGGACTGAGTGCCTAGAACCGCTAGACCACCGCGGCCGGCGCATTTTTTGTATTTTTGTAATATTTTTTCAGACATTTTCGATGAGGAAAGGACATTGTGACATTGAATAGCATAATAGAAGAATTTACTTGTGGGAAGTATGTAATTTGAGAGCCTTACACCAAGTCTGGTATAATAATCAAACTTCAGATATTCACAACTGCTGCTTTACCGCTGGTTTCATGGCACAAACATTGTGTGTGTGTGTGTGTGTGTGTGTGTGTGTGTTGCTGATGTTTTTAGGTGTGGAAATATTGCAAGATACACCCTTTACATAATATTTTGAACATGATTTAAAATGAATTCAGATCGTTCAAATACTTTTGAGCATGGCCAGTATGGCCGAGGGGTACATTGTGACTGGCTGTTTCCTTTTATCGGCCAGTAAAATACTACGCTGTAATTTACCGTTTAATTCCACACTGTTATTGGCTACAGAAAGTAGGCGGAGGGAGAGAGGGAGGGTGAGGGGGAGGGGGCCGGGTCGTGGTTTGTCACGTGATGATGACGTCATTGAATGAGGGGTACGGCTTGCGACATTATGCATGTTGGAAACCATCGCTAGAACTTCCGCTTGACGTGGATGGCATTCCAACATTCAGTACCACGTGTAAGTCATAAGTGCGCCAGAGTCCTTTTAGATATACTACTGCCTTATCAAGTAGGACTTATAGAAAAGATAGAGAGAATCCAACGAATAGAAGCGAATTTCGTCACATCGGCTGCTAATGCACTACTGGGCAGCCGAAAATCCACACTGGTTTCGTCAGGTGCAACATCAACGGCTGTGGAGTGTAAACGTATGGTGCGGTTTCATAGAAAATTACATTGTGGGACCTTACTTCATTTCAGACGTTCTAAATGGGCATTCGTGCACACACTTCCTGACGAACATTCTGCCAGTTCTTCCAGGAGAGGTACCACTGGACATTCGGCAGTGTATGTGGCTGCAAGACGGTGTTTGTCCAACACAATCGTCTCGTGTTGCAACGCAAATACCGAATGAGAACTTTCCTCTACGTTGGATAGGACAAAATTCTGTTGTCAGATGGCCTGCGAGGTCCACCGATTTGACTCTTCTTGATTCATTCCTTTGAGGAGCACTCAAAGATGCAGTCTACGATGAAGCCTCAACTACACCAGACGATATGTGTCGTCGAATCACAAGTACATCCTCTACCATATCATCCACTGTAATTAGATCGGTTCATCGTTCTTTCGAATGGCGTTTGCAGATGTGCCCTTCAGTCCACGGCCAACAGTTTGAACACATGCGTAAATAAGGGATAAAGTTAGTTTTTTGGAAGACAAAGTTCATATTATGTAATTTGGGTGGTTACCAAATCATTATCAATAAATTGTTTCGTTTACGTGTGGACGTAATTGTATTACAATGTCATATAAGTCGACAGCGTGTATTGCACGTAGCTGGTAACACAGTAATTACGCGCTTAAGTTCAGCATGAAACGACATTTCGTTAAGAAGAAAATTTATTTTTCGGTGTACAGGTGGCCACCAAAGTATTTTTAATAAAATGTTTAGTTCAACAGATGTATCCCGCATGTTATAATTTAGAGCGGTATAGGTTCAGACTGTTATCCGACAGCGTGTATTTTACCTCCAAGAAGCACACAGCCACCAGCAGGGAAAGACAGGTCAAATTTTTGCTTTAAACATTTTGATATTACTGTAGTTACCTTTTGTAGCGTATAAGATGATTTCTCTGTTTTAGATCACGTAAGTGTGGGAAGATACACAAATGTGAAATAGTTCTCTTAAGCCCTTTGTGACACGCAAGATTCTAGCTTTTGTCGTGTTTCCATACAGAAGATTCGTATGTGAACCTGCATCTAGGTCATAAGTTGGTTCAAGGGGAAATAAAGCTTTATTCTCGTAGCGGAGACCTGCCTTACGGTATACAATTACGCAGCCTCGTCCGAGACGCCTGATTGGCGGTGCTTGCACTGCAAACACCGTTTCCAGCCCTCGTGCTCTCACACTCTACGACATTTCTTGATTTTTTTTTACGAGAGGTTTCAACGTCAACATTAACAGGCCCTATATCACTGTAACTGACTTCTCAAGAGCTATCGAATGCAGATATAGAAAGTATGCGATTCCATTAAAAAAATGAATTACATCAATACCTCAGTTGATACCAAAGCTAAAAACATTAACCAAACAAAACTATACGTGCCCCTCGATGCTCAAACATCTGCCGAAAACCGCTTTTTGATAAGAATATGTGTAACCGTTCACGAAATAAAACCGGTGTACGTCTTACGTGACTCACTCTATATAATTTTCGCACCATTGCAAAGAGAAGTGATGTAGACATTAGTGTCAGTGGTTTTGAGAAACAGCTGAAATCGCTAAAATTTAGTAGAGCTTCAGAACCCGATGGAATCCCCATCTGATTCCATACCATAATTCCGTCTGAGTTAGCTCCACTTTTAACCACAGTCTAAAACAGATCCATCAAACAAAGAATGGCGACCAGTCGTTGGAAGAAAACACCCACCTACAATAAGCACATCAGAAGTGAATCGCAACACTACCTATCAGTACCCCTGTTGTAGAATCTTAGAATACATTCTCAGCTCAAAAGTAATGAGGTACCCCCTCTGTTCCAAACAGCATTGATTCCGAAAACATCGACCATGTCAAACCCACTCGTTGTTTTTTAAGTATGCTTTCCTGAAAGCCAAGGATCAAGGCAGTCAGGCAGATGCAATATTTTTCGATTTCCGAAAAGCATTTGAATTAGTACCTAATCTACGATTACCATGAAAAGTACGATCGTATGGCGGATCAATCGAAATTTGTGAATGGATTGAATATTTTTTGGTGGGAGGACGCAGAAACATATCTTGGATGGAAAGTCAACAGCAGAAGTAGAAGTAACTTTGAGTGCGCCCCATGGAAGTGTGTTGGGACACCTGTTGTTACTGTTGTGTAATCATGACCTGGCAGACAAATTTTTAATAACCTCAGACTTTTCGCAGATGATGTAGTTTTATCTATAATGAGGTTCTATGTGAAATAAAGCTGCAGAAATATTGCCTTGGATCGTGATAAATGGTAGAAAGATGGGAAACTTTATTTAAATGTTCGTAAATATAAAATTATGCGCTTCAGAACGAGGTATTCTACGACTCAAATATCAGCAGGTCACAGTGAGAATCGGTCAACTCATACAAATACCTGGGCGTAACAATTTGTAAGGGTATGAAATAGAATGATCACATAGGCTCAGTCGTAGGGAAAACAGGTGGCAGACTTCGGTTGATTGGATTGATTGGAGGGATACGAGAAATGGAATTAATCTACAGCGGAGACTGCAAACAGAAGACTCATGCGACTCATCCTAGAGTATTTCTCAAGTTTGCCGCAGCAAATAGGACTAATAGGGAATGTCGAACGAAAAAGATAAAGGCAGCGCTATTGGTCACAGGTTTGTTTAACCAATAGGAGAGCGTCAGGGAGATGCTGATGAAACTGAACTGAAGAAAGCTTGAAGATCGAGGCAGACTATTTCGAGACTATTAAAGTTACAACAACCAACTTTAAATGATGAATCTAGGAATACAATACAGCCCCCAGGTATCGGTCGCATAGAGATCGCAAGGTCTAGCTCAGACTTATTAGAGTGCCCACGGAGGTGGATTAAGCAATAATTCTTTCCGCGCTCCATATGTGAGTGGAAGGGGAAGAAGCCATAACAACTGGTACTGTAAGCAGGTTGTTTAGGTTTTCATGTTGGTAACGCCACGTAGTGCTCTGTATGAAAATCACTTAGTTGTGTGCAGTCTGTGGCTGGTTGGCATTGTTGGAATATTCACTATTTTAGTATTGGGCAGTTGGATGTGAACAGCGCGTAGCGTTGTGCAGTTGGAGGTGAGCCGCCAGCAGTGGTTGATGTGGGGAGAGAGAGAGGCAGAGTTTTGAGAGCGGACGATCTGGACGTGTGTCCGTCAGAAAAGGGCAATTTGTAAGACTGGATGTCATGAACTGATATATATATATATATATATATATATATATATATATATATATATATAATTACTTTTGAACACTATTAAGGTAAATACATCGTTTGTTCTCTGTCAAAATCTTTTATTTGCTATCTATGCCTATCAGTAGTTAGTACCTTCAGTAGTTAGAATCTTTTATTTAACTTACAGTATTGGCGCTCGCTGTATTGTAGTAGTTCGAGTAACGAACATTTTTGTGAGGTGAGTGATTCATGAAAGGTATAGGTTATTGTTAGTCAGGGCCATTATTTTGTAGGGATTATTGAAAGTCGGACTGCGTTGCGCTAAAAATATTGTGTGTCAGTTTAGTGATGATCAGAATAAGTAAAGAGAGAACTGTCTGAGTGCGTTCAGTTTTACTCAGCTGTCTCTGTATCAAATAACGTAGAAGTTTACCAACACAGTAATTAATTAATATTTTTAAGGGGACGTTACAGTACAATCGGAGGTAGCCTCTGTGTTTCACAGTGGTTTGCGCAATGTAGATGTTGATGTACATGTAGAAATGTTCTTGCAGAGAAAATTGTTTTCATGTTTTTAAGTCACATATAGAAGACTCGCACAGGTGGCGCTAGGAATGGGAAAAGAAGCTACGTGCAACTCGTGTCACCTGTATAGGGTGAACTAGGACTCCACTGACAAAAGAGCGGAAGTTGTTCAAGGATATGTTCCGAATATTTTGATACAAGGGCCTTTGGTATCCAGTCGATCTTTACAAAGAAATAGTATAATTACAGTCTATTTGGCTTGGTTACCAGAAGTATCTTTGTTTCTGTGAAAATACTTTCACAATAGTGAAAAAACATGTAATATCGAAAACATAATGGTGCGAAACGGTCCCATTATTCGTGGGGCGCCTATGTAGAGATGCAAAACTCGTGTTACGTGGTCACCATCGCTGCGGGAACAGCAGAGCATATCGTCGTCGTGCCGTTTCTCCGTTGTATTCAGTGAATTCGCAGAGGAGCTGCATATCGACCTATCCACACAGATGTGTATCTCTGTTGAAGTACAACTGGGACTGGCGGGAAAACCAAACCCACAATGAACTGAGCAGTACTGAATGCAAGTTTGAGGGTAAAGAGTGAAGTGGGCATTACTGTTGTCAATAGTGAGTCAACGGAACAAGTTTGTTTCCGAACAACACGCAAAGTCAAAAATCGTGGACATTTTCATCGTTGTGCATATATTTTCAATTCATTACCAATGAAGAGGTAGCAAACCAAACGAAATGCAATTATTCTGTAACGAGCTACCGGAGATCACGGGTCCATTACATGGAAATGTTCGGAAAATACCGAAGGACAATCTCCGCAATTTGGTCGGTTACTTCTAGTTCACCCCGTATACAAGTATGATGGCCTTTTCGTTAGAATGAAGATGCGTCTCGTGTAAAATACATGTACCGTATGCTGATCCACGGGTATAGAGCATGTTTTATTTTGAAGTATACTTTGTCGGGTAGAAGACATACGATTTTAAAAATCCGTGTCTGTAATTATATTTAATGTTTTCCTCCGTGTTTCGTAAGATCTGGTTGTTGCTGTTGTGGTGGTCTTCAGTCAAAGACTGGTTTGATGCAACTGTCCATGCTACGCTATCCTGTGCAAGTGTCTTCATCTCCGAGTAACTACTGAAACCTACGTCCTTCTGAATCTGCTTAGTGTATTCATCTATTGGTGTCCCTCTACTATTTTTACGCTCCACAGTTCCATCTAGTACTAAACTGGTGATCCCTTAATGCCCCAGCATGTGTCCTACGAACCCTCGTTAAGAAATGCCACAAATTGCTGTTCTCCCCAATTCTTTTCAGTAGTTACGTGATATACCCATCTAATCTTCAGCATTCCCCTGCAGCACCACATTTTAGAAGCTTCTATTCTCTTCTTGTCTCGCCGACCGGCGTGGCCGAGCGGTTCTAGGCGCTACAGTCTGGAACCGCGCGATCGCTACGGTCGCAGGTTCGAATCCTGCCTCGGGCATGACGTCCTTAGGTTGGTTAGGTTTAAGTAGTTCTAAGTTCTAGGGGACTGATGACCTCAGAAGTTAAGTCCCATAGTGCTCAGAGCCATTTGAACCATTTTTTTCTTCTTGTCTCAAATGTTTATCGTCCACGTTTCACTTTCATACATGACTGCACTCCATACAAATACCCCGAGAAAAGACTTCCTGACGCTTAAATCTATACTCGATGTTAACAAATTACTCTTCTTCAGAAACGCTTTTCCTGCCATAGCCATTCTACATTTTATGTCCTCTGTACTTCGACTATCATCAGTTACTTTGCTGCCCAAACAGATCTGGTTATATATATATACAAGGTGAGTCACCTAACGTTACCGCTGGATATATTTCATAAACCACATCAAATACTGACGAAACGATTCCACAGACCGAACGTGAGGAGAGGGGCTAGTGTAATTGTTTAATACAAACCATACAAAAATGCACGGAAGTATGTTTTTTAACACAAACCTACGTTTTTTTAAATGGAACCACGTTAGTTTTGTTAGCGTATCTGAACATATAAACAAATACATAATCAGTGCCGTTTGTTGCATTGTAAAATGTTAATTACATCCGGAGATATTGTAACCTAAAGTTGACTCTTGAAACCTCCGACGTTCAGTTGCGTGTTGTAACAAACACGGGCCACGGTCGGCGAGCAGCATCTGCAGGGACATGTTTACGATGACGACCGTGTTTACGAGTGTGGCTGTAGTGCACTGTTGTGGTTTGACCTAGCTGTCGCAGTGACCGCATGTAGCGCTTGCTGCTATTGTTATTCTGCATTCGTCTCCGCACGGAGACCAACTGTAGTACACCGTGTTACCAGATGTCTGTGATAGTGTAGTGTTGTAGAAACTGTGACCATGGTGTATTCGAACTCTGAAAAGGCGGAGATGATACTGATCTATGGCGAGTGTCGACGAAATGCAGCTGAGCCTGCAGGGTGTATGCAGAACGGTACCCGGACAGAGAGCATCCAACGTGGCGCACATTGCAAAACATCTACCGCCAACTGTATGCAACAGGTATGGTCGTAGCACGCAAACGGGTCCGTAACAGGCCCGTCACAGGAGAAGCGGGTGCAGTTGGTGTGTTAGCTGCTGTTGCCATGAACCCACCCACACATGAGTACAAGGGACATTGCGAGAGCCGGTGGACTGAGTCAAAATAGTGTCATGCTCATACTGCATCGTCACCGCTTTCACCCGTTTCATGTGTCGCTACATCAGCAATTACATGGTGATGACTTTAATCATCGAGTGCAATTCTGTCAATGGGCATTAACAGAGAATGCGTTGCAGTTCTACCTGTTTGCCGATGAAGCGGGTTTCACAAACAACGGGTCAGTGATCTACGGAACATGCATTACTGGTCCGTGGACAATCCTCGCTGGCTCAGACAGATAGAGCGACAGCGACCGTGGACTGTAAATGTATGGTGCGGAATCATTGGCGACCACCTCATTGGTCCTCACTTCATTGCAGGGGCCCAAAAAGCTGCAACATACATCGCGTTTCTACAGAATGATCTGCCAACGTTGCTCGAAAATGTTCCACTGGAAACGCGTCGACGTATGTGGTATCAGCATGATGGTGCACCTGCACATTCCGCAATTAACACTAGGCTGACCCATGACAGGATCTTCGACGGGCGTTTCATAGGACGTGGAGGACGCATAAATTGGCCAGCCCGTTCTCCTGATCTTACACCTCTGCACTTCCTTCTGTGGGGTACGTTAAAGGAGAATGTGTACCGTGATGTGCCTACAACCCCAGAGGATATGAAACAACGTATTGTGGCAGCCTGCGGCGACATTACACCGCCCGCATCTCGTGGTCGTGCGGTAGCGTTCTCGCTTCCCACGCCCGGGTTCCCGGGTTCGATTCCCGGCGGGGTCAGGGATTTTCTCTGCCTCGTGATGGCTGGGTGTTGTGTGCTGTCCTTAGGTTAGTTAGGTTTAATTAGTTCTAAGTTCTAGGCGACTGATGACCTCAGCAGTTGAGTCGCATAGTGCTCAGAGCCATTTGAACCATTTTGACATTACACCAGATGTACTGCGGCGTGTACGACATTCATTACGCCCGAGATTGCAATTGTGTGCAGCAAATGATGGCCACCACATTGGACATCTTTTGTCCTGACATGTCGGGACACTCTCTATTCCACTCCGTAATTGAAAACAGAAAACACGTGTGTACGTGTACCTCACCCCTCATGGTAATGTACATGTGCGTCAGTGAAAAAGACCAATAAAAAGGTGTTAGCATGTGGACGTAATGTGCTGTTCCAGTCTCTTCTGTACCTAAGGTCCATCACCGTTCCCTTTGGATCCCTACGTAATTCGGTGCTCTCCGATATACACGATCGAACAGCGGAGGAGTGGTACTCAAGCGTCATCTTTAGGCTACAATATCTCCGGATGTAATTAACATTTTACAATGCAACAAACGGTGACCGCTACGGTCGCAGGTTCGAATCCTGCCTCGGGCATGGACGTGTGTGATGTCCTTAGGTTAGTTAGGTTTAAGTAGTTCTAAGTTCTAGGGGACTGATGACATCAGCTGTTAAGTCCCATAGCGCTGAGAGCCATTTGAACCAGTGGGTACAGTTCGCACGACACCGATACCACACAGCTCCAGGAACTTACCAAGACCTTGTCCAGTCCATCCCAAGCAGTGAAGTATTCCGTTTCAAAAGTGAACCAGAAGGTGGTCATAAAGTTTGGCTCATCTGTGCAACAAACACTTTCTCTCTCAATGAAGAATTATCGTATAACGTGTTGCCGAAAGACAGTGTATGAAAATGTCCGAGGTCGAACCAACTCTCTAACGCCCTTCTCATCAAATGTTCAAATGTGTGTGAAATCATATGGGACTTAACTGCTAAAGTCATCAGTCCCTAACCTTACACAGTACTTAAACTAAATTATCCTACGGGCAAACACACCCATACCCGAGGGAAGACTCGAATCTCCGCTGGGACCAGCTGCACAGGCCGGCCGCTGTGACCGAGCGGTTCTAGGTGCTTCAGTCTGGAATCGCGCGACCGCTACGGTCGCAGGTTCGAATCCTGCCTCGGGCATGGATGTGTGTGATGTCCTTAGGTTAGTAAGGTTTAAGTAGTTCTAAGTTCTAGGGGACTGATGACCTCAGCTGTTAAGCCCCATAGTGCTCAGAGCCATTTGACCACTGCGTGCACTTCGCACAACACCGATACCACACAGCTCCAGGACCTTACCAAGGCCTTGTCGAGTCCATCCCAGGCAGTGAAGTATTCCGTTTCAAAAGTGAACCAGCAGATGGTCATAAAGTTTGGCTCGTCAGTGTATTATTCGCCTCTGTGCAACAAACACTTTCTCTCTCAATGAAGAATGTTGCTGAAAGACAGTGTATGAAAATGCCCGAGGTCTAGCCCAGCCTCTATCTCTCTATCGCTCTTCTCATCCTTTCGCTTTTGCCTAGTTTCTCTTTCTTTATCAATCGTCGATCCCAAGTCGTGTAGCTGTGGCGGGGCCGGTGAACCTGCGGACTGTTTTCTGGCTGGCCAGCCTGTCACAGCGTTGGACGACGCTCAAGCGCACGGCTTGCTGCGGCTCGTGGTTGCGTAGTGGAAGTGCTAATGGGATGAAGGACTGGCTTCCGCGAGGCGCGGCGCGGCCAGTGTGAGCCGGCAGACAGAGGGGTGTGAGAGAGTGTGCGGCCGCTCCTTCCGCCAACAAATCAAACGCCGGCGGGCTGTCGCGTCGCCGCGGCCGTCACATCGCCGCTAATGAAGTGTGAGGGCGCGCCGCGGCGCGGCGCTGCTCGGCCCTCGTGTGTCGTCGAGCACCTCTCCTGCGCGCTGTGCGGTCCGGTGGGGGGGGGGGGGGGGGGAGAGGGGAGGGGGGAGACCCACGGCGCTGGAGGCCGATCCTCCGCCTCCCTCCCCCCCCCCCCCCCGTTCGTGTTGCAGCCCCCGACCGCTTGATATACGAGCCCCCGGCCTCCGCGGCACTTGTGAACGCTCCAACCTGGCGTGAAGAACACTCGTGGTGCTCCACCACCACGCAACACCTCCAGCTACAGCGAAAGGACCGTCTCAGAACGCACTGCTGGACGAGGTTGTGCAACACCTCGAGGAGACGTCAGACTGATGCCGCACAATTGTATTAGCAATTTAAGTTCTAACATGCTATCCCTGGCCGCGTCCCAGAGAGCATCCGATTGGCTGTTATAGACGCCGCAGACAGTTTCCGGTAGCTGGGGAAACTGCGTTGGAGGTCGTGGAACAGTGTCTTCCTGTCGTCCTCCTAAACAGGGCGACCGACTACATCTACATCTACATCTACATGGTTACTCTGCAATTAACACTTAAGTACCTCGCAGAGGGTTCATCGAACCATTTTCATACTGCTTCTCTACCATTCCACTCTCGAATGGCGCATGGCAAAAAGGAACACCTAAATATTTCCGTTCGAGCTCTGATTTCTCTTATTTTATTATGATAATCATTTTCCCTACGTAGGTGTGTGTCAATAAAATATTTTCGCATTCGGAAGAAAAAGTTGGTGATTGAAATTTCGTAAACAGATCTCGCCATAAAGAAAACCGCCTTTGCTTCAGTGACTGCCACCCCGAGTCGCGTATCTTATCAGTGACACTCTCACCTCTATTGCGCGATAACACGAAACGGGCTGCCCTTCTTTGCACTTTTTCGCTGTCCTCCGTCAATACTACCTGGTAAGGATCCCATACCGCGCAGCAATATTCCAGCAGAGGACGGACAAGTGTAATGAAGGCTGTCTCTTTAGTGGGTTTGTCGCATCTTCTAAGTGTTCTGCCAACAAAGCGCAGTCTTTGTTTCGCCCTCCCCACTATATTACCTATGTGGCCTTTCCAATTTAAGTTGCTCGTAATTCTTATTCCTAGGTATTTCGTAGAACTGACAGCCCTTAAATTTGTGCGATTTATCGTATATCCAAAATTTACCGGACTTCTTGTAATACCCATGTGAATAACCTCGCACTTTTCTTTGTTTAGTGCTAATTGCCACTTTTCCCACCATACAGAAATTCTCTCTTGATCATTTTCTAATTGGAATTGATCGTCTGATGATTTTACTAGACGGTAAATTACAGTGTCATCTGTAAACAATCTAAGGCGGCTGCTCAGATTATCACCTACATCATTTACATAAATCAGGAAAGCAGAGGGCCTATGACACTACCTTGCGGAACGCCAGATATCGCTTCTGTTCTGCTCAATGATTTACCGTCTATCACTACGAACTGTGACCTGTCTGAGAGGAAATCACTAATCCAGTCACAAAACTGAGACGACACTCCATATGCACGCAATTTGATTAATAGTCGCTTGTGAGGAACGTATCAAAAGTCTTCTGGAAATCTAGGACTATAGAATCGATCTGAAATCCCTTGTCGACAGCACTCATTACTTTATGGGAATAAGGAGCTAGCTGTGTTGCACAAGAACGATACATGGTGATACGTAATGTTCGAGTAAAGTATATGCTCCAAAATCCTGTTGCAAATTGAGTCAGTGATATGTGTCTGTAATTAAATGGGTTTCCTCCTATTTCCTTTCTTCAATATTGGTGTGACCTGTGCTTGTTTCCAGTCTTTAGCAACAGACCTTTCGTCAAGTGAGCGGTTGTATATGATTGCTAAGAATGGCGCTATTGTGTCTGCATACTCTTGAGAGGAACCTGATTGGTAAACCATCTGGACCGGAGGACTTGCCTTTCTTAAGTGATTTCGATTGTTTCGCAACATCTAAGATATCTACTTTTATGTCACTCAATCTAACAGCTGTTCTGGTTTCGAATTCTGGAATATTTACTTCGTCTTCTTTCGTGAAGGAATTACGGAAAACTGCTTTTAGTAACTCCGCTTTAGTGGCACCGTTAACATTTCCATCGCTATCGCGCAGTGATGGTATTGATTATTTTTGGCACTGGTGTACTTTACATACGAGCAAAATCTCTTTTGGGTTTCTACCTTATTTTGAGACAATATTTCATTGTGGAAACTACTAAAAGCATCTCGCATTCACGCCCGCGCTAAATTTCGAGCTTCCGTGAAACTTAGCTAGTCTTGGGGATTTTGCGTTCTTCTGAATTTGGCTCGCTTTTTTCGTTGTTTCTGCAGCAGTATTCTGACGTGTTTTGTGTACCATGGTGGATCAGTCCCGTCTCTTACTAACTTATGCGGTATGAATCCATCTATTGCTGTCGGTACTGTATCTTCGAATTTGAGCCACATCTGGTCTACACTTACATAATTATCTTGGAAGGAACGGAAACTCTCTCTTATTATAGCAATTTTTCTTTAATCCTCCAGTCTGTCTTATTGACTGCCTTTTTCTCCCGTATATTTCGTCAGCGATCACTGTTATACACAATAATTCGGCGATGTACTATCAATAGTTCAAAAATACCTGTCCAACAAAACTAGAAACATTTTCGTATAATAATCGATACTATTGCCGACATATAGAATAGTCTTCCGTTCGTACTTCTACGGAAAGAAGACTGTTTGGACAGAGGCGGCCGCTTGCGCCGGAGGTTCGAGTCCTCCCTCGGGTATGGGTGTGTGTGTTGTTCTTAGCATAGGTTAGTTTCAGTTAGTTTAAGCAGTGTGTAAGTCTAGGGACCGATGACCTCAGCAGTTTGGTCCCATAGGAATTCACACACATTTGAAAATTTTTGGATAGAAGCAATGCGGGAGCGGAGAAAGAATGAATTATCCTACTCGTCCAGAGGAGTCGTCAGAGGGGTAATGTTTGCTTGTTTCTGGGTCAGTACTGGGAGCCAACGAATGCGCCCGGCCTGTACCTATCAGCAGCTGTGGTACAAATTAGGGAGAGAAGTGTCAAGGACTCGCGAAAGCAGTTTATGAAATTCGTGTTTAAACACACTTGTTACATAATTTAGTTCCCAAATGACTCGCATAAGCGTGACTTCAACATCGGTCATAAAAGGAAGAAAGAAAAACAACATTGCGGGTCAGTTAGCAATAGTGTTTCATACTGTCAGACGTTATATCAGCTACACAATTATGGACTGTGCAAATAAATTGTCGAACGATGTTTTCTATGGTTGTAATTTCGCTACGTGATGGTATGTGGTCGAACTAAGCCAGAAGCAAGCGTGAAAAAGGTTTTGGCTCCAAAAAGTGTTCAGATGTCTTGAAATATCAAACTAAATCAAGAAACTTTTTCTCTATTGCATCTGATGCCTCCAACGACGAAAACACAAAGAAGATCTATCTATTTGTGAGGTATTTTAGTACTTCATTGAACAGGCTTATCGGACAGATAATGGTGTTCATAGTCCGATCAAGTCTTCACTAAATTTTCATAATATAGATATAAATAACCTCACTGCATAGTGTGCAAATATTGAAAATGTAAATTGTGGGAAACATAATTCTGTGTTTAAACTGCTTCAAGAAGACAATAGGCATTTGGTGAAACCAAATGTTCAAATCGCATTCTGCATAATGCAACAAAACATACATATAGCGCCTCAGATGTAGAAATTAAATTGCTCGTCTTGAAAATATATAGGTATCTCTTTGTATCACCCATTCGAAGAACATGCGATGTAGTTGGTCAGTTGAAATTTATTGCAAGTAAATCTCCTTTAAACCTCCCTTGAAACCATGGTCAGTTGTTATTCATCTCCCCTGAAACCACAATAAAATGTTAGTCGGTCTACTCCTAAATGGGTTGTGGCCTTATCGCACTATGCTGGTTTAACGATGAGTGATTATCCCCGTACTAAAGCTAGCACAGACACAGGTCTTGGACGACTGGAAGATCCTGAGGACTAGGTTCAGGTACCTAATTGAAAAGACTCTTCTTCCTTCGCAGAGCGTGAGTTGGCAACCGTTCGCGGCCTGCTCTATGTATCTTTGCTGTGCTGTTTGTACGCCTACATTGCACTCTTTCGCTATATGTGCACGACGTACTCGTAATAGTTCTATCTAATGCACACAGATAATAGTTTCATTCTAGTCTAGTCGCTATTATCGTCATTTATAAGTCTTTAATGTCCTTTTAAATATTTTAAATATATTTATGGATTGTCATTAATGTTGTATTATGTATGAATGTATAATACAAAAACCACAATGTGCACACATTTAACCATTAAACAAAATTTTCAGGTCAACGGAATATGCAAGACAACAAATACGCTTAAGCAGGCTTTAAGGTAAGAAAGTGAGCGTCAGCAGATCAACAACTATGGGCAATTATTCTTAAGATCAAATGGCTCAAATGGCTCTGAGCACTATGGAACTCAACTGCTGTGGTCATCAGTCCCCTAGAACTTAGAACTACTTAAACCTAACTAACCTAAGGACATCACACACACCCATGCCCGAGGCAGGATTCGAACCTGCGACCGTAGCAGTCGCACGGTTCTGGACTGCGCGCCTAGAACCGCGAGACCACCGCGGCCGGCTCTTAAGATCAACCAAAGACAAATCCAAAGCAAATAAAGGGACTGAAACACATGGATTAACCAACACATGGTAACCGACTTCGTCACGGCCCACGTCCCGAGTCAGTACAGATTCTAAAATGTACACATTAAATTTTCATAAAATACAAATGGCAAATAGCATAGGGGGTCCGAACCATCACAGCGGATGGGCAGACAATTGAGTCTGTTTGACCCAGAAATACTTTTGGTTAACAGTGTAGATTTGATGTAATTAAGTAAATTACAGCACCCACATGGTCTTTTTAAATTTAACTGACAATTAAAAATATTAAAGATACCTAAATCCGGAGAATTTTTCATTTTAGATCAAAGTTAACTGACAAAAATTATAAGGTTACCTAAACTTAAAAAGTACACCCACCAGTAATGTAAGTGAAGATCAAGATTAACAGACAATGGCAAAATTTGAAGATATCTAAATCTGCAAAACACACACACCAGCAGTGCAGCTAAAACCATATACTTCATGAACAGAACAAGGTAAAATGGAAGCTCTCTTACAAACAACTAAATGTTTATGTTGGGCGCGTCCTTATTACGGGGATGATGATCCACATTAAGGGCTTCAGCCAAAACAACGGCCTATCATATAATCCAAATCATCTTACGGCAAAAACGTAAAACTAAATTGAGTAGCCAAGCACAGTGGCTTTCATGAACACCGGTGGGCACTTTACCCCACGCAAAAAATTGTGCTCACCGTTGTTCCTGCGACAGGCCGCGTCCAACAACGAGGGCAGTAGGAAACAGGCCTCGTCGAACTCCCGAGTATGGCCTGCTACGGGAGTGGCAGAGGGAAGTGGCGACTCTCCAGCAGGCGTAGGCACGTTCCTTAAAGTAAACATCCGCCCTCCAAACGCGGCTAGCGGACCTGCACTGTTAGCGATCTAAGGTCAATGGCCAGAGTTACCCTTCCCAGACAATCACCCTTCCCAGACAATCAACCGTCAGCAGACTGACCACAAGCGTGAGCTGCTTGTGCACTTTAGAAAGCGCCCGAGGTGCCGCAAGACCATCACCTACCGTGACGTCAGAGAAGCCGTAGCTAGGTAACGAAACTCAGAGACGTTCCACAAGCAAAGATATCGATATCAGCGCACGCACGTTACAGTATGTGTTGAATGTGCTGACTTTGCTGGAATCGTGTGTTTGGTGAGAGTAGGAAGGGGGTGAAACCTCCTCCGAGCACGTGGCTTTCTTCTCTCGAGTAGCACTGATGTGCAGGGTCTCTGGTGTAAAATGTTTTAGTACCGTGTGATTTTGAAATATTACAAGCGACCATCCCTGGAAATGGCCGGAAGGTTAAGAGCCGAAATATCGGAACACGAATTAACAATATGCCAGTTGCAGGCCAGAAAAATGATTAAAATTTGACACATGGTTCATCACCATTTTACCCAGCTTGATGCGTTTGACGGTTTGTCTCCTTTCTTGTCCAATTGGGAAATTAATAGACACATTGTAAATTAGCTACACTTTCTAAGGAAGAAAATACATCAGGCATGGGGTGATTCTGATTTTTTTTTTGGGGGGGGGGCAAGTATGCCGACTGGCCGCCATGTCATCCTCAGGCAACAGTCCGCAGCTCGTGGTCCCGTGTTCGATTCCCGGCCGGGTTGGGGATTTTCTCTGCCCGGGGACTGGGTGTTTGAGTGTTCCTCATCATTTCATGATCATCATCATTCCTGAAAGTGGCTAAATTGGACTGTGTAAATATTGGGACTTTATACGGGCGCTGATGACCGCGCAGTTAAGCGCCCCACACACCAAACATCATCTTCATCATCCTCAACCTATAGGCGCCAAACGATGCGGATATGGAGGGGCAGGTGGTCAGTATATCGCTCTCGACGATACTCCTGAGCCCTTGTTCAAGTTCCGTTTCGCAGCACGAGCGCACAGCTAGTAGATTATGTGAAAGATATAGTAAACACCGTAATATATTACCTTGAATAAAATGGCAGACCAGCATCAACTAGAACGCTATTCCGAAAAGCTATAGCAACTAACAGGTACTAATATTTTTCAATTATTTTTTAAATATACACTCCTGGAAATTGAAATAAGAACACCGTGAATTCATTGTCCCAGGAAGGGGAAACTTTATTGACACATTCCTGGGGTCAGATACATCACATGATCACACTGACAGAACCACGGGCACATAGACACAGGCAACAGAGCATGCACAATGTCGGCACTAGTACAGTGTATATCCACCTTTCGCAGCAATGCAGGCTGCTATTCTCCCTTGGAGACGATCGTAGAGATGCTGGATGTAGTCCTGTGGAACGGCTTGCCATGCCATTTCCACCTGGCGCCTCAGTTGGACCAGCGTTCGTGCTGGACGTGCAGACCGCGTGAGACGACGCTTCATCCAGTCCCAAACATGCTCAATGGGGGACAGATCCGGAGATCTTGCTGGCCAGGGTAGTTGACTTACACCTTCTAGAGCACGTTGGGTGGCACGGGATACATGCGGACGTGCATTGTCCTGTTGGAACAGCAAGTTCCCTTGCCGGTCTAGGAATGGTAGAACGATGGGTTCGATGACGGTTTGGATGTACCGTGCACTATTCAGTGTCCCCTCGACGATCACCAGTGGTGTACGGCCAGTGTAGGATATCGCTCCCCACACCATGATGCCGGGTGTTGGCCCTGTGTGCCTCGGTCGTATGCAGTCCTGATTGTGGCGCTCACCTGCACGGCGCCAAACACGCATACGACCATCATTGGCACCAAGGCAGAAGCGACTCTCATCGCTGAAGACGACACGTCTCCATTCGTCCCTCCATTCACGCCTGTCGCGACACCACTGGAGGCGGGCTGCACGATGTTGGGGCGTGAGCGGAAGACGGCCTAACGGTGTGCGGGACCGTAGCCCAGCTTCATGGAGACGGTTGCGAATGGTCCTCGCCGATACCCCAGGAGCAACAGTGTCCCTAATTTGCTGGGAAGTGGCGGTGCGGTCCCCTACGGCACTGCGTAGGATCCTACGGTCTTGGCGTGCATCCGTGCGTCGCTGCGGTCCGGTCCCAGGTCGACGGGCACGTGCACCTTCCGCCGACCACTGGCGACAACATCGATGTACTGTGGAGACCTTACGCCCCACGTGTTGAGCAATTCGGCGGTACGTCCACCCGGCCTCCCGCATGCCCACTATACGCCCTCGCTAAAATTCCGTCAACTGCACATACGGTTCACGTCCACGCTGTCGCGGCATGCTACCAGTGTTAAAGACTGCGATGGAGGTCCGTATGCCACGGCAAACTGGCTGACACTGACGGCGGCGGTGCACAAATGCTGCGCAGCTAGCGCCATTCGACGGCCAACACCGCGGTTCCTGGTGTGTCCGCTGTGCCGTGCGTGTGATCATTGCTTGTACAGCCCTCTCGCAGTGTCCGGAGCAAGTATGGTGGGTCTGACGCACCGGTGTCAGTGTGTTCTTTTTTCCATTTCCAGGAGTGTACATGAGACTGAAACACCGATCCGATGGAAAGTGAGAAGAAGACATTGAAAAGCCTCTAGGAACACCATGCATGCCTTTCTTCCTCACAGTGACGTTTGTTGTGTTGTTGTAATGTATGGTAGGCTGCCTAGAAGTAGTGTTTTCTTTTCACTGACGGCATATCACGTCTTCTGGTTACAGGTTTGCTCACATGGGTCAAATGGTTCTGAGCACTATGGGACTTAACATCTGAGGTCATCAGTCCCCTAGAACTTGGAACTACTTATACCTAACTGACCTAAGGACATCACACACCTCCATGCCCGAGGCAGGATTCGAAGCTGCGACAGTAGCGGTCGCGCGGTTCCAGACTGAAGCGCCTAGAACCGCTCGGCCATACCGGCCGGTCACGAGTTTGCTCGGAGATGAGAGATGCGATCGTCACCCGACATTCTTTTACTCATGTGAGACAGGAAAATAAAAAAGGTCGAAATAAAATGCTGGCTCCTGCTTTTGTTATGAAATATGTATTGAATGATCACAACATTAAAAGTTAACTTAGGATTACCAACCGTTAGGTGAAAATGAAACCAGTCTGCTGGTGAAATAGCAGACTGTGTGATATATTTCTCTTCGCAGATAGTACGAGTGCTAGAACTTGAGCAGTGTTACACTTCAACAGTCGTGGCAATGCGTCTGTGTACGCCGCGCGGACTGCCATTCTGCAGTGAAGCAGTTGACCTCTGTATTAACGTCAGAGTACGTGACTGGAATACGGCGTCCGAATCTTTGGTCTCCCCGTGACACACGAGGTCATGCCTACCTTCAGATTCCGGTTGACGAATGAATCGCCATCGGCGGCTAGTGTCTGAAGCATAACAGGAAATTCTTATTTTACCCATTATTACTTTCACCCTGTAAGTATCGGTATGCAACTGTTCTCTGGAATGAAGATGCAGATGTAGAAACTTCTCTACGTCTTCGTGACTTCTGTTGTTCTAGTGTAATTCTCAGTATAGGGAACTGATCTGAATCTCTATAATTATCTAAGGACATCTCAATTCGCTGAACTACAGAATGTGGGCAACAGAAGACACGCATGCACATCAACCAGTACTACACTACCGGCCATTAAAATTGCTACACCAAGAAGAAATGCAAATGATAAACGGGTATTTATTGGACAAATATATTATACTAGAACTGACATGTGATTACATTTTCACTCAATTTGGCTGCGTAGATCCTGAGAAATCAGTGCTCAGATCAAGCACCTCTGGCCATAATAACAGCCTTGATACGCCTGGGCATTGAGTCAAACAGAGCTTGGACGGCGTGTACAGGTACAGCTGCCCATGCAGCTTCAACACGATACCACAGTTCATCAAGAGTAGTGACTGGCGTACTGTGACGAGACAGTTGCTCGGCCACCATTGACCAGACGTTTTCAGATGGTGAGAGATCTGGAGAATGTGCTGTCCAGGGCAGCAGTCGAACATTTTCTGTATCCAGAAAGGCCCGTACAGGACCTGCAACATGCAGTCGTGCATTATCCTGCTGATATGTAGCGTTTCGCAGGGATCGAATGAAGGGTAGAGCCACGGGTCGTAACATACCTGAAATGTAACGTACACTGTTTAAAGTGCCATCAATGCGAGCAAGAGGTGACCGAGACGTGTAAGCAATGGCACCCCATACCATCACGCCGGGTGATACGGCAATATGGGGATGACGAATACACGCTTCCAATGTGCTTTCATCGTGATGTCGACAACGCGGATGCGACCATCATGATGCTGTAAACAGAAACCGAGCGAGGTGGCGCAGTGGTTAACACACTGGACTTGCATTCGGGAGGACGACGGTTCAATCCCGTCTCCAACCATCCTGATTTAGGTTTTCCGTGATTTCCCTACATCGTTTCAGGCAAATGCCGGGATGGTTCCTTTGAAAGGGCACGGCCGATTTCCTTCCCCATCCTTCCCTAACCCGAGCTTGCGCTCCGTCTCTAATGACCTCGTTGTCGACGGGACGTTGAACAACACTAACCTAACCTGTAAACAGAACTTGGATTCATCCGAAAAAATGACGTTTGCCATTCGTGCACCGAGGTTCGTCGTTGAGTACACCATCGCAGGCGCTCCTGTCTGTGATGCAGCGTCAAGGGTAACCGCAGCCATGGTCTCCGAGCTGATGGTCTATGCTACTGCAAACGTCGTCGAACTGTTCGTGCAGATGGTTGTTGTCTTGCAAACGTTCCCATTTGTTGACTCAGGGATCGAGACGTGGCTGCACGATCCGTTACAGCCATGCGGATAAGATGCCTGTCATCTCGACTACTAGTGATACGAGGCCGTTGGGATCCAGCACGGCGTTCCGTATTACCCTCCTGAACCCACCGATTCCATATTCTGCTAACAGTCATTGGATCTCGACCAACGCGAGCAGCGATAGGATAAACCGCAATCGCAATAGGCTACAATCCGACCTTTATCAAAGTCGGGAACGTGATGGTACGCATTTCTCCTCCTTACACGAGGCATCACAACAACGTTTCCCCAGGCAACGCCGGTCACTTGCTGTTTGTGTATGAGAAATTCGCTGGAAACTTTCCTCATGTCAGTACGTTGTAGGTGTCGCCACCGGCGCCAACCTTGTGTGAATGCTCTGAAAAGCTAATCATCTGCGTATCACAGCATCTTCTTCCTGTCGGTTATATTTTGCGTCTGTAGCACGTCCTATTCGTGGTGTAGCAATTTTAATGGTCAGTAGTGTACTTCATCCTACAATGGTGAGAGTGTGATGCGGATGGACACCATCGTTTAGCATACCGCGGATCCTGTCACCTGCACCGTCACCGGTAAACGCTATGAGAGTCTTTTGCGTATCAACGTCGTTCCAACGCTTGATGAGCGTGGACGTGAGGGGAGGATGATTTTTATGCAAGATGGTGCTCCTGCTTACATTGAACATCCAGTGAAGCGGCTGCTACAAAGGAATTTCGGAAATGCGACCCCAAGTCACGGACTGCGCGGCCCCTGCAGCCGGACTTTCGAGTCCTCCCTCGGGCATGTGTGTGTGTGTTGTTCTTAGCATAAGTTAGTTTAAGTAAGCTTAAGTAGTGTGTACGTCTACGGACCGCTGACCAGAGCAGTTTGGTCCCTTAGGAATTCGCACACACTTGCACATCTGAAATGCGACCCCTCTTGCCAAGCTGTGGCCACAAATTTGCCACAGTAGTCGGATCAACTGCTTTCCTCCCTCTGCCACACTTCACTTGCCAACAACCTGTCATTTCGAATTTAGTTATAATTTTCTCCAGGCTGCAGACAACGGACCAACGCTTTTTTACATGCCCAGGAGTGTCCGGAACTTCTGCAGGGCTACTGGCGCACAGTTGCCGATTTGTGAAAGAGCTTTCCGAGCAACGCGCGTCCCTCACGGAGACAGCCGTGTTGGGCTCTCGGATGCAAACTGAGAAACAGCCGTGTGCCGCGGGTTTGGTAGTGCGTATATTTGATACTTACAGCACCATATATTGGCCAAATGTTTGTTAATTTTTTTTGTTCCATGGCGTTTCCATCTAAGTCAGTAATATGCTGTTCAAATTTATCGTCATTCTGGGCAGTAGCTCTCTTTCTGCAGCACTTTTAGACTGGAATTTTCATTGTGGACACCCTGTATGTCCCTCAATAGTTGCATTCATCACAGCCCTGAGACTGTAGTGGCTGAATATAATATAGCAATCTGTCTGTCGACATCCTGAAGGTGCTGTGTGTCTAACACATGGATGTAAGACTATTAGGAGGCGTTTGGTTCCCCATACTGTATCATCATCTCACTCAAGGAACAATCTAAAAAAATACAGTATTCTGTGTTGTGTTCATATCTGTCATGCAGATCTACTTCCAAAATTCAGAAAATTATTTAGTCGCGTTAGAATGCATTCAGCGTCGTAGTCCTTTTACACCCTCAAATCCATATGAATTTTCAAGCTTCTACCGTACAAAACCATTCACTTTTCTGTTTCATGTAGCCGGCCGGACTGGCCGAGTGGTTAAAGGCGCTACAGTCTGGAACCGCACGACCGCTACGGTCGCAGGTTCGAATCCTGCCTCGGGCATGGATGTGTGTGATGTCCTTAGGTTAGTTAGGTTTAAGTAGTTCTAAGTTCTAGGGGACTTATGACCACAGCAGTTGAGTTCCATAGTGCTCAGAGCCATTTGAACCATTTGTTTGTTTCATCTGTAGAATCAGCACGTTGTTAACGTCACAAAGTACCACACGTAACGCAAATACGGCCTTGAAAGGCGTCATTGACCTGAGGTTAAGAGGTACATAACTCATTGAAGTTTTTCCTTCTAAAATTACTTGCGCCCTTTTTGGAGGCCGTAGTTTATGTCACGTCGCTGGCATGAATTCCGAAACGACACGCCGTGCATCACGGCTGGTCTGACTACACAAGTTGCCATATAGGCTGGCCAGCGTGCAGCGACCCTTCCGTAAATCACGGCTTCGTGTCCGCCTCGGCAGTGCGTCTCTCCACTGACTTTCCGATAGCCGTACGGCGGCTCTAGCCATCGACTGTAACGGCCGGTCTCCCGCCTCTTTACGTCAGCTACAAGGGAAGTCGAGCTACCGACCGTGAAAACCGCGCCTCTTGCTGAGATCGCCAACGCGCTCCACCTGAAGGTAGCAGGTTTGACATCTTGCGCAGGAGCAAATTATAAATGCCACCGTATCGGAGACTGGGGGGGAAACTGCGCCGTCGTTTCCGATCAGGTTCGATCAGCAACACTATAACATTTTTCTACATCTACATCTACATGCATACTCCGCAAGCCACCTGACGGTGTGTGGAGGAGGGTGCTTTGAGTACCTCTATCGGTTCTCCCTTCTATTCCAGTCTCGTATTGTTCGTGGAAAGAAAGATTGTCGGTATGCCTCTGTGTGGGCTCTAATCTCTCTGATTTTATCCTCATGGTCTCTTCGCGAGATATACGTAGGAGGGAGCAATATACTGCTTGACTCCTCGGTAAAGGTATGTTCTCGAAACTTCAACAAAAGCCCGTACCGAGCTACTGAGCGTCTCTCCTGCAAGGTCTTCCACTGGAGTTTGTCTCTCATCTCCGTAACGCTTTCGCGATTGCTAAATGATCCTGTAACGAAGCGCTCTGCTTTCCGTTGGATCTCTATCTCTTCTATCAACCCTGTCTTTTACGGATCCCACATTGCTGAGCAATATTAAAGCAGTGGGCGAACAAGTGTACTGTAACCTACTTCCTTTGTTTTCGGATTGCATTTCCTTAGGATTCTTCCAATGAATCTCAGGCTGGCGTCTGCTTTACCGACGATCAACTTTATATGATCATTCCATTTTAAATCACTCCTAATGCCTACTCCCAGATAATTTATGGAATTAACTGCTTCCAGTTGATGACCTGCTATATTGTAGCTAAATGATAAAGGATCTGACGATGCTATTGTGTATAGGGAAGTATCGTCATTGGACAAATCATAAATGATCAAAGAAACATGCGGACAAAATTTACAGTTGGTGTAATGAATTGCAACTCTCTTTAAATGTCGATGAATGTGAGAGACATTACAAGATTAGTGATCAACTTCCTCAGCATGCCACATCGTTTAAGTATTTAAGGGCAATACTAGGAAGCAATACGAAACGGAGTGATCAAGTAAAATGAGTATTAGGTAGAGCGAATGACAAATTTAGCTTTTATATAAACAGAAAGTGGAGGGGGGAGAAAGGAAAGGTACGGAACTATTGATGTCAGCTGCAGTGGGAAGGTATGCTGAAACAGTGTCGACGAGTGAAAATGAGTGCTGCGCCGCATTTCGAACCTGGGATCTCCAGCTTACTCAGCACTTGCGTGAACCACTACGCCACTCGGAGGCAGTGGTTATCACCCATGGATGGAATGTCTTGGCACGCTGCCCAGCCTACCCACACTCCCACCTACCGCCACCTACCTGCTGCCCTCATTTATGTCCTCCATGCTCGTTAATTTTAGGCTCCTGCAGGAGGTCGATCGATACTGTGCATCCGCACTGAAAGTTGCGGATTAGTTGCCCATCGAGGCGAATCAACTACGTGAATACCAGATGTCTGTTCTATTGGCTCATGCTCGAAAGAACAGAGACCACGCATTCATATTTAAAAGATTTAGATTTTTTGGAAAGGATCTGGGAAAATCCATACAACACGCTAGTGCGAACAGTTCTATTGTTTCAGTACTTGGAGTGCTTGCGACATGAAAGAAATCAGAGGCGCTGGCAGCATCGTCACAGGTTGGTTTATCCTATACGAAGATGTAACAAATGTTCGACGAACTTAAACTGGAATCTTTGGAAGGAGACGTAGTTCTTGCGAAACCCTGTCGCGGAATATGTGGTATTGGGAGGAGATGAAAGGGATATAATACTGCCACGATGGTTTATTAAAGTTCTAAAGAAGTTTAAATACTTAGGATCGATTATCTATTCCTCTGGAAGCTGTGAAGTACATGTGGAACGCTGGATTCACCAGGCAAGAGGACCAATTGAAACGCTAAATGGAGGTCTGTGGAGCCGGGCAATGTCAAAACAAACAAAGAAGAGGAGTCTGCAAATAATAGACGACTACCACACGGCGTAGAAGGATGGGCCCTGGGGCAGCGGCAGAGAAACAGAGTAGAGACAGCAGAGATAGATGGAATAAGGAGGGCAGCCAGGATATCAAGAACAGAGCGGAGCCTGCCGGGGTGGCCGAGCGGTTCTAGGCACGTCAGTCTGGAACTGCACGACCGCTACGGTCTCAGGTTCGAATCCTGCCTCGGGCATGGATGTGTGTGATGTCCTTAGGTTAGTTAGGTTTAAATAGTTCCAAGTTCTAGGGGACTGATGACCTCAGAAATTAAGTCCCATAGTGCTCAGAGCCATTTGAACCATTTGAACAGAGCGGAGAACAAATGAGGAAATTAGAGAGATAATGGATATGGAACAACCAGTCGTGCAAAGAATTTAGGAGCCCTTCAATTATATGGCCGTGTGCAGGAACGACGGCCAAAAACAATCCTGGAATGGTTGCCGACAGCAAGGAGGTAGCGTGAAGTACCAAGGTTTACATGAAGAGAAGGAGTAATTGGAATGATCAGGAAGAGAGGTCTGAAAGGGTGAGACTGCCATGGTCTTGAAAGCTGACGAGTAGTAATACAGGGCAACTGCTGAAGAATGGAGAAACCTTTAAAAGTAAAAGTAAGTAAGTCTATACGCTAATATGCAATCTATGTCTGATGTATAGAAAACATAACTGAGCTCCAGAAAGACTTAAGGTGTTCCGTACATTCGAAGTTGATGCCAGTGTCTTACACGGAGTGCCCTTTTACTGAACACCCCAACTACAGTACTGAAAGCGACACCAGGAATAAGAGGAAATACGGAGAACAGACCCATAATGTTAATGAAGAAATAACGTGAAACAGACCGAGAAACTGCCAGCCGCAGCATGATGAGCCCACTGAGCAAAATATTGATCGTCCGCTAAGGACGGCACGTCGGACTTGGCTGTCATTGACACTCCACTGCTGACGTAGGTGATGACGGTACTGTATGGAATCAGAGCAGTAAGACGGGTCGACGTGGAGACATAGCAGAACAGCATAAAGGAGCTATCATGTTTGGACATGTCCATGACCACTCCGTGAATCAAGTTCTCCGATTTGTTGATGTATCAACGCGGACTGCCCAACCTGTCTACAGGGAAAGGTGTACAACTCACAGTCATATGACACGATGCAAGGATAGAGATTCTAAGAAATCCTAACTGTTAGGGACCACAGACGAATGATACCTTGTCAATGACGGTTGCGAGCAAACATTGAGCAAAGAACCGCATGCAACGGACATTTCGATTCGGATACCTCATAAAAAATCACTGCTCACAGAAGTACATACGGCTGCACTTCTCCAATGGGCCAAACAACACAAAAATTAGAAGCAGAAGACTGGAGACGTGTAGTGTGGTCTAACGAGTCGCGATTTTGCCTCTTTTTAAGTAATGCAAGACGTCGACTGCACCGAAGACTCAATGTGTGGAATAACCAACAGTGTGCGGAGGGCGCAGTTCTGGTCGGAGCTGGTTCTGTGATGTTTTAAGTGTGTTTTTCTTATCTTGATTTGGGTCCAGTCATTCATTATAGTATGCATATAGACCAGAACGTTTATTTTAATATTATCAGTAATCAAACGTTGCTCTTTGTTGTACATCTTAATCTAAGATAATAACAGTCGTGTTCAAAGAATATGGCACATTATTACCTGGTTTGATGAACACTTTAGAACGTTATCCCACCTCGACAGTCCCTTTTAAATCACTCGATTTTGATCACACAGGAAATATGTGTGATGTATTTGGAATAGAGTGTGAAAAGTAGCAATTATTAGAGGAGAAGAAAGGTTTGGCTGGTTGTGGGAGTGGTTCTCTGCCGAAGATGGGATGGATGTGCACAGCAGAAGAGGAAGGTCCTGGTAAGGATGCAATAACTTCTTTATTACTCTTATTAATTTATACAGCTTGGACTGCAAGCGGTCGCGGAAGGCATCAGGATGAACGTAATAAGTCTTTAATTAATCCAGCCAATGCCTACAGTCATTCGAGTATGTCTCCATCTTCACGTAATGTTCAGGGGCTGCAGCTTACTGACAAGGAGAACAAGGCAAGTGCCATAACTCCATTTTCCAGAAACTTTGATCAGTGGAAGAGAAGTCAGAATAAGCGAACACGCTTCTCGGCTTACGCGTAGATACTCGATCGTTTTTGAGTAAACGACGGTCAGTGATTTCGACGCAATTTAGATGCCTTTCACGGAAGCTCAACTGAAACGTTGACACAGTGGGTAGCGTCGTGGCTTCATACTTTTGAGCCCCGTTTTCGAAATCCGATTATTGTTTTTACTTTATTTTCAGTTTTTATAACCATGCCCATAGAAGATTATTACGCGAATGTTTCTTATCAAGTAAGGGGCACAAGAGCGTTACATTAATTGTGAAGTTACAACTGGGTTTCACAATAAGTGTCGTATATTTATTATATTGAAAGGTTCCTGTAGCCACCTTTCATTAGTGGGGTAGCCCATTTTCACTAGCATTTCTCTATCTTTTCCTTGTTTATCTTTTCTCATAACTCTCATAGTGGTGTGATTGAATGAATGTGGTTATGTGTCACGTTGCTAGACGGTGACGTGGTCTGCTGCAGAAAGTCTGCGATAGTCGTACAGATTCAGCAGCAGTTGTACGGAATAGCCAACTCTCGTAGTGATCAGGTAGGCAAAGAGGTTTGCGCTACTTGTGAGAAATCCACCTGTGTTAGGTTGGTGGCGGAAATGACATCTTTGGGTTTTCCGGGCCACGCGGAGTGTGGAAGAGGCTGGAGAAGAAAAAGGGAGGCAGTCTGCCGCCGGTACGGGAAGCGTCCACAACTGTGCTCCAGTCGAAGAAGGGTGAGTTAGACTGACCGAGTGGCGCGATGTTACTTGGCGAGAGGAGAGCTGTTAGATTTTGGTCTCGCTCTTCAGCTCTGAATGATTGCTTTGCCTTGTCGCAGCAAGGAATGCAAAACTTTGGCAGATTTTTCTTTTAATAAATTTCTGTAGCAGACTTGGATCCGCCGGAAGAATGCCACAGAAAGGTGTCGACAAGAAGTGAGCACTCGCTTCTATATGAATGTCTGTCTGCCTTCAGCTGTGCCTATATAAGCTTTTATTTTTCTAAATATTAATAGCTTGCCTCCTCGTAAATTTTCCTTGGTTTATGTACCTCTCGTCTGTGGGGAGCCGACCAAGTGGTTGAACATTAGAGTTTGTTGGGCTACCGTCATCACTAACTGTCCGATCTCATGTTTGTTTTAAAGAATGTTAACTGTTAATGATTGTGTGATGTGATATTGTTGCAACTTTGCCACGATACCTAGAAATTGCGTCTCCACAAACCACGTGGGCACGCGGGTGTATTGCAAAACGCGTACCGTTTCACGAGCTATTGCGATCAGTTATCAGGCAACAGCAGTTGTATGAATGATTCACACCAATGATTTTAGGTGTACATTATAACGGTGAATGTATCGATGCTTTTCTTTAATGTTTTTGGAATTAATGTTATCAGGAATTGTGTACATGCCTCACATCCATATCTTAGGAATAAATGATTTTATCCACAATTTTCTCTTGTACTCCGAGGTTACGTTTTTGCACCTAAGCCACTCACCTCCTAGCTTTCCCGTTAGCACATCCAACGCGTTTCCTTACGCACAGGTCCAGTGATTATTTTCCCCTTTTATTTTAAAACAAATGCTTTAGATTAAGTCTTATTTTCAGGTGTGTTACTGGGAGCTGATCTTATGCACAGTGTCCATGCATTTTCTATTTTATTTTGAATGTTTGATTCTCCTGAAAAGTGCACGGGCAGTACTATTAATTACATCGCATCCTCTATGAGCGATATCACGACGTATGCATTTTTATGAGTTTTTGGTCTGTGATCAAATTAATTTATTTTCCGACTCGGTCAAACCTCGGTGGCGACCCTAATCTTCTCACGTTGATTTCACAAGCAATAAGTATTTCCATTCCCAATAATCTTAACGTAATAATCCGTAGAAAGAGGTTAGCTAGAATATAATACACTGAGGTTAGAAAAGCTGTGTGATAGCGACATGCATATATACAGATGGCGGTAGTATCGCGTACATAAGGTATAAAAGGGCAGCACATTGATGAGGATGTCATTTGCACTCAGGTGAGCCATGCGAAAAGGTGTCCAGCGTTATTATGGCCACACTATGGGAATTAACAGACTTTGAACGCGGAATGGTAGTTGGAACTAGACGCATGAAAGATTCTGTTTCGCAAATCGCTAGGGCATTCAATATTCCGACATTCACAGTGCCAAGAACTTACCGCGAATGAGAAATTTCAGGAATTACATCTCTCACCGGGAATACCACAGTGGTCGACGTCCTTCGCTTACCGACCGAGAGCGTCGTTGTTTGCGTAGCGTTGTCAGTGCTAACAGACAATAAACATTAAGTGAAATAACAGCAGAAAGCGGTGTGAGACGCATGACGACCGTATCCGTTAGGACAGTGGGACGAAATTTGGCGTTAATGGGCTATAGCAGCAGAGGAGCGACGCAGGTGCTTGCACTGCCTGTCCTGGGCTCGTGACCATATCGGTTGGTCTCTAGACGACTGGAAAACCGTGACCTGTTCAGACGCGTCCTAGTTTCAATTGGTAAGAGTTGATGGTAGGGTTCGAATATGGCGCAGACCCCACGAAGCCACGAACCCAAGTTGTCAACAAAGCTCTGTGCAAGCTGGTGGAGGCTCCATAATGGTGTGAGCTGTGTTTACATGGAAAGGACTGAATCCTCTGGTCCAACTGAGCCGATTATTGACTGGAAATGGTTATGTTCGGCTACATGGAGACCATTTGCAGCCATTCATAGACTTCACGTTCCCAAATAACGATGGAATTTTTATGGAAAACAATGCGACATGTCATTGGGCCACAATTGTTCGCAATTGCTTCGAAGAACGTTCTGGTCAATTCGAGTTAATGATTTGGCTACGCAGATTGCCCGACATGAATCGCATTGAAGAATTATGGGACATAATGGAGAGGTCAGTTCGTGCACAAAATCCTGTACCGGCAATGCTTTCGCAATTATGGATGTCTTTAGAGACAGCATAGCTCAATATTTCAGCAGGGGACTTCCAAAGACTTGTTGAGTCCATGCCACGTCGAAGTGCTGCGCTACGCCCTGCAAAAGGAGGTTCGACATGCTATTAAGTGGTATCCTATCAGCGTATATGTGTGTATGGTCCATTGCTGTCTGCTCGATTTGAGAGATAATTCGGGAAGGAGGTGTTTGCATCACACATTTCCTCAAGAGGATAAAACCAGAGGCCGGCCGAAGTGGCCGTGCGGTTAAAGGCACTGCAGTCTGGAACCGCAAGACCGCTACGGTCGCAGGTTCGAATCCTGCCTCGGGCATGGATGTTTGTGATGTCCTTAGGTTAGTCAGGTTTAACTAGTTCTAAGTTCTAGGGGACTAATAACCTCAGCAGTTGAGTCCCATAGTGCTCAGAGCCATTTGAACCATTTTTTTTTTATAAAACCAGAAGAGCTAGTCAGAATCGATTGAACACAAGTCCCTCCTTGCACAGTGCAGGAATACTTTATGCCTGGCCGAAATCCTTTTATCGGGAACAAGTATGCAACACCCCCAATATTACTGACAAGACAAACAACAGGAATTCCACTGAAAATATTTTCAAAACTTCTCATTCATTTTTTTATTTTACACATTCGTGTAGTAATCTTCTATGGACATGGGTAGGTAATGACTGAATAAATAAAAAAAATAAAAACAATAATTGAGTTTCAAAGACGGGGGAAAAGGTTTGTAGCCGCGACCATAGGTGCTGTGATACCACATCGACTGAACAAGTTCTGTACGAAAAGGGACATAAAGCACCTCGAAACGATCGAGCATCTAGTGGTAAGCGGGGACACGCGTTCGCTTAATTTGAACCCTCCTCCATTGAGCAAAGTTTCTGGGAAATCTGGTTTCGACACTTTCCATATTGTCCTCATGAGCCAGAATCTCCGGTACGCCGGCGGTGAATTGACAGCGGTGGGCAAGAAGTATTCGTGGCTTTCTGCGGTGCGGGCGCCTGGAGAGATCGGCTGGCGAGGTCGACCGGCGTAATGGGTCGGGGTGTCTCTACAGCCCGGCGATGGTGTTTCCAAGAGTCGAAATCTGGACTGATCCTCGAGAGCAGGGGCGGGGAGCTGGTGCAGCGTTGTATGCCCAGGCTGGACAGACAGGCGAGATCCGTGGATCGGGGCCCGGCTTCGGCAGTGATGATGACAGCGGCTATGGTTATCACAGACTGGGCGCCACATGACTCTGCGTGCCACACTAATGCCGCGCTTTCCGCGAAGTCAGCGAGCTGTAGCAGCATTTAAGCCGTCAACCTTCAACGAGCTATCATCTGGAATGAACTCAATGACCGGCTGTCGTATTGGGCAGCGGGTCGAACTGCAGTTCTTCATTGTGACCAGTCTGGTTCAAAATGTTCAAATGTGTGTGAATTTCTAAGGGACCAAACTACTGAGGTCATCGGTCCCTAGACTTACACACTACTTAAACAAACTTATGCTAAGAACAACACACACACCCATGGCCGAGGGAGAACTCGAACCTCCGGCGGAAGGGGCCATATAATCCGCGACATGACGCCTGAGACCGCGCGGCCACGCCGCCCGGTTGCCAGCCTGGTTTCGTCATGCAGACGGCTGTGACATGAAATTGGTAGAAATCGACTCAGTTCGAGGGTCGCTGGCCGGTGCCAGCTCACTGCTGTATGTGGCCTCATTGGGGTCCTGGAGCTCTGACAGGTGTCTTCAGGTGTCGTTTGACTTGCTTCTACACAATCAACATCCTAGCAATCTGGTAGCTGCTGGCTATGGTATGTAATCAACAATGATTGGCTTCAGCTGGATGTGGTGTACTGGAAGAAACTTGAAGACTGCGGTTCAAATGGCTCTGAGCACTATGCGACTTAACTTCGGAGGTCATCAGTCGCCTATAACTTAGAACTAATGAAACATAACTAACCTAAGGACATCACACACATCCATACCCGAGGCAGGATTGGAACCTGCGACCGTAGCGGTCGCTCGGCTCCAGACTCTAGCGCCTAGAACCGCACGGCCACTCTGGCCGGCAAGACTGTGGTCACCATGAAGAATACAGGCTGCCTTACAAAGTATTGGCGTGGTGGCCCTGGGGAACAGGGAGATAGTCTTTGGCAGTTGTTCTTACTTGCCCTCCTCATTCATACTTGCCAAGCCGACCACAGCCTCCGTCTCTTCTTTTTCTCATAACATTTCCCCTTTTCTCTCCAGAGATTGAAACCAGAAAGTCTTCCGCCGGGAAGATCTGTGACGTGACGGGAGAGGAAGCCATTCAGCATCGCTGCCGTCAACGGGCGAACATCTGGTCGAAGCGTGTGGAATCGCAAGATCTCTTCTCTAAAGGGGACTGTGTATAGTAATGGTATATAGGAACCTGTTTGTCCTCTGTCTGAGGTCGGATACCTTTTGTACTGTCGCCGTACGAGCAGTGAGGCAGCGTGGACTCGGTGACGGGCAAGTCTGCGCCTCAAGTTTCCATACGGGGCGCGGCCGGTGCTGCGACCTGTCCTAAAGCGCAGTGGCGGCAGTTTTCTTGCGCCAGCGAGTACCGCCATTACCCGCGCCCGCGCAGCCTGTCCGGGTTTCCTAATGAGGACAGACGCGCCGCTTACGTGGGCCGGCTGGCCCCTGACCCTGGCCCAGCGCTACCGGCGCGGCCTTCCCCCTTAATACATCGCGGTTACTGGCTCCGCTGTAGTTACGGGCCATTCTGGGGGCACGTCCCTATTTATTAATGTGATGGAGAGCCGTCCTCGGTGAGCACGGAGTCACACTTGCAACTTCAGAGGATATTACGGCCCTTCTTCGCGCTTTAATGCCGCTTATTATCTTGAAATATCTACCGAGGGAGTTGGTACCCTCGATGAGCACACAGCAGGACCATATCAATGGCGCAAATATCGTATCGCTACAGTAGAATAATGTAAAACGTCCTGTTATTGATCAGAAAGGTAATTTCGACTAAGAAGAGTAACATTTAGACAGTGTAACGTACTTTAAAAGTTATCGAAATACTTAGATGAATGCCTGAACCGGGAATGCATACAAAACTGGAGTTATCGTGTAGCTTGTTGTAACTGCAAGTAGTGTGCTTGCTCTGTGTTATTGTTAGAAAAACTTTATACGAACGGATTGGTCAACGAAACTCCCAATACCAATAAACGTATAGAGTCATTACAAAATACATTCAGCCCCTTAGCCACTGACTCCTAAGGCCCTGTTGAAAAATGTTAACTTTGGTCCCTGTGCACATAACAAATAAATAAAATTGTCTTGCCTATAAAGCAGCAACGGAGGACCGCGTTAAATTCTGCTCTCTCATGAAGAAGAATAAAATAACTAGCTACCAACTCAGAGGTGTGCAATGCTGGCCGTAATAATTTGGATTATACATGAAATTCTTTTGGCTGATAAATGAAAACATTTAAGAAAAATTCAATGTATTTGAAAAAAGGAATGACCTGGACATGGAGGCGACAGTGGTTTGGGCGAATTACTGACACTGACTTTTTCAATAGTGAAGTTGTATTCGAAGTTAAGTATGGCTTTTGAAAACATCTGACAACAGAAATTACGTTACTCAGAAAAATTACATCGTTTTTACTAAATGAAAACCGTGCCATGATACATCGGCTGGTACAAATTTGCATCCGAGGCATATTTAATCCACTTTCCAAGAAATGCCTGCCTCCTTAAGCGTTCGGTATGTTCCCTATTCAAAGGCCACAGACTCCTTTGTCACACAAAGACTAGGCGCGACAACTCACGCCTATGTACCTTTTACATTCGCGCCTAAAACTTTCCCTTACGGAGGGACTTCCCTCGATCTTATCTACTCCATAGATTAATACCGTTCCTAAGCACAAACCTCTTACATTCGTTACAATTTATTACACGTTAACATATCATAGCATAACTCTGAAAACGGAGTTTACTGAATATTTCAAGATCATAGACTGAAGAGCCAAGGAAACCGCTACACCTGCATAATATCGTGTAGGGTCTCCGCTAGCATACAGAAGTGCCGCAACACGACGTGGCATAGACTCGACTAATGTCAGAAGTAGTGAAGGAACTGACACCATGAATCCTGCAGGGCTGTTCATAAATCCGTAAGAGTACGAGGGTGTGGAGAACTCTTCTGAACAGCACGTCGCAAGGAATCTAAGATATGCTCAATAATGTTCATGTCTGGGGAGTTTGGTGGCCAGCGGAAGTGTTTAAACTTAGAAGAGTGTTCTTGGAGCCACTCTGTAGCAACTATAGAAGTGTGGGACGTGGCATTTTCCTGCTGGAATTGCTCAAGACATTCGGAATGCACTTTGGTCATGAATAGATGCAAGTGATCACACAGGACGCTTACGTGTCACCTGTCAGAGTCGTATCTAGACGTATCAGGGGTCCCATATGACTCCAACCGCACGCGCCCCACACTATTAGACGGCCTCCAACAGCTTGCACGGTACCCTGCTGACATTGAGGGACTAGGGTCCATGAGGTTGTCTCCATACTCGTATACGTCCATCCGCTCGATATAATTTGAAACGAAACTCGTCCGACCAGGCAACAGGTTTCCAGTCATCAACAGTCCAATATCGGTGTTGACGGCCCAGGCGAGGCGTAAGACTTTGTGTCGTGCAGTCGTCAAGGATTCACGAGAGGGCCTTCGGCTCCGAAAGACCATATCGATGAGGTTTCATTGAATGGTTCGCGCGCTGACACTTGTTGATGGCACAGCACTGAAATCTGCAGCAATTTGCTGAAGGGTTGCACTTCTGTCACGCTGAACGATTCTCTTCAGTCGTCTTTGGTCCCGTTCTTGCAGTATATTTTTCCGGTCGCAGTGGTGTCGGAGATTTGATGTTTTCCGGATTCCTTATATTCACGGTACACTCGTGAAATAGTCGTACGGGAAGATCCCCACTTCATCGCTACGTCGGAGATGCTGTGTCGCACCGGCTATAATATCATGCTCAAAGTCACTTAAATCTTGATAACCTGCCATTGTAACAGCAGTAACCGATGTAACGACTGCGCCAGAGACTTGTGGTCTTGTTTAGGCGTTGCCGACCGCAGCGGCGTATTCTGCTTGTTTACACATCTCTGTATATGAATACGCATACCCATACCAGTTTTTTTGGCGCTCCAGTGTAGTATCAGTGGTATTTTTGTGTACGTGGGAAAAGGCAGCTTGTGGCGTCAAAAAATGAGTCAAATGGCTCTAAGCACTATGGGACTTAACATCTGAGGTCATCAGTTCCCTTGACTTAGAACTGCTTAAACCTAACTAACCTAAGGACATCACACACATCCATGCCCGAGGCAGGATTCGAACCTGCGACCGTAGCGGTCGCGCGGTTCCAGACTGTAGCGCCTAGAACCGCTCGGCGACCCCGGCCGGCCGTATACAGTCGTGGGGGAATAAAGGAGATATTTAAAAAATACATATTGTGGAACTAACAAGACTGAATGTACACTTTTTTATCGGAGGAAGTGAATGTTGCAGTAGACTCGTTAAATGCATTTACGGTTTTAATACTGAGTCGTTTTTGTGTAATACGGAGATGTTGTTAAAACTGTTGAACATTGTAGTGATCTAACAATTTTCTACAATGTTTTCCTACATACATGTATATTTCTTGCTCATACAGTGAACCAACTTTATAAAATTTTGTCATAATACTCAGAATTTATTTATTTCGGTAGTTGTAGGGTCAGCGCGGCAGACAGCTAACCGCAGGAGTTGGGTTCGATTCCCGGCCGGCTCGGAAATTTTCTACTCTCGGGGTCTGGGTTTCATTTTTTTCTTGTCTTCGCATCGTCATTATCGATACGAAAGAAATCGCCTAACTAGTAGCACATGGCAAGTCTTAAGCATATGTAACCTCGTACCAGGATACGACTTCAAATTACTGCATATTCTCCGTTGTCAAAACAAACACTGTCGTATCACTTTTCACTGTTGACATGGCTGTCTGGGTACAAACCAAAAGCCAGCCAATTAACGAAAAACAGATACATTTTTAACTGACAGATGTGGGCACTTAGTTAAATGCTTGCGTCTGCCTCTCAAACGAATACATCTATTCGCCATGATAGCCTTCAAATAGAAGGTCAGTAGATCCAATGCCAATCTTCAGGAGATTTTTGACCTATTGTTCATCTCTGAACATGGCAGGAGGGATCAGTATTATAAACCAACGTTACATTTAGTTCTGTTTCTGACTGAAAATAAAGGAATAAATTTGGTGTGTGTGTGTGTGTGTGTGTGTGTGTGTGTGTGTGTGTGTGTGTGTGTAGGCGTGGGTGTGATAGGTGCTAAAGACTTTTCGCCTCACTGATTATTTTTATCTACCCATACTGCAGTACTTTATTTCCATTTCGAGGCATTTCTGATGAGATTTTTGGGTCTTGTGTCCAATATTTTGTGAGAAGACCATAGAGTCGTAAATGAATTCATAGTTAATCTCTTGCTGTTGCATATGTAACGACCGTGTCGAGCGATAGGCTTCGTTAGTTTGCAGTGCAACTTGAACTGAAAGTCAGCAAGCAGAGTGCAACTGACACACAATATTCTGACGCCAAGTGCCAATAAGAGAATACTGTCATGTTCTGATGCACAGTTTTACACTACGGTGCAGCTATACCTGACGGACCCGTTTCGACAACTACGTTGCTATCAGACATCGAAGGCAGAGCTATTAAGAGAAGGACAGTTTGCTACGTGGGTAGATAACCGCGCGTTAGAAGGAAAGAGAGAAAAAGAACCAATCTCGCTCCCCTGGGCTCCCGTTAGCCGCCGCCTCCCTATTACAGCTGTCATTACGCCAACACTCACCTGCGTGGACCTGATGAGGGCTGTTTATAAGATAGCCTTAGTTCCAGCCTGTATGCTCCACAATTTATTAATCCGTATGCAGAATACGTTCCTGTAGTTTCTTAATGGAGCTGCAAATATGGTTCTCGCTGATTCTGAAGGTGGCACCTACAAGAATTGAAATTTACATATTCGTTAGGAAATGTGTTGAGTGATGCAGATCTTGCAAAGATTGTCGCTTGCGTGCCAAAAATCTACGAGACTCTAGATCGCACGTTCGTGACTTGAAGCAATAACATATTATTATACGTAATTTTACACCTACTCCAGACTCTTAGAAGGTAACTCGTATAAATGGAAATTTATAACATCGCAGCTTGTCTGAATTATGAATTTCATAACAGTGGCGTATTAAAATGATTGAACTGATGTATTAAATATTTTGCATTAACAGTCCCTCTATTGCCAAACATACTACAGATTTTCAAAGAACGTACCACGACGCATGATTTGCTGTTCCCAATGGGAAGGATTACAACATTGCCTTAGCTATTTTAAAAAATAGTGATCTTTTTGATGGCACTTTCTCGTCTAATACTGTCATACTTCTGTCTGGCTCGGAGACATAAATACGATCGAATTTCAGGTTCGATCTACCGTCAGTCCTGAGATTTTCACCTCTGACAATGATGCTTAATGCGAAAATTCCGAATTGTACCTTGGTTCGGTATCCACGTTATATGTAGGCCCCTCACGAAAGTCGTCGGGTAAGTCAATTCAAAGGTCAGAGGAAGCCAACGGCATGCCACCTTCAATAGGAGAATTCCCAGTAAAGCAGAATTTACACAAATCTTCGCATTGTTGATAGATTTATGTACTTTTTAAAACAGCGTGAGTGAAAACTCGTTTTTTACGTTGTATGAAGTAGAATAGATCAATGACAAATAAGTTACTGAATCAAACCTTTTTTTAAAACTGGGGAGATGAACCAAAAGGTATCAACACAGGAATTTAAAGTGACGCTGTTGTACACAACTACTAGATCCTTCACATCAGCAATGTGAAACGATTTTGATTGAAATTTCTCATAATCAGAGATAAGAACGAGCGATCTCTGATTGCTTTGGAAACCACTCCGTCTACAGGCCACAAGTGGCCCATCGGGACCATCCGACCGCCGAGGCATCCTCAGAGGAGGATGCGGATAGGAGGGGCGTGTGGTCAGCACACCGCTCTCCCGGTCGTTATGATGGTAGTCTCGACCGAAGCCGCTACTATTCGGTCGAGAAGCTCCTCAATTGGCATCACGAAGCTGAGTGCACACCATAATGGCAACAGCGCATGGCGGCCTGGATGGTCACCCATCTAAGTGCCAACCACGTCCGACAGCGCTTAATTTCGGTGATCTCACGGGAACCGGTGTATCCACTGCGCCAAGGCCGTTACCCCTAATTGCTCTGAAAAAAACTTAATAGCCACGATCGCATTCAAGACTACACCGAGGTGACGAAGTCACGGCATAGCGATATACACACATACAGATGGCGGCAGTAAAGCGTACACAAGATATAAAACGTTGTACATTGGCAGAGATTTCATTTGTACTCGGATTATTCATGTGAATACTTTTCCGACGTAATTATTGCCGCAAGACGAGAATTAACAGAGTTTGAACGACTAAGAGTGGTTGGAGTTACACGTATGGGACATTCCATTTCGGAAATCGTTACGGAATTAAATATTGTGAGATCCACAGCGTCAGGAGTATGCCGAGAATACTAAATATCAGGCATTACCTCTCACCACGGAGAACGCAGTGGCCGACGGCCTTCACTTAATGACTGAGAGTAGCGACGTTTGCTCCTGGTTGTCAGTGCTAACGGACAAGCAACATTGTGTGAAATAACCGCAAAAAGCAAAGTGGGACGTACGATGACCATATCAGCCACGACAGTGTGACGTAACTTGGCGTTAATCTGCTGTGACAGCAGACGACCGACGCGAGTACCTTTGCTAACATCACGACGTCGCCCACAGCGCCTCTCCTGGGTAACCATGACCTGGTGAGATTAGCCCCAATATCAGCTGGTAAGAGCTGATGGTAGGGTTCGAGTGTGGCGCAGACCGCACGAACCCATGGACCCACGTGGCAGGCTGGTAGTGGCTCCATAATGGTGGGGGCTGTGTTTACATGGAATCAACTGGGTCCACTTGCCCAACTGAACCGATCATTTACTGGAAATGGTTACGTTCGGCTACTTGGAAGAAATCTGAAGCCGTCATGGACTTCATGTTCCCAAATAACAATGGTATTTTTATGGATGACAATGCGCTTTTGTTACTGGTCCACAACTGCCCGGAATTGGTTTGATGAACGTTCTACCCAACTCGAGCGAATGGTTTAGGCACCCAGATCGTCCGACATGAATCCCATTGGACGTTTATGGGATATAACCAAGAGATCAGTTCGTGCACAAAATTCTGCACCAGCAACACTTTCGCAGTTACTGGTGGTTGTGGAGGCTGCGTGGTTGCGTGGGACTTCCAACCATTTGTCGAGTCAATGGTACGTCGGGTTGCTGCACTTCGCCGGTTTGGAGAGTTAAGAGTGTCATTGCCTGAAAATTTAAAAACTTGTGGGTATATGTGCTGTTCCATTATGACTGTATCACATGTGACATGTTGACATTGTAGTGGATTGTATGTAGTACATTCCGCACAGGTTTGTTAAATCAGCTTTTGTTTTTAACAAACCTGTGTGGAATGTGATACATACTATCCATTACAATGTCAACTTGGCGTGTGTGATGCATTCATAATGGAACAGGACGTGTAACAACTCTTTTAACTATCAGAAGATGACAGTCTTAAATGTTGAAAACGATCATAATACCGAATGCTATCTTGGGTATTAAATTTTATTCGCAACGCTTGTACGTCTACATGTACATTTACATGGGTACTCTGCAAATCACATTTACGTGCTTGGCAGAGGGTTCATCGAACCACCTTCACAATAATTCTCCTTTGTTTCACTCTCGAACAGTGCGCGAAAGAAAAAACGAGCAGCTACATCTTTCCGAGCGAGTTTTGATTTCTTTTATTTAGTTATAATGATCGTTTCATTTCTCCCTATGTAGGTCAGCGTCAATAAAATATTTTCGCATATGAAGGAGAATGTTGGGAATTGTAATTTTGTAAGAAGATCCCGCCGCAACGAAAACGCCTTTGTTTTGATGATGTCCACCCCAAAGCCTGTATCATGTCGGTGACACCATCTCTCCTATTTCTCGATTGTAGAATACGTGCTGCCCTGCTTTGAACTTTTTCGATGTACTCCGTCTGTCCTACCTGGTAAGGATCCCACACCCCGCAGCAGAACACCAAAAGAGGACGGATAAGGATGTTGTAGGCAGTCTCTTCAGTAGATCTGTTACACTTTCTAAATGTTCTGCCAATTAATCGCAGTGTTTGGTTTCCATTCCCCACAACATTTTCTATGTAATATTTCCAATTTAAGTTGTTCGTAGTTGTAATTCCTAGTTATTTAGTTGAATTTACGTCCTTTAGATTTGGATGATTTATCATGTAAACGAATTCGTTTTAGTAGTCATGTGGATGACCTCACACTTCCCATGTAAACGAATTCGTTTTAGCAGTCATGTGGATGACCTCACACTTTCAATTATTTAGGATCAATTGTCAATTTTCGCATCATACAGATATCTTTTCGAAATCGTTTTTCAATTTGTTTTGATCTTCTGACGATTTTACTAGACGATAAACGACAGCATCATCTGCAAAAAACCTAAGACGGCTGCTCAGATTGTCTCCTAAATCGTTTAAGTAGATAATAAACGGCAGATGGCCTATAACACTACCTTGGGGGACACCAGAAATCATTTCTGTTTTACTGGTTGACTTTCCATCAGTTACAACGAACTGTGATCTCTGAAAGGTAATCACGAATCAGTCACATAACTAAGACGATATTCCATAAGCACGCAACTTCACAGCAAGCCGTATGTGTGGTACAGTATCAGAAGCCTTCTGGAAATCTATAAATACCAATTCGAAATCCTTTGTCAATAGCACTCAGTACTATGTGTGAGTAAAAAGCTGATTGTGTTTCACGAGAACGATATTCTCTAAATCCGTTTTCACTTTGTATCAATAGACCGTTCTCTTCGAGGTAATTCATAATGTTCTAACACAATGTATGTTCCAAAATTCTGCTGCATATCTACGTTAATGATATGGGCCTAAAATTTAGTGGATTACTCCTATAAACGTTCCAGAATATTGGTGTGAAATGTGCAACTTTCCAGTCTTTGGATACGGATCTTTCGTCGAGCGAGCGGTTGTAAATGATTGTTAAGTATGGAACTATTGCATCAGCATTCTCTGAAAGCAACCTAACTGGTATACCGTCTGGACCGGAAGACTTGGTTTTATTAAGTGGTTTAAGGTGCTTCAGTAATCCGAGGATATCTACTTATAAGTTACTCATGTTGGCAGCTATTCTTGATTCGAGTTCTGGTTACTTTTTCTTGTTTGGTGAAGGAATTTCTGAACGCTGTGTTCAGTAACACTGCTTTGGCAGGACAGTTGTCGATAGTCGTTCCGTTGCTATCGCGCAGAGAAGACGATGATTGTATCTTGCCGCTAGCATACTTCACATACGACCAGAATCTCTTTGGATTTTCTGCCAGATTTCGAGACAAAGTTTCGTTGTGGAACTATTATAAGCATCTAACGTTGAAATCCGCTCTAAATTTCGAGTTTCCGTAAAACATTGCCGACCTTGGGGATTTTTCGTTCGTTTTAAATGTGGCATGCTTTTTTCGTTGTATCAGTGTTATGACCCGTTTTGTTTACCAAGAGGGATCAGCTCCGTCCTTTGTTAATTTATTTGGTGTAAATCTCACAATTGCTATCGATATTATTTCTTTGAATTCAAGCCAAATCTGGTCTACACTTATATTAGTAATTTGGAAGTGAGCCTCCATCTGCAGTTGGCAGCAGCGTGTGCTCTTTATGACATCTGCAAGGACCTGTTCCACGTCTGGAATGACTCCACTCGGTACTACACATGGGTGCACATCGGTTTTCTTCCTCTCCTTGGTAGCCGTGTCCCTAAGGGGTCTCATAATGCCCCTAACATTGGAGTCCCAGCTACCAATAATCACACCCTCTGTGACTGCCCAGATCTTTCAAGCTGAGAGCGACTGCATCTGGCTGAGGAACAGTATCAGCCACAGACAGCACCTGGAACCTGTTTGTCAGACTGACAGGGGAGAAGACTTTCACTGCTTGCCACCTCCCGAGGTGTCCTCCTATTTGACCACAGGTGAGGGGTCAACCTCAGAGTGAGCAGTAACTGGGCTGGCCGCTGGTGCGGACCGATTGGCGGACTCGCGGGTCGTGCTGGACGTCCTTGGACCTCCACGGCCGGCCCACAACATGATGTCCATCCACTGCAGCCCCGGGCTGTGTAACCAAAGCCATCATAGTCTGGAGCTGAGAGCGAGGTGTCAACGACTTGGCTCACATCCGCACACAGCAATCACAGTCCCTAGGAATACTAAAGACCGTGGAAAACTACACTACACAAACAAAGGACTATCGACACGCTTTACGGAATTCTACTGTAGACGCTGGCGCAAACGTGTCAAATGTGTCTACTAAATTAGATTAAAACGCAAATGTTAAGAACTAAACTACCAAAGCGCTAAATAATTCTGATTAGGAACTTGCAATATGTCAAAAATTCAGTTTACTTTCCGACACAAATGAAAACGCGAAAACTGTGTCTATTAAATATTAAGTAAACATGCAGAAATTCAAGAAACTAAACTACCAAAGCACAACATGAAACTATATAACTCGTTGCTGTTTATGAATTCTTAAAATGTCACAAAATCGGTTGCTTTCCTGTTCGGCCGGCTGCTACTGCCTGACTTTTAGGTATGAAGATTCATATCCTGTTACATTCGGTTTCGGAAAACGGACTTCCAGTATTTCCAAGTGTATTCATTCTCCTTGGGCTTTCGAAGCTGAATGTTCGGCGTGTCTGACTGCCATGTGTAGGACCTGAGTTCAACTTAGGGTACTTCCAGATATTTTCCGTTGCTGGATTATTGGAATGGAACTCAATTGACTTCTTGATGCCAGTTGATGAGCTAAGTTGAGAAGTAGCGGCTGCAAGAAGGCTGATGGCGCCCTGGAGACCATTGTACTGGCCTCATATCCATCATACCCAATCCAAATGACGCCATAGGCAGAGAATGACGTGTCGGCCTATCGGTGCTGAAAACTTCGTCAGGGCCAGAAGCTTGTGTTGGTATTATGTGCATCTAAATTCTCGTTTAACTCCTTTGACACATAGAAGACTCGGGACACACGATGATCTGAAGAACCACAAAAAAACTCAACAAGGATGGATCCGAAGCAGATTTCAGATGAAACCATCTTAAACAAAGTAATTTTTGGAAAGGCAGCTGGCAGGCTGAGAGTAACTTGGAACATCCTTAGAAAATTTAATTCATCCATGGAGGAGGCAGCTAACAAACCTTTACTTTTTATTATTGTTTGCTCGTCGCATGGACCATTTATTAAGTGGGCTTCACGATGTAATAGAGGATTCGAAGACGTTCCGTCCATTTCATCGCATAATCTGCCAGCCATAATGGAGAATATCATCCAGCTCCAGTAAGAGATGCTACAGAAGAGGTGCTGCACATCACACAGAAGCTTACTTTAAAAATTCTTAGAGCCTTAGTTTAGTCAAGCAACATACAGTATGTGCTCAAAAATTTCCCAACACCTACGTGGTAAAAAATGTCCCAACACCTATGTGGTCTGGCCACCCTTCACCTTTACGACGGCTTGTACTGTGATGGACATACTTCCAGTTAGGTATCATAATCTCTGTGAAGGAATGACAACCAATTCTTCTTCAACACCCGAAACCAGAGAAGGCAGGACGGTGAGGTCTAGAGAGAGGTTGACGCCAAAGGTGTTCCACTGGTTTGATGTCTGGACTCCGGGAAGATCAGTCCAATACAGAAATGTTAGTGTCGACTAACTATTGCCACACGTTACCCCGCCTCTCGTGACATCTAATGGCCAGTTAATATCACTGAGAGCTGGCCTCTCAGGATGGGGCAGGATAAGGTTACGATTGTGGATGGGACCGTAATTAGCTACACTCGGTTACACCACAAATACGTAAAATTTATTTAAAGAGATTAAAATTTTAAAACAATCTCTTAAAAAAACACAATTATGCATGACGGCTGAAAGCCTTATCACAGGAAAAAAATCCCACAATTTTAGGGCTGAAGGCCACCAACAATAACCGCAAACAACAAACGGTTGAAGGCCTGAATTAGAAGTCAGAAGAACAATTCCAAATAGCACATATTAAGATAAATACTTCGTTTTAAAACAAACTGTAACATGACTGAAGGCCTTATTATAATAGAAGTGAAATTATTACTCGGCTGAAGGCCACAAACAATTTCAAATAACAAATGGCTGAAAACCTGAATTAGAAGTCATAAAAATAATTGCAAATAACACACATCTCAACAAATACTTTGCTTTTAAAAACAAGTTTGTTTAAAAAAACATACTGCAACACCGCTGAGGCGCTATGACGAAAGAAGTGAAATTATTGCTCTGCTGAACGCCACACACAACTTCAAATAACAAACGGCTGAAGGCCTGAATTAGAAGTCAGAAGAACAATTCCAAACAGCACACATTTCAACAAATACCTTGCTTTTAAAACAAGTTTGCTTTAATAAAAACTTATTGTAACACGACTGAAGGTCTTGTTATGAAAGAACTGAAATTATTGCTCGGCTGAAGGCTACACACAATGGTCGGCTTCAGAATGTAACTGAAACATAAGGTAAGGTGAGACAGGAAGCCAAGAGTTTTACTCATGTAACAGGATGGCAACTCAAACTAGGGGCAGCTTAAGCGCCGACCAACTAACCAATCCGCCTAACGTCCGATCACCAGTACAGCGATGGAATATTTTTAGGCAAAGGAAACACTAGAACCAAGGTAGAACTCCCCAAAAATATGCACAGTACAATACAAGAGGCTGTCGAACTAAACGCCGTGTCGGACAGTATCAACACAACGAGGAAAGTTACACTATCGGAAAGGTACGCTAACCTCCAGGGCAGGTAACTGGGGCGTTAGCGGCCACGAGGCAGAAAATACCGCTGGTTGCACTTCACTAATAAGTATAATACTAAATTCAATGATGACTTACAAATAGAGAAAGACGGCTGCAATATTTCACCACCTCGGAACACTTCACTCGTTGCCGCCAGGCTCACTGGCCCCGGGTGCAACAACCCGCCGACCAAAGGCGAGATCTGAGAATAGTCGAGGTTGCATTAGTAGTTAACTCTTCACTCAACTTACACGTCCAGCGTTCGGTGTGCAACGAAGTCGTCGCTCTCGCAACTACCCCTCCTCGATCCGGCAGTGGCAGCACGCCGCCAGCGGCCCCGGCCTCCCCCCTTGCTCCACGGACCTGCTCGCTGCTGCGCCCCAACTGAACTGAAGTCCATTAGCAACCCCTCACAAATCCAGTACGCAGACAGCATTAAAATAACTGCACATTCAAAATCAAAAAATACACACGGATATGCGAAAACAATTCCACTAACAACTCACAATACTAAAACCAGTCACTGTGAAACAACACAGACGAATTATCAGTCACCACAAACACAGAGAAGCCAGAAGCGGTCGGAAGACCAAATGCAGGTCGTCTGCTGTGACGACCGACCGAACGACCAACCAACGGTCGTCTCCACTCAAGTCAGGCACGGGAAAGATCCCAGTATAAATCGTCGACTGACAACTTATTGCCATGAGGTCACTTCGACAGGCGGACACACACACACACACACACACACACACACACACACACACACACACACACAAGTGAAAGTTGCCCTCCTCGATATCACGCTCCACTCAACTAAAACTCGCTGAATCCGGTCCTTGACGTGGTCGTGCACTCTCCTTCCATCGCACAGTGCATGTGTGTCGTCAGCGGTCGGGCGAGTACTGGCTGTCCGGACCTCACTGCTGCTCCGCCCCAATTCCACTCGCTCGACATACGACGACCCGGAAGTACTCGAGCAAACGTAGTGGCTCCAGTAAACACACTAAGAAAACGAGACGCCAAGCTATGAACGGCATCAACGCGAGCCGCGCACTGCTCAGTTACATAGGGGTGTCCGAATAATTTTGATCTGATGGCGTACGTAAGGAATCTAAGGGAGAGTGAGAAATATGCTGAACCTCTAATAAAATGATACCCACAAACTTGTAGGGGTTGCACAGCATTTCTTGAGGAGGAAAGTTAGCATAGAAGTCAATGTTGGAAAACATGATTCAACAATGCGTCTTTATAGGAGACAATGCCTGCAGGTAGTCGATTCTTCCTCAACAGCCAAAACCAGAACTGACGGACTGCAAAACGGAACTTCTCGCAGGCTCACGCTCGTTAATCACGGCGCAGATTCTGGCTTACCTCCTCGTCTCGTAAGGTAGCATGCTGCGAATTACGCTATACTAGCAGGTCCGATTTTTGAATAAATTCAAAAAGTCCTTAATTATTTAGTTACTCGTTTCATAGATGAGACTTACTTTAAACATTATAAGTGAAATAGCTGCATTCACTAGTTTGTAATTCAAATTTGGTACGTCGTGAAGCTCTTCAGAAGATGCTGAATCAGTCTCTCGCATCCAATAGTGAATTCATGCATAGTACGAAAACTCGCGATTGCAGCTAAATAATGGAAAGTGTGAACTCATCCACATGAGTACTAAAACCAGTCCACTAAATTTCGGCCGACCTCTGTGGCCGAGCGGTTCTAGGCGCTTCAGTCCGGAACCGCACTGCTGCTACAGTAGCAGGTTCGAATCCTGTCTCGGGCATGGGTGTGTGTGATATCCTTAGGTTAGTTAGGTTTAAGTAGTTCTAAGTCTAGGGGACTGATGACCTGAGGTGTTAAGCCCCATAGTGCTTAGAGGCATCTGAACCATTTTTGAACTAAATTTCGACTCACGATAAGTCACACAAATCTGTAAATTCAACTAAACACTTAGGAATTACAATTACGAGTAGCTTAAGTTTAAACGATCACATAGATAATGTTGTGGGAAAAGTAAACCAAAGACCACGATTTACTGGCAGAACACTTAGAAAATGCAACAGGTCTACTAAAGAGACTGCTTACCTACGCTTGTCCGCCTTCTCCTGGAGTACTGCTGCGCGGTGTTGAATCTGCGTCGGATAGGATTAACGGAGGAGATCGAAAAAGTTCAAAAAAGAACAGATCGCATTGTATTATCGCGAAACAGGGGTGAGAGTGCCACGGATATGATACGCGAATTGGGGTGCCAATCATCAAACCAAAGGCGTTTTACGTTGCGGCAGGATTTTCTCATGAAATTTTGATCACCAGCTTTCTGCTCAAAGGGCGAAAATATATTGTTGGCGCCCAGCAGAATATGGAAAAATGATCGTCACAATAAAATAAGAGATACCAGAGCTCGCTTGGAATGATTTAAGTGTTCCTTTTTCCCAAGCGCTCTTCGAGAGAGGGATGATAGAGAAATAGCTTGAAGGTGGTTCAGTGAATCCTCTGGCGGGCATTTAATTGTGAACTGCAAAGTAATCATATAGATGTAGATGTTACCATATTACGAATGTTGTACGTTTCACGATAAGTTCTGTGGGTAATACTTTAGGATAAAGTGCCTTTGTGCGTATGTCACACTATGGCAGACATTGGGCAAGTGATCGTAGAACAGACAATTAACTAAAAGCGCTCAGTAGTTGTAAGACATGTGGACAAGATGAGAAACAGTCAGAGTCTACAGTAGTGGTAGTGAAACATTTTTGCTTCAGAGCCAATAACGACACAGTAGGGCGACATCTCGGGTCACATAGGAAGGTGGTGGGGGGGGGGGGGGGTAAAGTGGCCATTCAAAAACAAATTCAATTTTCACCAAACCATGGTTATTATAGAAGCTTACCGCTTACACATTTTCAATCTTCATGGTACCAAGTATCACACAAAATATTTACAAGAGAAAAAAAATGCATTTTTCTGAAAATTGACACAGTGACCAATTTTCTGTACCTAAGCGAGTACTGTAGCCGATGTTATCGCAGCAGGATCCCATGTTCGTTTTTCTAATTTCCAGATCATTTTTTACTTATCTTCACACCCTACTATACGAAAAAATACCAGCTGACTGCAGTACAACATTTTCAACTGGACGCTACGTCATCATTAGTGATCCATAGAAGAAACTTATCAAACTGAAATAAAAAGGAACTATATTTGTGGTCCAAAAGACGTAGTTTCAAGATTGATATTGTAAAAAATTATTATTCTCCACACAAGTGAGATAACAATAATATAAATGACTAATTACATCATGCAATTTTCTTTTTTCTTTCTTTCTTGGGGTCTTTGTCCCGCGTCACGCAGGGTCGGCCATGTTACTATTGATTTGCCAGTGTTAGTTGCAGAAGGTGGCTGGATGCCCTTCCTGCCACCACCCCAAACCCCTGAAATGGAATTAGTATACCCCAGCTGTCTGCATCTAGTGTAAGCCATGGAATAGTGTGAACGGATTCAAATGTCTGTGAGTCGTGTATTAGGTGAAACGTGGGGACCACCTCGGTATTCACCTAGTGGGATGTAGAAAACTGCCTAAAAACCACATCCAGGTTGGCTAGCATACCAGCCCTCGTTGTTAATCCGCCAGGCGGATTCGATTCGGGGCCGGTGCGCCTACCTGAGTCCAGGAAGTAGCGCATTAGCGCTCTCGGCTACCCTGGTGAGTAATTATATCAGGCGATTCAACAACAAAAAAGTTTATACTAACAAAATGAAGAAATAAGCTACCTTTTTCAGTCGCACTGACAACAATGGTGATGTACAGTATATTAGAACTAGTCTGACGACTTCCCGGCGGGCAACAGTGCTGTTCAGGGAAAGAAATATGCAGTGACGATCTCCCCATCCCAGCTACTTTGCCACACCTCCTCCTGCCTTTCTTACCATCAGTTGGTAACCTACATAAATTAATATGTTACATTAATTAATGACAGTAACTGCATTATGAGACATGATCACAAATGTTTATTAAACATTTTGAATGTTCAAATGGATCTGAGCACTATGGGACTTAACATCTATGGTCATCAGTCCCCTAGGACTTAGAACTACTTAAACCTAACACCACACACATCCATGCCCGATGAACGATTCAGACCTGCGACCGTAGCGGTCACGCGATTCCAGACTGAAGCGCCTAGAACCGCACGGCCACACCGGCCGGCAGGCGCATTTTGAATGTAATTTTTTTTTTACTCGTTGCATTGTATTACAACAACCACAATTTGATATCATGTTTCTTACTGGAAACATGTACCTCACTAGAAGGTGACCGTCTCTATAATGTGCATTCACGCAGCCATGTTACTACCGTTTAACATTTATACCGTGTCAGCTGATCTGATTTATAATTTGATTACAACTTACCCGATAGTTGACGTCTGTCACCTGGCGCTACAGCCTTGCCATAGCCTCTACCGGCTGCCGCTCGGCTATAGGCGACACATAAACACTGCAGGTAACTTCACGAATGCTGTTAATATGTAATGCGGAGCAATGTTGGAAGCTGCCGTCCCGAGATATGATGGAAAAGATCCTATGTCGACAACTGATTATGGTTGACCAATGACCTAACTGCGGCAGACGATGCGTTTTGTAGCCTGAAGTTAAACTCATGTACTAATCTAACCATAACCTCGTGATGTGCACCGCATATGAGACAATGCGGGTCAACAATTTGCGGCAGATCTAAAATCACGATCACTTTGTTCGCGTCGTTTAAGTCTAACTTCTACGAGGAAACTCAAGGCAGAAAAATTTCATAGTACGAGGCCTGTTCAGAAAGTAAGCTCCGATTGATTGCCAAATTGAAACCACAGTGAACATCAGAAATGTTTTACTTGTAACAATTAGCTACACCTTTCAGCTACTTCTCTACGTAGTCGCCGTTCTGACTTAGACTTTTGTCATAGCGTTGTACCAACTTTTCAATAGCCTCATCATAGAAGGCAGCCGCCAGTGCTTTCCGCCAATTCTCCACGCTGGCCTACATCTCGTTGTCTGTGTCAAAATGTTGTATTCAAAGACAGCGGTTCATGTGGCCAGAGATGAAACTCAGGGGGAGACAACTGCGGACTGTATTGTGGGTAATCTAACATTTCCATTTGAAAACGATGCAGGAGCATCTTCATTGCCCCTGCAGAATGCGGCTGAGAATTGTCGTGAAGACGAAACAGCGCGACAGTTATGTAATTTTAGCTGCATAGCTTCAGGCGAAATTTCTCACCAGGCCCTCGTACTTGGCGGCAGACACTATTTTCTAGACATCTTTACGCACTCACTGCGAGCTCAGAAATGAGAAGAGCGACGTGATGCTAACTGGGGTTATACTAGAGACACTACCCAACACATCTGTGCAAAGCTTTATCGGATTTTCATAGTCGTTTCCATTTCGCGACCGATCGGAGCTTACTTTCTGAACGCCCCTCGTATGTTTGTTTGCGCAGCCATTTTTCGCAGCAAAATTTTAGTTTTAGCGGTAAAAGTAAACTGTAATTTCTTGCGCTCATTGGTTACCTGGAACTATCCTCACACTGATTGCACAGGTTGCCGCGTTACAAACCGATGAAGTCATGTTTGACACTTGGTTGCATGTTATAAGCAACACAAGCAGATTCCAAACGAAAAAAAGAATGATAGGAAGAAAAATATGGGCAAATATGAAAGGCAATAGTATGATGAAAATGACGCCGCGAAGTATTTAAGGTGAAAAAAAATTACATTTAAACTAATTAAATGAACAAAAATGATAATAAAAGTGTTTTGATTAGATTTGAGAAAGTAAAAAAAAGTATTGCTGAGTTTGACGAGTTTTCTTTTATATTTTTCGTCGTTGGTCTATTTTGTTCGTTATTGTTCCCCTCATTTGGTCTGGGCGTACGTCACTTGTCACCCCTTCAAATTGCTCGTTGAAGGTACCACTTACTTCTTTTAATACAGAGGACAGCCAGCCCTCTGGTCGAACACGCTGTGCTAACGTGACGGCTTGTGACCCTGTTCACGTCAGGTTTAACCTCTGTGCTATCCTAGCATACTGCAAAATGCTGTTATGTTGATGGCTATGGTGTCACCGTTGCAAGATTGCGAAGCTTATCTAATGTAAGCCAACCTATGTGATAATAATAACTGTATAAATGAGGCTGAAGCGTGTCTTGTGTGGAAGGATCCAGTAGTGTTGACGGTGGGTGACGTTGAACACTCTAATTGGAGGAAACCAGCTACAACGCGTGAAATATCAAGAATTAAGTTATTTTAAACACAGTTGTGCATGTTCATGAGTTGTGAGCATTCGAAGACAAACAAAAAAATCCCCCCCACCCCCCCACTTCTATTACACGGGAAGAATATTAACAAAATTTAAGTCATTCATTAAAAAAGTGGCACACTCATCTTTCTTTTGAATATGATCATTAGGCTGCGACAATTAAAAGCTTAGATTAAAAGAAGGCACAGAGAAGATCCAACGAAGAGCTCCACGTTTCCTCACTGGATTTTTTAGTCGGCGTGAGAGTGTTACGAAGATCGTCAATAAAAAGCAGTGGCAGACTAAGGGACCGTTGGGTATCACAGGTTCACTATTGACTCATACACTGTGTAATAAAAAGTATCCGGACACATGGCTGAAAATTCCTTACGAGTTCGTGGCGCCCTCCATCGGTAATGCTGGAATTCAGTATGGTGCTGGCGCAGCCTTAGCCTTGATGACGGCTTCCACTCCCGCCGGCATACGTTCAGTCAGGTGCTGGAAGGTTTCTTGAGGAATGGCAGCCCATTCTTCACGGATTGCTGCACTGAAGAGAGGTATCGATGTCTGTCGGTGAGGCCTGGCACCAAGTCGGCGGGCCAAAACATCCCAGTGTTGTTCTATAGGATTCAGGTCATGACTCTGTGCAGGCCAGTCCACTACAGGGATGTTGTTGTCGTGTAACCACACCGCCACAGGCGGTGCCTTATGAACAGGTGCTCAATGGTGTTGAAAGATGCCATCGCCATCACCGAATTGCTCTTCAACAATGGGAAGCAAGAAGGTGCTTAAAACATTAATGTAGGCCTGTGCTGTGATAGTGCCACGCAAAACAACAAGGGGTGTAAGCCCCCTCCATGAAGAACACGACCACACCCTAACACCACCGCCTCCGAATTTTACTGTTGGCACTACACACGCAGGCAGATGACGTTCACCGGGCATTCGCCATATCCACACTCTGCCATCAGATAGCCACGTTGTCTACCGTGATTCGTCACTGCACATAACGTTTTCCCTCTGTTCAATCGTCCAATGTTTACTCTCCTTACAGCAAGCGAGGCGCCGTTTGGCATTTACCGGCGTGATGTGTAGCTTACGAGCAGCCGCTTGACCATGAAATCCAAGTTTTCCCAGCTCCCGCCTAATTGTCATAATACTTGCAGTGGATCCTGATGCAGTTCGAAATTCCTGTGTGATGGTCTGGATAGATGTCTACCTATTACACATTACGACCCTCTTCAACTGTCGGCGTTCTCTGTCAGTCAACAGACGAGGTCGGCCTGTACGCTTTTGTGCTGTACGTGTTCCTTCACGTTTCCATTTCACTCACATCGAGAACAGTGGACATAGAGACGTTTAGGAGTGTGGAAATCTCACGTACAGACGCATGACACAAGTGACACCAAATCACCTGACCACGTTCGAAGTCCGTGAGTTGCACGGAGCGTCCCATTCTGCTCTCTCACGATGTCTAATGACTACTGAGGTCGCTGTTCTGGAGTACCTGGCATTAGGTGGCAGGAAAGTGCAACTAATATGAAAAACGTGTGTTTTGGGGGGTGTCCGGATACTTTTCATCACACAGTGTATCTTTCTCAAAGTGACCGTGACGGACAAATGAGGAACGTTAGAGCGCGAGCAGAGGTTTATTGACGTTCATTCTTTCCACATATAATTCGTGATTTGTACGGGGGCACGGGGGGAGGGGGGAGGAGGAGGGGCAAGGGAAGGAGTTACAGTGATGCAGACACACATCTTGTCTCATAATGTAAGGCGCTTTCCACGGTCTGTACTCTACACCACATGTCTAGATGTAAATGGGCTTATGGTGAAGAGAACTGTGACTGGTTACTATCTTATCTCGTAATTTCAGTGGACAAACACTTACACGCATGTGTATCCACCAGTAATCAGGTGACATTTATAAATTTCTCTCTTGATACCTGTTCGATTGGCTTACAAATAATTTTTATATCATTGAAAAACAAATTTATTCTGGCGCCTACATAAAAGAAAATGATTAGTCACTCTTGCATGGCAACAAAATCAGAGGATACTTGATATAACACTGTGGAATGTATTTGGTAATTTCTCCTTTTATAGATGCGATGGTTCTCATTAGTAAATCTCCGTGATGTTCTTGGAAGTTTTGCCAGCTGGACTCATAGAGATGGCGCGGTAACTGGGCAGCATACCATTCCTCCACTATGAGTTGACGAGACGCAGCTGCCACAGGGCCCGTGTGTGTGGCCCAGACGCCACGTGGGTCAAGATAAGAGGACACCGCCTGGTGGTGATGACGATAAACCTGGGGTGGAAATCGCTCTCTCCATCTGCCGCCGTCACGCGGCATTTCTGCTTCTACCTTCTGGCCGACGCAGTACTTCCAAGTATCTCGAATGGAGAGTAGGCGGCACCGAATCAAAGCTCTGAAGCTGTGCTTGATCCGGTGCTCGGGTGACACAGTTTTAAATGGTCACTAACAATTTACTAAATTGATAACAAGGAGCCAAAAGCCAGCGGGTAAGTCTACTGCACTTGTTGGATGTATCACTAAACTTACTCTCATACATACAAAGATATATTTCGCACTAAGCTGCTAGGCTAGGCGCAAATTGAGACGCGTATAGCGCGTGTGGCGCGACGCAGCGCAGCGCGCGTTTTTGTAACATCACAGGTTCAAATGTGACCGCGCAAATTGCGACGCGACGCGACTGGGACGCGACACGCGTCTGCGCCAGGTCGCCCGGCGTTGTGGTTGAGGCACAGTTTCTCGCGCCGCGCGTCGCACGTGCCTCGCTAGCACCGTGAGAAATTTGAGGCGGGGAGCGGAAAAGTAGCCCGGCCATATGCTCAATTCGGAACGGCGAATATGAGCAGTGGTAGTATTTTTTTGTATTGCCCATACGACAAATTTTGCCTTACTGTGTACTAAGTGTTATTGCCTTTGGGTAGTGTTTCGTTTTTCGCCATTTAAACGCTCCAGCTTTCTTCATTTGTACGTTATACTTTTCTGTTATTTATATCTGTATAGTTTTGTTTTGTTTTCCTTCTGTCAAGAAACATGCGTACTTCAATGACTGATGAGCCATTGGCCGCTGGAATTGCATCATATGCCTCCGCGATGTTTTCAGATCGCAAGAAGGGACAGAGAGTAGTGAACAAGGAAGCAAGGAAAATTATAAAAACATGTGATTAAGAATCAAGGCAGGAAAGTAAAACAAGGTTATCTTCTCGCTGTCTAGTATGCTACAGTATCTGTACGATCTCTTACAAAAATTTAGAAAGGGATACTCTCCACAGGTGTGATCCCTTTGTGCTAGTGGTAAAATGCGTCCAAGATCTGAAGTATACAAGTCTCACTGTGATTACTCTGATACGGATGTAATAATGTAATACGACACACTGCACTACATGCATGTGAACATCATATTTCCACTGCAACTAGAAACAGTCGAAAAGCAGCCAAAACAATGTTTTAATTGGTTCACCGTGATGAGAAAAAGCATTTCAATTGTTGCATGGACATTATCAGCATTAATAAACTAATTATATAACAGGCTACACAAATGGAGAAAATGGTCTGTATTATTACGAAAGAAGGGATATCCTAAACGATTGTTATGATTAGATATATTTAATTTGTTGAAATGTACTGCTGACAAAGGCAGATCTACTTTCATGGCAATGTTTTTCGAACTCCAACTCACAAGGGCACACATGGCTAGCTTGTGCATTCCTGTCGCACGCATTATCCTTCGCTGCTGACAATACACTGACCATTGTGTTGTGCGACAGATCAATTGTTTATTTTTCTCAATGACAACTATTTTATTCGCGGTCACGCATTGTCAGTTTGGCAAGCTGTAGGTGACTAACCAGTATCTGGCATGTGCGTATCATTCCGCCTGAAGGAATGCTCATCATTATTTTGAACACTGCTCAGATCAAGAGAAGGAATTCCAGTCGCTCAGTGTTAAAAATACGATGGGTTACGAGGATTCCACCAAAATTCCAACAGATCTGCCAATCTGTTTTTTTGTGAGTTGTTAACCTTTTCTCATTTGAAGAAGCATCACCTTTTATGAGTAGAGGCCACAATTCTCTTGGTGTCTGGTTTAATTGTACTTCCTTTGTCACAGTGTAATTTGCCAAACTCATCTCACAGCAGCTATTGAGACAAAATTCCGAAACTGGGGGCCTCATTAAACATGTAAGCTGGCCGGGGTGGCCGAGCGGTTCTAGGCGCTACAGTCAGGAAACGCGCGACCGCTGCAGTCGCAGGTTCGAATCCTGCCTAGGGAATGGATGTGTGTGATGTCCTTAGGTTAGTTAGGTTTAAGTAGTTCTAAGTTCTAGGGGACTGATGACCTCAGCAGTTACGTCCCATAGTGCTCAGAGCCATCTGAACAATTTTTTAAACATGTAATTGACAATCACAGAGCACAATAGCTTACGAAAAACCTCATAGTATCGGTTTGCAGTAACATAAAAGAAGAAATTTCATGAAACTTCCTGGCAGATTAAAACTGTGTGCCCGACCGAGACTCGGACTCGGGACCTTTGCCTTTCGCGGGCAAGTGCTCTACCATCTGAGCTACCGAAGCACGACTCACGCCCGGTCCTCACAGCTTTACTTCTGCCAGTATCTCATCTCCTACCTTCCAAACTTTACAGAAGCTCTCCTGCGAACCTTGCAGAACTAGCACTCCTGAAAGAAAGGATACTGCGGAGACATGGCTTAGCCACAGCCGGGGGATGTTTCCAGAATGAGAAGTTCCACTCTGCAGCGGAGTGTGCGCTGATATGAAACTTGCTGGCAGATTAAAACTGTGTGCCCGACCGAGACTCGAACTCGGGACCTTTGCCTTTCGCGGGCAAGTGCTCTACCAAGGTCCCGAGTTGGAGTCTCGGTCGGGCACACCCCAGTGAAGCAGCTGGACGTCCACTGAGTGTCGACAGGTAGTCGACACCCTGCAACAATTGTCGGTGCCCCCAGGCCGGAGGAGACAGTGTTACGGTATGAGGAATGTTTTCGTGGCATTTCCTGGGTGATGTCGTCATTTTGGAAGTATGCATCTATGCTTGGACCCATGTCCACCCTTACATGCAGTTTTTTTTTTCCTCTGCACGATGGCATCTACCCGCAGTAGAGTGCAACGTGTAACACAGCTCGTAGTGTACGTGCCTAGTTTGAAGAGCACCAGGATGACACCAAAGTCCCCGGATCTAAACTCAGTCGAGAATCTGTGGAACAACCTTGATCGGGCTGTTCACGCCACAGATCCTCAACCGAGAAACCTAGAGCAGCTGGCCACGGCCCTGGAGTCTACGTGGCGTCATATCCTTGGCGATAACTTTCAGAATCTCAGATGACTCTCTTCTTGTACGCCTCGCACTGCAAAAGTTGGTTATTCGGGCTTTTCACTGGTGGTCAATTAATGTAAGTTGGTTGGTTGGTTTGGGGGATTAAAGGGACCAGACTGCCATGGTCATCGGTCCCTAATGTAAGTGGACAGTGTATTATTGTCGTATAAGCTGTATAATGCACAATGTCTCGGGTCTTGATTAGCCCGTCCTATCATTTGGGGTACAGAATGAAATCTAAAGAATAAAAAGTCACCTCACGGAACATCACAACACCCATCACACGTCACAGGTAGATCATCGTTTTTAACCTGTTAGATACGCAATCAGGTACTCAAGCACGCACTATGTCTTCAGCTTTTTCCGTGGTACTTATTGTTCAGAAATAAATTAAAAATAGCTCGAATCTCAATGTCAAAGTTTTTCTGGGGGTTTCGTTTAAATGTAAGGCAACTGTTGTAAATGTAATTCACCTTTAAAATATTCGCAAATGAGATCCACTCTTCCCCATTGCGACTTAGTCTGGAATTTGACTGAAAAGAATTGAATTCTTTATTCAGACAGGAATGAGCACCATATTCTCCGCTTTCCAGTGGATCCTATGACGCGACCTCCAAACTAATTGTCTCTGTATGACCGGAGACTCGACCGAGTCTGCTGTCGGGTCCAAGTTGACTACACGACTGCAGAAAGGAGAGACGGTTCACGAGTTCTCAAGAGTAACCGAAGACACGCGGCATTGGCGCCACGTACACAACCATTGGGCACGATGATTATTTCAGGGACTGGACAAAATATGGAGACACCGCGAGAAATGCAGGATTGAAAATAAACACAGATGCTAGCCAAGCTATCAGATTGTGCTTTTCTATTTAACCACGAACAGCATTTGTACAATGTGCTCAATATTTTGCAAGTGTCAGTCGTGGTCAGAACTGTCTTCAGTGTTGTGGGTGCATTATGTGGGAGCTTAGTGCCGTCGGACGTGGGCAAATTGTTGGTGATCGTATGATGGGTGCTTCATTAGCCAACATATCCTATGAGTTTGGTGTTCCAAGAGGCACCGTATAGAAGATTTATAACGCTTAAAGGGAAAGCTTAAAAACATCATCCGCTAAGTCAAAATGCGAACGAAAATTTCTGCTGAGTGATCGTTACATACGGTCAGTGAAAAGGATTGTGACTAAAAATATGGGAACGACAGCTGCAAAAGTCACTGCAGAACTTATTATCACTCGCGAATACTATCAGTACCACATTAGCATAAAGGGAGCTCCATAAGGAGAAAACAGCGGAACGAGCTCGAATTCCAAAACTACTCATCAGTGATTGTGAAGAAACTGGTTCTCTACTTAAAAAAAAAAAAAACTTTTAAATAATAAAACATGACCTATGCAAGGAATCTGATTACCCCTGTTAGTCATGGACGAAAAAAAAAATTTTGGAATAGTCTTTGTCAGAACGTGTAGAATATTATGTGAGACCAATAAGACGTCAATTTTAATCTAAATATGATATGCCATTGTTTACATAATAAAAAATAAATTAGGTAATTCAGTACAATTATTATATAGATGCGATAAATCACTTTAACGAGGACAAATGAATAATCAAAGTCAGGATAATTCCAGTAAACCTGCAAAAGTAAAAACAAATTATTGTAGGGGCCTACATAGACATCGCGCATCTGCTAGATGCCCACGAAATACGTAATATTGCTTTGAAGCTGACAGCCAGTGAGAAAATAGGTGCAGTTTTCAAGCAGTAGTGGCGGACGGCATCAGCTGGTAATATACGTAATTTTATGGTAGCTAATTTTACTACACAAAAAATAAAATATGTACTCCCTCCAAAAGAAGTTACAAACAAACATTAAAATAAAATTATAATGAACAGCAAAATGTCTGAGAAGAATTTTGAAAGAAAATTATTAATTGAACTTTAATTTGGCGGGTTTTTAACACTGTCAACAAGACGAAATAATGCAAAGAATATTTATTGGGACTAAACAAAATTGACACATTGTGACAGTATTTTTAAAATAGTCAATTTAACTGCAATTGTCTTTAATTTTGAAATGAGAGCGAGCGTAATAATTTTCTTTTAATGTCTTAACTGTTCCTCCAGGCAGTGCGATGACGTCAGCGGTGGTCCGCGCGGACGATGTGTGAAGTAAATCCTGGTTCGTGGCGTGAAGATAATGATGGATTCTCCTGTTTCATTAATATTCCAGTTACGGCGGTGGTCCACGTCTCCGTTGTAGCCGAATCAGCTGGCAGCACTGTCGCGATAATAATAGTTCCAGTATGCGCGTTATCGTTACGCGCGCGACGTTCTATTATTAAAAGTTAGGTCGGAATTATGCAACGTCTTTAGCATTCTTTACATGATACAAACGCTCGTAACAGAAAAACTTGTTGCCGAAGCCATAAAACCTGGACTATGCAGCGATGTAAGAAAGTCATTTGGTTGGATGAGTATTGTTTCGTATTGTTTCCAACGTTTCGCCCTGTTTATGTCCCAGGAATGAAACATCTCCTCCTCCCTCCTCTCCTTGTTCATCTCCTCGTCTTTCCTTTCTCTGCTCACCTACTCCTCTTTCCTTTCCCTGTTCATTTCGTCCTCCCTCGCTCTTTGTTTATCACTTCCTCCCCTTTTTCTGCCTATTGCTCCTCCGGTCTCTGTCCATCTCCTCTTCCGCCATATCTGTATGCGTCTCCTCCTCTCCACTGTGTGTATCCACCCTCTCCTTCCCCCTCTCTGTTTGTCCATCTCTTCCCCCTTATTCCTCCAGGTTATGACGCTAACGCTAATACGAGGCTGGTGTTTCTTATCCCCACAGTATTTGTTTCCATGTCGGGACAATATGTGTACCAAATTTGGTTGAAATCGTTTGAGAGGTTTACGGTGAGTTTTTTACCCGTAGCCTTTCCCGCTTTCGTACATGTCAAATATGTTTCTCTTATATGAAACATATGTCACACGTATTTGTCCATATATTTCACCAATATCTACACCAAACTGCAACTTAAAGTTTTATTTTCGAGCAGCTCAATATTAATGATGTCGTCTCTTCTGAACTATGTGCTGTATTATCATGCAATTTTGCAGATACATTCTGTGACGTATGTGGCTATTGTCTGCGAAATGTGTTGTGAATAGAGTCTCTAGTAAAGATGTAATAAATTCAAACGTCATGGCAATTTTTCACGCATCTCAGTGTTTATGACGTCATATGTCCTGAACTATATACCATAAAATGACATAATTGCACTGGTATTTTCAGTGGCATATCCTAAGATTGTTTGCGACAAGCGTCGCGAATAAGGTTAATAGTAATGAAGTAAATTAAAACATCATGCTTCATGCGGCAGTTTTACTGCATGAAAGTTGAAAATGCAGCAAGGAATAAACTTATTTCCTTTCACCATTTTGTGTGGGCTGTCGGCGATAAAAATATTCGTTAAGGTTTGATATTATGTGTAAAGTTTGTTGCAGATCACTAAGTGCTCTCATTCTTTAATACTGGATGACCAAAGTATGTGTATTGACGCGTCGTGGGCTACACTGCTTTTTCACCCCTACCCACCTCCCTGTGATAGGTAGGTGGTTCTTACGCCCATAGCGATTTTTTCCAGACAGTAAGTGATATGTGTACCAAGTTTGGTTGAAATCGGTCCAGTGGTTTAGGACGAGATGTGGTGCATACACACATACTCATATACATGAATACATACATACGTATATACGCACACCCATTTTTATAATAAGTATGGATTTTATTGAGCAAGCAGTAAAGGAAACAAACGAAAAATTTGTAGTAGGAATCAAAATCGATGGAGAAGAAATAAAAAATTTGAGGTTTGTTGGGCGCGTTGTAATTTTGTCAGAGGCAGCAAAGGACGTGGAAGAGCAGTTGAACGGAATGGACAGCGTCTTGAAAGGAGGATGTAAGATGAACAACAACAAAGGCAAAACGAGGATAATGGAATGTAGTCCACTTAAATCAGGTGATGTTGAGGGAATTAGATTAGGAAATGAGACACTTAAAGCAGTATGAGCTTTGATATCTGGAAAGCAAAATTACTGATGATGGTCGAAGAAGAGAGGATGTAAAATGCAGACTGGCTATTGCAAGGAAAGCTTTTCTGAAGAAAAGAAATTTGTTAACATCGAGTATAGATTTAAGTGTCAGGAAGCCTTTATTGAAGGTATTTGTATGGAGTGTAACCATGTATGAAAGTGAAACATGGACAACGGTTTAAACAATAAGTGAACAGAAGCTTTTGAAACGCATGGATGTGTGTGATGTCCTTAGGTTAGTTAGGTTTAAGTAGTTCTAAGTTCTAGGGGACTGATGACCTCAGATGTTAAGTCTCATAGTGCTCAGAGTCATTTGAACCAATACACTAAGCAGATTCAGAAGTATGTAGTTACTCAGAGATTAAGAGGCTGCACAGGATGGAGTAGCATGGCGGGTTGCATCAAACGAATCCCTGCACTGAAGACCACAACAACAACACCACGGATTTTATCGGTCGACAGGTACATCGTGCTAACAAATATTTTTATCACACTACTAGTTTTCGTAGCACAAACCATCGTAAAAACACTCTGTTTTAAAACACATTGGTGTGTCTCCGGTACACACTGTACACCGACAGTGAACCCTGGAGCGATGCGGCTGCTATATTTCGGTGCAGGTGTTTACAAAGGTACTGAACCGCGTCCAGCGCGACTTGTGTACACAGACGCCTCCGCGCCGCGAGCGCCTCTGCCGCCGCCCCCATGTAGCTCGCGCCTGCAACCAAGGGCCAACTTCCGGTCTGGTCCGTCTGGAACTGCCGCAGCCTCTGGCCTTATCGCCGCCGCCAGAAACAGACCGCCCGCCCGCTTCTGACACGTGTTACACGCTGCCACAGGCCTCCCTATCTACTGCAACGCTGAAGAACCTTCCACTCGATCAACAAACTTGTAATTGGTAGTCCGTGATTCCCGGTGGAACACCTAGTTTACTTACCTGTAGCTACACACACATCAGGTGTGTTAGCGGCTAGTTCCCGAAGCAGTTTCTATTTTCAGCAGGTTTAACACACCTCCCGCTCTGTTATCTTCAATAATCGTATAATCAACAAACAATTTGCAAATTTGAGCATTTACGAACAATGCGACGATTTCCGTGAAAATGAGCGGGTGCTGTGAAAGACAATAATAGTTACTTAACTTTGGTCTTGTTGATGAAGAATTCTTCTTTGGCAGGTTGTCTTGTTCGATGATTTCACTTCGTACGAGAAGGATGGTTATTGCTTCCACACATGAATGGTAAAATGAAATAATGAAGCAGGAGTCTCTGTTTTCACTTCAGTTTTTTTATGTATGTCGATTTCTTTCACTTTATACGAATCAAAACACTCTCCTTGATTTGAAGAAGTAAATTACAAAAAATAATATTCAGTACAGCTCATAATGGCTGCTTGCAACTCATTCCGCCTTCACTGCATTACTCCAGACTCAAGACTCGACTTGTTCTATCCACTAATCAACAATAAGTACAACGACATACACAGTCACAGTTCAGACAGGTTTGAGTGCGTCGATCCTTCATGTTACAAAGATATGTGTACAGTATCGATATGATTGCAATTGTTTCCAAAAATATGAAAATAGATTTAACATTTCATTAATAAAAGCAATGATTATAGGAAATAATAAGTTTTACAGTAATGATGTATCATAATCTACAATACGTCAAGAAAAACAAGGTATTTTGTGCAGTTCCATAACATAGGAGAAAAAAAAGATTTGCCTTTAACACTGAAGCATAATCGTTGTTTTGAAACTGTAAAAGTAAAAGTTTAATTAAAACCGTTTCTACTAACAGTAGCCAGTTTTCAGGCAAATCCATGTTATAATGCAATCTGGCCCTAAAATAATCAGAGACAACAGTTAAGCATTCGAGGCCCGAAAATAATCAGACAAAACAGTTAAACATTCGGAAGCGCGACGCAGAATTTGATCATGAGTGTCAGAAGGATAGAGGTCAATTAAATGAACAAAGGAGATCTGCAAAACTATTAGATTCTTAGTCTAAAGAAGGAAGGAAGATCAGGCTTTTACGTACCGTCGTCAACGAGGTCACTAAAGACGGTCGTCTTATAGGCAAACACTATATCAGTGCATATGTCCTTGCCATTTGTGAGAATCGAACTAACACTGAAATCTAAAATATACACCAAAAATGTTAAAGTCTCAGTTCTAGCGATTTTTGATGAACCTATTGAGAGATCTGAACCGAAGAATACAGCTCCCGGCAGAAATCTATTCGTCACTAAAATGCGAACATCACGTGAAACAGGAGAATAATATATGGAGCCAGGAAAAGAGTGCATGGTTTGATTAAACAGTGCCACTGAATTCGACAAAGCGTCAGTATAAGCCCAGTGTCGGTCGAGAACGTGAAAACCGCTTGGTTCCAGCAACGAGTAAAGTGAGCTTCAACATTGTTAGCAGACGAATGCGGATACCATTGAAAATTTTGACTAATTTATTTAATTAGCGTATGGCTTACATGGATCAAATCATAACATAAAATCAAGTAGAGATATCTAAGTCAGTGTTAATATGATGATGATGTGCAGTTACAAAAAAAACTACTATATACATTTACATATTAATAATTTTGCAGTTTAATTACAAACAACTATATACATATTTAGAATTTATTATGATATCTGACAGTTAGACCTATATTGTAATATCGAGCTCATTGATCCAGACCAGCGCCGTTTATGCAGCTTGGAAGAAATCGGCTGGGTCTCCAGGATATGATCTCAGTGGGCAGGTGGTTGTAATGTGTCGGATACTCTGGCGAGGTTCACCACAGTCGCTGGACGATAATTCTGCAAATCCACACTTGTAAAGTGCATCCTGACAGACACCATGTGAAGTTCTTATTCTATTAAGCGTCTTCCATATGTGGCGAGGCAGTTCCATTCCCGGCATGATGACAGAAGGGTCGATGGTGTGTGGGGGGGTCTGGGACATGCATACTGGGCTCCCAGTAGTCCCTCCATTTGTCATTTGTATTGAAATTTTCTGCTAGTAGTTATTCTGCAGCAAGGAGTGGAGGAGGCCTGGATTTAAGTCTTTTCAGAGCAATACTAGGAAGGTCTTCGTGGATAGTTGGCTGTGATTTGCTAATATTTTTTTGTATTCTCTAAAGTAGGCGTTCTTGGCCGAATGTGGGGGAGCAATATGTCACAGGACAGCAGGAAGCCAGGGAACTGGAGTTCTTCTTAAGCTGCCACTGACTGTTCTCATAGTTCCATTAAACTTGATGTCGACTTTCTTTGTGTGGCAACTATTTAGCCAAGCCAGGAAGCAGTATTTAGCAACGGAATACACCAGGCTAAGAGCTGAAGTTCTTAGTGTGGATGCGTTTGCACCCGCGATTGAGCCGCATAATTTGTGGATTATGTTGTTCCTAGTATTAACTTCGGCTGCGGTGTTCTCCAAGTGCCTTTTATACGACAGCGTTCAATCGAGTGTGACGCCCAGTTATATCGGGTATGGATTGTAGCGTAGGAGGTGGTTGTTAACTATACTGATGGCTGCTTATTTGCTAGTCCATTGTTGAGGTGGATACTGGACATTTCAGTTTTATTCATGTTAGGAGTAAGGCTCCAGTCAGCGAAGTATTTGCCCAGGAGAGGTCCTCTGTGAGTACATTGCTGGCCTCTTCTATGGTTTTACTGCAGGCAACTGGTGCTAGGTCGTCAGCATAACCGTATTTCTTGGAACTTGTTTGAGGCAGGTCAGAGATACATACATCGAAAAGAGTAGGTGCGAGCACAAATCCTTTGGGTAGGCCATTATTCAGTTTCCTTATTTTGCTCTTGCTGTCTCCCATGACCATTTGAAAAGGCCGGTCACAAGGCATGTTATTTATTACGGATACTATTTGGATGCACGGTATTTTACTCAGACGTTTGTAAAGACGGCCCTCTCTCCAAACTGTATCATAGACCGCAGTTTAGTCGTCAGAAACAACTGTGGTTTTTAGTTGACGTTCAAATCCAGCTTCTATGTGCGTTGTGAAGCTTAATACTTGGTCAGCACTGCTGCGCTGTGGTCTAAGACATTCCTGTTCCACTGGGACACTTTCCAATATAACAGGGCCTAAACTGTTTAGAAGCATCCTTTATAGTAATTTCTAGCATGCGCTAGGAAGTGCAGTAGGTTCGTAGCTCTCTGGCAGGTTCTTCGGTTTATTTGGTTTTAATACTGAAATAATTCTGCCTAATGTTCAGTCGAGACACATAACAAACAGCTTTACGTAGGTCTTTCAAAAAAGAGATGTAATTTACAAACTTATTACGGTATTCATAAAATGAACTCATCAAGACATTTTGATCGCATATAACTAAAAGAGAAATGGGTTGATGGTCACGAATTCTCACGGGTGAATCAAGCACAACTGGATACTGCTATCTAAGCGACAACATCAATGTAAAATGTTCACAAAGGAAAGCTAAGCCCCACCCCTCGAGAATTTACTCCGTCCAATCTTGACTCGATAAATAAAAGAGTCAACATGATGCGCTCGGACAGGATTGAAAAGCATTTCTCCATCTAGAGCTTGTTGTGATCCACCCAACCCTCATAAACAGCATGGTGAAAACCGTAGCCAGTGTCCACCATCTCACAATACGGGAGTCGCTGCCAGGTACGACCGAACGAAATAGAATACAAATACAGCGCCAAGAGTGTCCCTTACGACTGACCGTGCTTCCACGCAACCGAAATTCTGCGGCCAACCGCCAGAGTGCCACGCCAGCCGAAGTCCTTGACCCGAGTAAGATATATCACAAAACTCGATGAAAGATGCCAACAAGTGCTCAGCACATGGTAGCGCGGTAAAAGGTCCGTGCTGCTTTGAAAAACAGAGGAGTGGCAAGTTTCGTATTTTTGAAACAAGTCGATGTAGTAGCAGAAACGTTTCAACGTCTGTTCGATGAGGAGGAGGTCATTAAAAAGGAAGACAAGTTCGAATCAGGGAATGAATACCTTCCGCCTTTTGAAGAGAACCAACCCGACATACCATAAGGGGAAATCCTACACCTGGAAAGCCGGAAGGGGATGTGAACCGCTGCTCCTGAAATGCCCCCTTGGTCATGGCAGCAGTACGGAATCCCTGCATTGTCTCCTAAGTTCAACGACGTATATAGAATTGACTTTCGTCTTCCAGGTGGAGTGACTGTTGTCTTTACAAAATAATAAGCTCTATACGTCTATGATGTATAGCTATCTATAACAAATTAATGGTGTCCTGGAATGGATGGGGCGTTCAGAATGAAGTGAAGTTAATGCTGATACATTACCGCCGGCCGGAGTGGCCGTGCGGTTCTAGGCGCTACAGTCTGGAGCCGAGAGACAGCTACGGTCGCAGGTTCGAATCCTGCCTCGGGCATGGATGTGTGTGATGTCCTTAGTTAGGTTTAATTAGTTCTAAGTTCTAGGCGACTGATGACCTCAGAAGTTAAATCGCATAGTGCTCAGAGCCATTTTTGAAACATTTCCTTAAGTATACGTGTACTGAACATCATGAGCACCTCGCATGAATTGACATCATGAGTAGGAAGCGCTGTTGAGAAGAACCCTGCCATAATTATAAATCAAGTACCAAAACTTATAGGAGCATCATGATACGCATTCACCTCATTCTGTGTCCGTAACTGAACACAGCTCCTCATCATGGCCTTTTATGATCACCGGTTTCTTGTTTGAACCAGTTGCACCAGACTGGGAGTCCAGTGTTTTGCCATCGCCCCATCGCGTTCGGTAACCCCAGGAGCTGGTCAAACTTGCTATATTGGGATTAAAAGAGCAGAGATGCTTACCTCCGATCCCACTCCCACCCACCCCCCAACCTCTACCGCAACAGTTTACATATATGAAAACGCATAATTAACAAAATAGTGGCTAATGGCTCTGAGCACTAGGGGACTTAACATCTGTGGTCATCAGTCCGCTAGAACTTAGAACTACTTCAACCCAACTAACCTAAGGACATCACACACATCCATGCCCGAGGCAGGATTCGAACCTGCGACCGTAGCGGTCACGCGGTTCCAGACTGAAGCGCCTAGAACCGCACGGCCACACCGGCCGGCAATAAGGGCTAACATATTGTTTACTCTAAAATCTTGGAGTATGTCGATAGGGAGTAAATATCTTCGGCACGGCATTGAAATGCCATGACCTTTTCTTTTTTATTTTTACAATTCCTTGATGTAGTCAGTGAACATTGTTTAATATCATACGACGATCACTGCACACTTAATATTCTCTCCTGACTGATCTACGTTTGCACAAAACCAAAGCAGCGCTTTTGGTAGAAGCAATCAAAGGACAACCACCACTTGGATTTTAAGCGTAAAACTCGAGGGAATTATATCAGTACATACCGCCGCGAAGCCATGCAATATTATAGATGAGGTCATGTTTACAAGAGATGGTATGTGCAACAGTACGAAGAGATGTGTATGGGATGAACTGGTCTGTCGAGCCTATCAGCACAAGTTCGCTGGGAATTATTGTCAACTATTATGTGATTGGACTTCACATACTTCCCGATAAATTGAATGGAACTATGTACAAAACTTTCCTCGACATGTATCGCACCCCACCGAAATCCCTAGAATATGTGCCCCCATACATTTCATCATCTTATGTGTTTCATCATTACGAGACTCTGGTGCACTTAGCACTCAATGATTGGAACGACATTGATTGTTCCGATGGTCTAACAAACTTGGTAACGAAACATGTCAAAAATGGAATTTTTGTTCTTAGTGTTTGTGAAGTGCTCATATGGACCTGGTTGCTAGGAGCGTCGCAGCCGAGGGAGTATATAGTGCGTTAGAGTGTTTGGAGACTTATTCATGTTAGTCGATGGCATCGTGGCAAACAATGCACAGACATTGGAAATTAGAGCTGTTGCTACATTTGGCACAAAATGCAGTCAAAATACCCTCTTGTACCTCAGATAACTCGTTCCCTCTCCAAATGCCGGGAGTGACGGAAATGCAGACAGACTGCTTTTCGCTCCCTTTATGCTCCAGTTTCAACAGTGCGCTCCATGTAGCTAACAAATCTAGGAGACGAGTATAATGATGCAGATGCCGGACTAAGATTCTGATGGAAACGTTATTCACTTATATTCCTAAGAGCTCATGAGCATCGTTCATCAGTGTGGGAGACTTACCAAATACATTGGTGTCCAAAACTTAAAGAACGAAAGTTCAAAAATGGTTCAAATGGCTCTGAGCACTATGGGACTTAACTACTGAGGTCATCAGTCCCCTAGAACTTGGAACTACTTAAACCTAACTAACCTAAGGACATCACACACATCCATGCCCGAGGCAGGATTCGAACCTGCGACCGTAGCGGTCACGCGGTTCCAAACTGACGCGCTTAGAACCGCACAGCCACACCGGCCGGCTAAAGAACGAAAGTCACATTTGCCTGCTGTGTCATTGCCAAATAACAAAGCTCGTATAAAGAACTGCTGAAATATAGTAGAGAAGGTAATTAACTCAAAAACGTAATTAGACGAACAGAAATGACATATTTATTCAAAGAAAATAATGACAGTCACCACGATTTATGATGTTCCCCTGAACATTAAAAAGGGCTGGACATACCATACTTCCTAATACCTAGGGTGTACCTGTTCAAAGATTTGGCAGTCATTACACCCATGAAACATAATGCCTCCCTACACTATAACATCTAGACCACTGCAATTGTCATGCTCGACAGTAACCCTCGGGCATTACGTGTTCCCACTTCTCGCCATATGAGGATACATCTACAATCATTACTAATACTGAATCTACTCTTATATGAGAAGACCACGCGATCCAACCCCTCATTAGTCCAGGCCACACACTCTTGGCACATTGGCAAAAGGTGGCACAGATGTGTAGATGTGAACGGGACACAACGACTGGTCATTGCGTAAAGAGACCACCCACTTGCAGTCGTCATGCCTTGCAGGCCTGTTAAATGTGGCTGTAATTGCACTCGCTGTCTGAAGTGGATCCTTCTTCCATGTAGCACAGTGGAGGGTGCTGACCATGGTCGACCACCTGCCCCTCCTTTGGCAGCAGTTCTTGTGGTTCAGGATGCTGCTCATGCACTTGAAACAATGTCGTAATGGTGCCAAGTACCACACACGTGGTCTACACTCGCCCTACTTCATCCTCCTTCCACGTTCCCAATGACTCTTTCCCACGTGAAACCGCCCAGATGATGTCTCCAGGCCATGTTGTAATTAAGAACACCGCCACAGTGCATCGTAACTGCTCGCTCAGTGACACACACACGCACCAACACACACACACACACACGCACACTGTCTTATCCCATTCCTTCAACTGCTTCGTGTTGCATGGCCGGCCGCATTTGGCGATATAGTCACGCTGACCTCACGTGATGTGTCCTCCAACTTTCCGTGCACGATTGGGAGACCTCTGGACTTATGCTCCAGCACATTCATTCATTTCCACCAAGTGGTTAATATCTCACGTTACTTAATATAGTGCGTCCTTAAATTTTGCAGAGCAGTGTACGACTGTAGGGATAGATTACGTGTTCCAGGCAAGAGCGTTATAGATGCGCGTCAAAAGCTCACGGGGGAGACATCAAGCTAAAAGCGCCGTCGATCTCGGAGAGTGTAGGTGTCAAAATTCCGAGATACCTTGTTCCAAATCGTGGCGAGAAAAAGCTTATTTTCTCCGACATACATCGCGCTTAATAACATCGAAAAAAATATGGAAAACGTAGAAGGGTGCAGAGGATACCGAACGTCCCGCGCGTCATCCACGAATAGAACAGGAAGCCTGAAAAACGATTGCCATAAATCATGTACTGCCTCCCTTTCCCAGGTCGCATACGGTGCCTGCCACGGCTTCCAGAATACAGTAGTGCTACGAAGCGTTATTTACACAACTGTATAAAAGGAGATAACTTGCAGTAAATCACGTATATGTTGCTGGGCTACCTTCATTTTTCACAAAGACGTGGGATTTCAGCTGAGTGACCTGTAGTATAGTGGCGTAAAACAGTCTTTAGTTTCATATGTTTACGTTTCCGATAAGTGTAGAATGCATAAATCATGACGACATTGCATTTAACCTAGTTTTCTATTTGTGACACCCAGATAACAGTTTAAAAAGAACAGCTCGCTGCAACTCCAGGGCAGCTACAGTGCCACCGGAGAGTGGAAACAATTCTTTTAACATTTTATCATTAAAAAATAGTGTCATTCTGTGTACTAGCAATTCTCAAATACAGAAGCTAGTAGATAACCCCTCAAGTTACCGCCCAATGACGCTGTTTCAAATTTTATTACCGGAACGGCGTATCCCTAAAAGAATTCAAGGAATAATAAATAAGATAACTCCGACATATCAAGCAGAGTTGAGAAGCCAGCGCAGCTGCAGTCAACGGGTTCTAGCCTTGACATCCTAATAGAGGCTCGATTCCAGAAGAAATTGATCTGTCAGCAGCGTACGATACTGTGTGTCTTGATGGACTGCCGCTGAAGCTAAAAAACCATGTACGGAGTGGGGAACTGGTGGCAGTTGGCGGAAACACGTTAACCAACGGTTACTTCAAGATCAGCCTTGGACAAAAGCAAAGTAATTCATTTACCATAGACGATGGGCTTCCCCAAGGATTCGTCCTAGCACCCTTGCTCTTCAACCGGTACATCTGTGACGTGCCAAACACTACTAGGCAAATGTCTTGCTGTGCCGATGACCTTGCCGTAGGCATACAAACCAGGACACTTAGACAAAATATGTTATCTGGAGACTTAGAAAGTCTCGACACATGGAGACTCCGACTAAATGCAGCCAAGGCAGAAGCCTGTGCATTCCAATTAAAGAACTGAATTGCCAACCAACAGCTGAATGTGAACTTCCGTCAGCAGAGAACGGATACAATTTCGAGCCTAAAGATCTTGGTATCACACTTGATCGGGCTTTAAAATATAAGACACCTGAAAAACACTTGCCAAAAGCCGAAGACCCGACATAACATCATAAAGAAACTAGCTGGCACAGCCTGGGGTTCTGAAACATCCACTCTACGGATTGTTGCTTTGACACTAGTATACCCAATAGCTGGATACCGTACCCCAGTATTACAGCACAGTGCCCTTACAAGGAAACTAGACATTAATCTGAATGAATCAATGTGAATCATCACGGGTGTACTAAAATCCACGCCGATCCCTCGGCTGCACATCATCAGCAACATTCCACCACCTGAACTGCGATGCCAAGAAGGGAGGAGTCGAGAATGGGGGGGGGGGGCGACTGGGGGCAGCTGAGTCACCCCGACCACCCACAGGACCTTCCAGTTCATATGGTCTTAAAGGATCCGCCTCCAGATCACTTGGTATCAGGCACTCCACAGTGGCATAATGGAAGAAAAACAAGGAGTTTGACATTAAAGAAGAATGGTGCAAGAAATGGAATGCTGCAACAATAAAACATCAATGTTTTCAAGCTCCATATCGCAGTCTATTAGCATCTGATGTGAAGAGGTGGGCAATATTGAACAGGATAAAACGGGTCACGTCACGCGTAAGCTATGGAGCATATGTGGGACTCAGGAACTTTCCAGTGTGCAGTTGTGGAGTCCAAGAATAAACGGCTCAGCACATTTCATACACTAAATGTGTGCACAGTTGCGAATATGGACAACCATCAACTGTATAACGGAACTATCAGACCAATTGTGTGATTGGATTGAAGAGTTCCTAGATAACAGAACGCAGCATGTCATTCTCAATGGAGAGAAGTCTTCCGAAGTAAGAGTGATTTCAGGTGTGCCGAAGGGGAGTGTTGTAGGACCGTTGCTATTCACAATATACATAAATGATGGATAACATCGGAAGTTCACTGAGGCCTTTTGCGGATGATGCTGTAGTATATCAAGAGGTTGTAACAATGGAAAATTGTACTGAAATGCAGGAGGATCTGCAGCGAATTGACGCATGGTGCAGGGAATGGCAATTGAATCACAATGTAGACAAGTGTAATGTGCTGCGAATACATAGAAAGAAAGATCCCTTATCATTTAGCTACAATATAGCAGGTCAGCAACTGGAAGCAGTTAATTCCATACATTATCTGGGAGTACGCATTAGGAGTGATTTAAAATGGAATGATCATATAAAGTAGATCGTCGGTAAATCAGATGCCAGACTGAGATTCATTGGAAGAATCCTAAGGAAATGCAATCCGAAAACAAAGGAAGTAGGTTACAGTACACTTGTTCGCCCACTGCTTGAATACTGCTCAGCAGTGTGGAATCCGTACCAGATAGGGTTGATAGAAGAGATAGAGAAGATCCAACGGAGAGCACCGCGCTTCGTTGCAGGATCATTTAGTAATCGCGAAAGCGTTACGGAGACGATAGATAAACTCCAGTGGAAGACTCTGCAGGAGAGAAGCTCAGTAGCTCGGTACGGGCTTTTGTTGAAGTTTCGAGAACATATCTTCACCGAGGAGTCAAGCAGTATATTGCTCCCTCCTACGTATATCTCGCGAAGAGACCATGAGGATAAAATCAGAGGGATTAGAGCCCACACAGAGGTATACCGACAGTCCTTCTTTCCACGAACAATACGAGACTGGAATAGAAGGGAGAACCGATAGAGGTACACAAGGTACCCTCCGCCACACACCGTCAGGTGGCTTGCGGAGTATGGATGTAGATGTAGATGTAGATGTAGAAGTGGTCGCTTTATCATTAGGCTACCTGAGCGCGACTCACGGTCAGATGCAAACTTCCAGACGCAGTCAGCCACATGTCTGAAACCTGCGCTCGTACATTCACCATGTATATTCCCGTTCAGAGAGACATTTCAACTAAAAGTAGCTTGCTGTGGACGTGTAAGCATGTCCGAAGGAACACAGAATCGTACTCCTGATTAACAGCCGACACCGGCCAAGTTCAAAATGGTTCAAATGGCTCTAAGCGCTATGGGACTTAACATCTGAGGTCATCAGTCCCATAGACTTAGAACTACTTAAACCTAACTAACATAAGGACATCACACACATCCATGCCCGAGGCTGGATTCCGGGCAATTAACATGTCTCCCCCTTATGGGAACATATACTACTGGCCATTAAAATTGCTACACCACGAAGATGACGTGCTATAGACGCGAAATTTAACCGAGAGAAAGAAGATGCTGTGATATGCAAATGATTAGTTTTTCAGGGCATTCACACAAGGTTGGCGCCGGTGGCGATACATACAACGTGCTTACATGAGGAAAGTTTCCAACCGATTTCTCATACACAAACAGCAGTTGACCGTCGTTGCCTGGTGAAACGTTGTTCTGATGCCTCGTGTAAGGAGGAGAAATGCGTACCATCACGTTCCCGACTTTGATAAAGGTCGGATTGTAGCCTATCGCGATTGCGGTTTATCGTAACGCGACATTGCTGATCGCGTTGGTCGAGAACCAATAACTGTTAGCAGAATATGGAATCGGTGAGTTCAGGAGGGTAATATGGAACCCCGTGCTGGATCCCAACGGCCTCGTATCACTAGCAGTCGAAATGACAGGCATCTTATCCGCATGGCTATAACGGATCGTGCAGCCACGTCTCGATCCCTGAGTCAACATATGAGGGCGTTTGCAAGACATCAACCATCTGCACGAACAGTTCGACGACGTTTGCAGCAGCATGGACTATCAGCTCGGAGACCATGGTTGTGCTTACCCTTGACGCTGCATCACAGACAGGAGCGCCTGCGATGGTGTACTCAACGACGATCCTGGGTGCACGAATGGCAAAACGTCATTTTTTCGGATGAATCCAGGTTCTGCTTACAGCATCATGATGGTCGCATCCGTATTTGGAGACATCGCTGTGAACGCACATTGGAAGCGGGTATTAGTCATAGCCATTCTGGCGTATCACCCGGCGTGATGGTATGGGGTGCCATTGCTTACGCGTCTCAGTCACCTCTTGTTCGCATTGACGGCGCTTTAAACAGTGGACGTTACATTTCAGATGTGTTACGACCCTTGGCTCTACGCTTCATTCGATTCCTGCGAAACCCTACATTTCAGCAGGATAATGCACGACCGCATGTTGCAGTTCCTGTACGGTTCTTTCTGGATACAGAAGATGTCCGACTGCTGCCCTGGCCAGCACATTCTCCAGATCTCTCACCAATTTAAAACGTCTGGTAAATAGTGGCCAAGCAACTGGCTCGTCACAATACACCAGTCACTACTCTTGATGAACTGTGGTATCGTGTTGAAACTGCATGGGCAGCTGTACCTGTACACGCCATCCAAGCTCTGTTTGACTCAATGCGAGGCATATCACGGCCGTTATTACGGGCGGAGGTGGTTGCTCAGGGTACTGATTTCTCAGGATCTATGCACCCAAATTGCGTGAAAATGTAATCACATATCAGTTGTAGTATAATACATTTGTGCAATGAATACCCGTTTATCATCTGCATTTCTTCTTGGTGTAGCAATTTTAATGGCCAGTATTGTACACAACGGATGTACGAGTGCAGGCTGTAGACACATGACTGACGAGATATGGAAGTTTGTATCTGGCCGTAAGTCGTACTCGGATAGCCTACTGGTAAGGTGACCGCTCACAATAAGCGGGAAATGCGGGTTTGAGTCCCAGTCCGGCACAAATTTTCATTTTCGTGATTCAATCATATGTCTGATGGTTGTCCATATTCGCAGGTGCGAATACATTTCATGTATTTTACAACAGCTGCAATCTCCGCAGTGCCCGTTCCTGTGGACATGCACGCTTGTCCTAAGAACAATACATCGTACTTCTGAACAACACAGGCATTGCAGTTCTATCTACTGCCAAAGACTGCCCACTGAGAAAAGTACCCAAGACCATTCAGTGACTTTATTAATGCAGCTCTGTCTGCTATCATTAGGCTTAATTCAAAAGATATTGAACTCTGATTAAATGTATCTGTTTTAATTGAATCGGTGAATGTTGAACAACACGGGCACTGCAGTTGCGTGTTCAGCATATTTTCAAAGACTGCTCACTGAGAAAATTACCCAGGACCATTCAGTGAGTTGATTAATACAGCTCTGTCTGCTATCGTTTGGCCTCATTCAATACGTATTGAACTCTGATTAAATGTATCTGCTTTAATTAAATCGGTGAATGTTGAAGGGGCAGTAATCGATTCAGGCCAACTTTCAATAAAACGAACAAGACTGTCTCATTCCGAAACCATTGGAAAATTGTCCAAAGAGGTGGTATGTGTGTATGGAACCAGTGTTCAGAGAAATACTTGAAGAGAAGACATAATTTTAATTCAAGTGCTCTATTTTGGAGACGTTTTTAAAAGTGCGGACGGCTGCCCTTTTAACATTCCACGAAGAAATCAAGTCAATTTTCTTTGGTTTTTCCTATGAAAGCAAAGGTTCTTATGATAAGGCAGCATTGTTAAGTGAAAATAAACGTTTATTTTGTAGAAAAAAAGAAATAGAAAGTAGGAAAGACACCTCAACATAAATCAAAAACGTTCGAGAACCAGCATCCTTGTTTAGCCACTGAACGTCTCAAGTGTGCCACCGGAAGGTGGTTTCCTCAAACAGTTCTCCGGCTTCCTCTGGGATGTACTCCAGGAGATTTTTTAAATCTTCAAGTTTTCTTGGGTTTACCGGGACTTTTCCGGTAGCGTATGCTGCGTAAGTAAGTAGACGAACGATGTGGTCGCTTGATAAGGATGAGGTGAGTCTTTCCACTGAATTTATGGATTCACGATCTTCATCAACACCTTCTGAATCAGATCTGTATATGAAATGGTAAAAATAGTGAGATCGACAACCTCGGTGACAATGAATTTAATTGTTTGGCTGCTGCTCAAAATCAATTCTCCCACATCACTGAGCGAAAACGTTTGTCTCTCCTTCATTTTGCTCCTTACCGTGGAGAAACAACGATTGCAAGGGAGAAAAATGTGGCCTCGTGCAGGAAACAAGTGAACGAGTTTTAGGAACTGATTCGCATTCGACAAAGCAAGAAGTTGACGAACCAAACCATTATTTCTGTTTTGGCCGAAATAGTTATCTGAATACAGATGAAGTTCAGTGAAATTTTGGGAAACGTGATCAATAAAGTGCATCAACATGGAGCGTAATACATATGAGAAGTTTTTGGCTGTTCCCTAGTGGTATTTGTAAAAACAACCGCAGTTAGTTTTTATGTCGTGGATGTTGAAGACACAAACAGTTAGTTGCCTCAGGTAGAAAAGCTCCTGTACAGATATTTTTGGCAGCTGGCCGTTTTGCACCAAATCAAAACATAAAGCAAGGAAGTGTTCATCTTTTTTGTCTTTGATATTTTGTTTTTCTGCCACCGATGAGTTGTAAAGTACCTTGCTGTTTCTTCTGTGAAGTTAGAATTCCGCGGCAGTTGCCGTTACTATATTCAGAAAGATGGGGAGATTGTTTTTTCCTCTTCAAATTGTTCACAAGTGCAGTAGATATCAACTTGTAGTTGCCCAAACTTGAAGTTTAAATTGTCACGTAAATACGCTCAATAATATCTGTAGCACACTTCCTTCACTCACTGTACTAAAGTATTAAAACGAAACCAAGAAAAGTATAGTCTAGACGCTAAAATTGGTCTACTTTGGAAATTTTGCCGAATTTGGTGATTAAAGGTTGTTGGTTGAATCTCCATCTAATCCCTTTCATATAGTGCGTTGTCTCTTATGAAAAAAATGAACCGTGTTTGACCGTCGCACATAGGGCATAGTCATTCTTTGCGTTAAGAAGAAACTGAAACAGTTGAAAATAGATAAGACGCCAGCTCCGGAAAGAATTTCAATTCGATTTTTCAGGGAGTACTATGTGGCACTGGCATCTACTTAGTTTGCTTTCATCGTGAATCTCACGCCCAGTAGAAAGTTCCAAGTGACTAGGAAAAAGCACAGGCAAATATGAAGGGTTAAAGAAAGGACTTGCAAAATTAGAGAATCTACATCTACGTCTATGTCTACGTGATTACTCTACTATTCACAATAAAGTGCCTCGCAGAGGGTTCAATGAACCACCTTCAAGCTGTCTCTCCACCGTTCCACTCTCGAACGGCACGCGGGGAAAACGAGCACTTAAATTTTTCTGTGCAAGCCCTTATTTCTCTTATTTTATTGTGATGATCATTTATTCCTACGTAGGTGAGTGCCAACAGAATGTTTTCGCAATCGGAGGAGAAAACTGGTGATTGAAATTTCATGAGAAGATCCCGTCGAAACGAAAAACGCTTTTGTATTAATGATTTCCACTCCAATTCACGTATCATGTCTTTGACACTATCTCCCCTATTTCGCGATAATACAAAACGAACTGCCCTTCTTTGTACATTTTCGATGTCATCCGTCAGTCCCACCTGATTCGGATCCGACACCGCACTGCAGTACTCCAGAATAGGGCGGACAAGTGTGATGTAAGCAGTCTCTTTAGTAGACCTGTTGCACCTTCTAAGTGTTCTGCCAAGGAATCGCAGTCTTTGCTTTGCTCAACACACAATATTATCTATGTGATCGTTCCAGTTTAGGTTATTTGTAATTGTAATCCCTAAGTATTTAGTTGAATTTACAGCCTTCAGATTTGTGTGACTTATCGCATAATCGAAATTTAGCTGATTTCTTTTAGTACTCATCCGAATAACTTCACACTTTTCCTTATTCAGGGTCAACTGCCAGTTTTCTCACCATACAGATATCTTATCTAAATCATCTGATGACTTTACAAGACGGTAAATGACAGCATCATGTGAAAACAATCTAAGACGGCTTCTCAGATTGTCTCCTTTGTCGTTAATATAGATCAGGAACAATAGAGGGCGTATGACACTTTCTCGGAGAATGCCGGATATTACTTCTGTTTTACTCGATGTCTTTCCGTCTATTACTACGAACTGTGACCTTTCTCACAGGAAATCACGAATCGAGTCGCATAACTGAGGCGATACTCCGTAGGCACGCAATTTGGTTAGAAGACGCTTGTGAGGAACGGTGTCGAAAGCCTTCTGGAAATCTAAAAATATGGAATCAATTTGACATCCCCTGTCGATAGCACTTATTACTTCATGAGTATAAAGAGCTAGTTGTGTTTCACAAGAACGATATTTTCTGAAACCGTGCTGACTATGTTTCAATAAATCGTTTTCTTCGAGGTACTTCATAATGTTCGAAAAAGTAAATGTTCCAAAACCCTACTGCAAATCGACGTTAGTGATATAGGCCTGTAATTCAGCGGATTACTCCTACTTCCCTTTTTGGGTATTGGTGTGCCTTGAGCAATTTTCCAGTCTGTAGGTACGGATCTTTCTGTGAGCGAATGGTTGTATATAATTGCTAAGTATGGAGCTATTTTATCAGCACACTCTGAAAGGAACCTGACTGGTATACAAGTTTTGGACCGGAGGTCTTACCTTTCTTAAGTGATTTAAGTTGCTTCGTTACTCCGAGCATTTCTACTTCTATGTTTCTCATCTTGGCAGTTGTTCTTGATTGGAGCTCAGGAATATTTACTTCGTCTTCTTTGGTAAGGAGTTTCGGAAAACTGTGTTTAATGACTTTGCTTTGGTGACACTGTCATCAGTGACTTCAACGTTGTTATCGCGCAGTGAAGGTATTGATTGCGTCTTGCCATTGGTGTGCTTTTTGTATGACCACAATCTCTTTGGCTTATCTGCCAGATGTCGAGACAGAATTTCGTTGTGGAAATTATTGAAAGCATCTCGCATTGAAGTTGTTGTTGTCTTCAGTCCTGAGACTTGTTTGATGCAGCTCTCCATACTACTCTATCCTGTGCAAGCTTCTTCATCTCCCAGTACTTACTGCAACCTACATCCTTCTGAATCTGCTTACTGTATTCGTCTCTTGGTCTCCCTCTACGATTTTTACCCTCCACGCTGCCCTCCAATGCTAAATTTGTGATCCCTTGATGCCTCAGAACATGTCCTACCAACCGCTCCCTTCATCTTGTCAAGTTGTGCCACAAACTCCTCTTCTCCCCAATTCTATTCAATACCTCCTCATTAGTTATGTGATCTACCCATCTAATTTTCAGCATTCTTCTGTAGCACCACATTTCGAAAGCTTCTATTCTCTTCTCGTCCAAACTATTTACCGTCCATGTTTCACTTCCATACATGACTACACTCCATACAAATACTTTCAGAAACGACTTCCTGACACTTAAATCTATACCCGATGTTAACAAATTTCTCTTCTTCAGAAACGCTATCCTTGCCATTGCCAGTCTACATTTTACATCCTCTCTACTTCGACCATCATCAGTTATTTTGCTCCCCAAATAGCAAAACTCCTTTACTACTTTAAGTGTATCATTTCCTAATCTAATTCCCTCAGCATCACCCGACTTAATTCGACTACATTCCATTATCCTCGTTTTGCTTTTTATGATGTTCATCTTATATCGTCCTTTCAAGACACTGTCCATTCCGTTCAACAGCTCTTCCAAGTCCTTTGCTGTCTCTGACAGAATTACAATGTCATCGGCGAAACCTCAAAGTTTTTATTTCTTCTCCATGGACTTTAATACCTACGCCGAATTTTTCTTTTGTTTCCTTTACTGCTTGCTCAATATACAGATTGAATAACATCGGGGACAGGCTACAACCCTGTCTCACTCCCTTCCCAACCACTGCTTGCCTTTCATGCCCCTCGACTCTTATAACTGCCATCTGGTTTCTGTACAAATTGTAAATAGCCGTTCGTTCCCTGTAATTTACCCCTGCCACCTTCAGAATCTGAAAGAGAGTATTCCAGTCAACATTGTCAAAAGCTTTCTCTAAGTCTACAAATGCTAGAAACGTAGGTTTGCCTTTCCTTAATCTAGCTTCCAAGATAAGTCGTAGGGGCAGTATTGCCTCACGTGTTCCAACATTTCTGCGGAATCCAAACTGATCTTCGCCGAGGTCGGCTTCTACCAGTTTTTCCATTCGTCTGTAAAGAATTTGCGTTAGTATTTTGCAGTTGTGACTTATTAAACTGATAGTTCTGTAATTTTCACATCTCGCGACACCTGCTTTCTTTGGGATTGGAATTATAATATTCTTCTTGAAGTCTGAGGGTATTTCGCCTGTCTCATACATCTTGCTCACCAGATGGTAGAGTTTTGTCAGGACTGGCTCTCCGAAGGCTGTCAGTAGTTCTAATGGAATGTTGTCTACTCCCGGGGCCTTGTTTCGACTCAGGTCTTTCAGTGCTCTGTCAAACTCTTCACGCAGTGTCGTATCTCCCATTTCATCTTCATCTACATCCTCTTCCATTCCCATAATATTGTCCTCAAGTACATCGCCCTTGTATAAACCCTCTATATACTCCTCCCACCTTTCTGCTTTCCCTTCTTTGCTTAGAACTGGGTTTCCATCTGAGCTCTTGATGTTCATACAAGTGGCTCTCTTTTCTCCAAAGGTCTCTTTAATTTTCCTGTAGGCAGTATCTATCTTAACCCTAGTGAGATAACCCTCTACATCCTTACATTTGTTCTCTAGCCATCCCTGCTTAGCCACTTTGCACTTCCTGTCGATCTCATTTTCGAGGCGTTTGTATTCATTTTTCCCTGCTTCATTTACTGCATTTTTATATTTTCTCCTTTCATCAATTAAATTCAATATTTCTTCTATTACCCAAGGATTTCTACTAGCCCTCGTCTTTTTACCTACTTGATCGTCTGCTGCCTTCACTACTTCATCCCTCAGAGCTACCCATTCTTCTTCTACTGTATTTCTTTCCCCCATTCCTGTCAATTGTTCCCTTATGCTCTCCCTGAAACTCTGTACAACCTCTGGTTTAGTCAGTTTATCCAGGTCCCATCTCCTTAAATCCCCACCTTTTTGCAGTTTCTTCAGTTTTAATCTACAGTTCATAAGCAATAGATTGTGGTCAGAGTCCACATCTGCCCCTGGAAATGTCTTACAATTTAAAACCTGGTTCCTAAATCTCTGTCTTACCATTATATAATCTATCTGATACCTTCTAGTATCTCCAGGATTCTTCCATGTATACAACCTTCTTTTATGATTCTTGAACCAAGTGTTAACTATGATTAAGTTATGCTCTGTGCAAAATTCTACCAGACGGCTTCCTCTTTCATTTCTCTCCCCCAATCCATATTCACCCACTATGTTTCCTTCTCTCCCTTTTCCTACTCTCGAATTCCAGTCACCCATGACTATTAAATTTTCGTCTCCCTTCACTACCTGAATAATTTCTATTATCTCATCATACATTTCATCAATTTCTTCATCAGTCGTAGAGCTAGTTGGCATATAAACTTGTACTACTGTAGTAGGCATGGGCTTCGTGTCTATCTTGGCCACAATAATGCGTTCACTATGCTGTTTGTTGTAGCTTACCCGCGCTCCTATTTTTTTATTCATTATTAAACCTACTCCTGCATTACCCCTATTTGATTTTGTATTTATAACCCTGTATTCACCTGACCAAAAGTCTTGTTCCTCCTGCCACCGAACTTCACTAATTCCCATTCTATCTAACTTCAACCTATCCATTTCCCTTTTTAAATTTTCTAACCTACCTGCCCGATTAAGGGATCTGACATTCCACGCTCCGATCCGTAGAACGCCAGTTTTCTTTCTCCTGATAACGACGTCCTCTTGAGTAGTCCCCGCCCGAAGATCCGAATGGGGGACTATTTTACCTCCGAAATATTTTCCCCAAGAGGACGCCATCATCATTTAACCATACAGTAAAGCTGCGTGCCCTCGGGAAAAATTACGGCTGTAGTTTCCCCTTGCTTTCAGCCGTTCGCAGTACCAGCACAGCAAGGCCGTTTTGGTTAGTGTTACAAGGCCAGATCAGTCAATCATCCAGACTGTTGCCCCTGCAACTACTGAAAAGGCTGCTGCCCCTCTTGAGGAACCACATGTTTGTCTGGCCTCTCAACAGATAGCCCTCCGTTGTGGTTGCACCTACGGTACGGCCATCTGTATCGCTGAGGCACGCAAGCCTCCCCACCAACGGCAAGGTCCATGATGTAGGCGCCATATTTCGAACTTGTGTAAAACCTTGCCAATCTTAGGGATTTTGTGTTCTTTTAAATTTGGTATGTTTCTTTCGCTGCTTTTGCAACAGCGATCTGACCCGTTTTGTGTACCATGGGGGATCAGTACCACCATTTATTAATTTATGCGGTATATATCTCTCAATTACTGTCGATACTATCTCTTTGAAAAAATTCCACAACTTTTCTACTCGTACATGATGAGATCGGAAGGAGTGAAGACTGTCTCTTGAAAAGGCGTTAAAAGCGTTTATTTAAAATAGATATAGTTTGCGTTTCCTTTTGATTGTTGTAGGTGTTGATGTATTCAGCCTAGCATCAACTGCCTTGTGGTCACTAATCCCTGTATTCGTCACAATACTCACTATTTGCCCAGGATTATTTGTTGCTAAAAGATCAAGTATGCTTTCGCAACCATTTACGCTTCGAGTGGGCTCATGAACTAAATATTCAAAATAATTTTCTGAGAAAGCATTCAGTACAATTTCGGATGACGTTTTATGCCTGCCGCCTGCTTTAAACGTATAATTTTTCCAGCATATCGAGGGTAGACTAAAGTCACCACAGACTATAATTGTATGAGCGGGGTATTTATTTGCAATGAGACTCAAGTTTTCTTTGAAATGTTCAGCAACTATATCTTCTGAGTCGGGGGTCGGTAAAACGAACCAATTAATAGTTTAGTCTGATTGTCAGGTATAATCTCTACCCATACCATAATACTCTTAACATCGATTTACCGCACCGTTCTGAAATATATTCTCTGTTCGAATATAGTAGACTTCCCTGAGATAGAAAATCTTCCGTCAGCAAACCAAAACGGATTTAGAAATCAGCGGTCGGACGAAACTCAGCTTGCTTTTTTTCCCGCACGATACTTGCGAACAATATTGGCAGGTATCATATTCCTAGATTCCCGGTTCCCGGAAAGCGTTTGACACCGTGCCCCAGTGCAGACTGTTAGGGAAGGTACGATCACATGGAATAGGTTCCCAGATATGTCCGTGTAATAGAACCCACTACGTTGTCCTCGACCACGAGTATTCCTCAGAGACAAGGGTACCGTAAGGAGTGCCCCAGGGAAGTATGGTAGGACCACTATTATTTATTATATTACGTAAATGTTCTGACGGGCAGGGAAAGCAGAAATCTGCGGCTGTTTGATGCTGACGCTGTGGTGAACGGAAGGGGTCGTCGTTGAGTGACTGTAGGAGGATACGAGGTGATTGAATTTCCTCATTATGAGAATACTGAAGGGTGATCTGTTTTAATTGTTAAAAACGATTCAAAAGCCAAGATCGCACAATTTCTTTTTATTCAAGACAACAATCATATACAACCGTTCGCTCGACGAAAGATCCGTACCCAAAGACTGGAAAGTTGCACAGGTCACACCAATATTCAAGAAAGGTAGTAGGAGTAATCCACTAAATTACAAGCCCATATCGCTAATGTCGATATGCAGCAGGATTTTGGAACATAACGAACAAAACGATCTCTTGACACACAGTCAAAATGGGCTTAGCAAACATTGTTCTTGTGAAACACAACTAGCTCTTTATTCGCATGTAGTGTTGAGTGCTATTGACAAGGGATTTCAGATCGATTCCGTATTTCTGGATCTCCGGAAGGCTTTTGACACCGTACCACACAAGCGGCTTGTAGTGAAATTGCGTGCTTGTGGAATATCGTAACAGTTATGTGACTGGATTTGTGATTTACTGTTAGAGAGGTCACAGTTCGTAGTAATTGAGGGAAAGTCATCGGGTAAAACAGAAGTGGTTTCTGGCGTTCCCCAATGTAGTATTATAGGCCCTTTGCTGTTCATTATCTATATAAACGATTTGGCAGACAATCTGAGTAGCCGTCTTATGCTGTTTGCAGATAACACTGTCGTTTATCGACTAATAAAGTCATCGGAAATCAAAACAAATTGCAAAGCGATTTAGAAGAAATATCGGAATGGTGCGAAAACTGGCAGTTGAACTTAAATAACGAAAACTGTGCGGTCATCAACATGAGTGCTAAAAGGAACGCGTTAAACTTCGGTTACACGATAAATCAGTCTAATCTAAAAGCCGTAAACTCAACTAAATACCTAGCTATTACGACTACGAACAACTTAAAAAGGAAGGAACACATAGAAAATGTTGTGGGGAAGACTAACCAACGACTGCGTTTTATTGGTAGGACACTTAGAAAATGTAAAGGACCTGCTAAGGAGACTGCCTACACTACGCTGGTCCCTCCTCTTTCACAATACTGCTGCGCAGTGTGGGATCCTTACCAGATAGGACTGACGGAGTACATCGCAAAAGTTCAAAGAAAGGCAGCACGTTTTGTAATATCGCGAAATATGGGAGAGAGTGTCACAGAAATGATACAGGATCTGGGCAGGACATCATGAAAAGAAAGGCGTTTTTCGTTGCGAAGGCGAAAGTATTTTGTTGACACCGACCTACATAGGGAGAAACGGACACCATAATAAAAGAGGGGTAGTCACAGCTCGTACCGAAAGGTACCGCTCGCTATACGAGACTGGAATAATAGAGAATTGTGAAGGTGGTTCGATGAACCCTCTGCCAGGCACTTAAGTGTGATTTGCAGAGTATCCAGGTAGATGTAGATGAACACATTCTAACATTCTGCGTGGTGTCTGTTTGTTCTATATCGTGTCTCCCTACCACTTTCGCGCAACGACACTCTGAGCGTGTTTTTTAGGGAATTGACTAGTTTGAACCTGGGACCTGTTGCTGGTAAGGAGACGCCAGACCACACATGACATGTAGAGTTCAGAAGAGTTCAGTGAGACTAGCGATGATATAACCAAATACTTAATGATTTGAGCGTCAGCTCCACTGCACTATCTGTAAAAGAATCTTAATACTAACTTAATTTAGTGGAAGGGGTTCAAGGCTTTCCTATTTTTAGTTAGCTGGTAAAATAACGTCGAAAATTGCACTATTGATAAAAGGAAATGTTTTAATACAGGATGGTAAAAACCAACTGCGTTCAACAAAAATGTGAACGAATATTCCCTGAATGGGTTTCCAAGTTCTACAATGGATCGAAGCAAGACCTATGCCATATCACATCTATAATCTAGGTTTAAATTGAGTTTCACAAAAGAGAAAACTATCAAAATGGTCTACAGTGACCCTCAATTATCTTTAATTACTTATCTAACTTGTCGTAAATTACAGTGGCTGATGTGGCTTCTCGATAACTATATAACAGAAAAATCATCGCGTTTCAGATTTTTACTTCAAGTGGCAAATGTGAACACCATGAGCTTTAATTGACGATCGACACTAGAATTACGCAAAAAAGGGGGTGTAACAGATGAGACTTCTGCAGTTCTGAGTGAAGCTTTATGCGCTGTTATGCGGCATCGCGTGCGTTCATTACCTCGTCGGTGTTCGTCAGGGGGCGTCGGGGAGCACAGCTCAGTCCAGCTCGCCCTCTCGGAAGCAACTCTTTGTCCTAACTTTTCCTTACTACAATTTACCGAAGTTGGTTTAAAAAAAACTATCTGGCTGTGTTTTCATTTGACCAATCAGGGTCTCAATGTTAACCTTTTGCTCCGCCTACAAAAATTCTGTCTATCCAATGAGAAACGTTATACTTTTCGTGGTGGGGCAATGTTTTTAAAGTTTGCAATGTAACAGAGACGCTAAAAAGTCTCACGCTAAAACTTGCAGCTGGTGTGGTCCTTTTAGTGTTATCGTAAGATCTATACTGTTCTTCTGGAGGGCTCTATCTTTTAACATGGGCTGGGGGGTGGTCCTGACGTAACAGAGATGCGAAAAAGTCTCACGCTAAAAGAGTGGCCCTTTTTGTGTTATTGTAAGATCTATACTATTCTTCTGGAGGGCTCTAGCTTTTAACATGGGCTGGGGGGTGGTCCTGACGTAACAGAGACGCGAAAAAGTCTCACGCTAAAACTTGCAGCTGGGGTGGTCCTAGCGGTTAGCTGGCGACGTGGGTGTCCGTCCCTTATCGTAGGGCCTTCCCACTTAACACGGTTCTGCTCTCGGCTTCTGTTCTCGTTTCTCCCCTCGGAACTGCGTCTGTCTCACGGTGGGAAGGTATGACGTGCATTTAGGCATTCTTGTGTTAGTCTGTCGTATTCCATTTGCTCACTCGTTACTCGTATTACTTTGGTTAATTTAATGTCACGCTTTATTCGGAGCTATGTGACATACTACTGGATTTGCTTATCATGTCAGGGTTTTCATGGAAGGTGTTGGATTTGCCTGACACCTTACATATCACCACCCTTCAAACTTAATTTTTGCACTGAACTTAGGCAATGATTGAATCGTTGTCTAAGTCAGTCAAAAATTATTCCTATGGAGAAGAAGTAAAAACTTTGAGGTTCGCCGATGACATTGTAATTCTGTCAGAGACAGCAAAGGACTTGTAAGAGCAGTTGAACGGAATGGACAGTGTCTTGAAAGGAGGATAAAAGATGAACGTCAACAAAAGCAAAACGAGGATAATGGAATGTAGTCAAATTAAATCGGGTGATGCTGAGGGGATTAGATTAGGAAATGAGACACTTAAAGTAGTAAAGGAGTTTTGCTATTTGGGGAGCAAAATAACTGATGATGGTCGAAGTAGAGAGGATATAAAATGTAGACTGGCAATGGCAAGGAAATCGTTTCTGAAGAAGAGAAATTTGTTAACATCGAGTATAGACTTAAGTGTCAGGAAGTCGTTTCTGAAAGTATTTGTATGGAGTGTAGCCATGTATGGAAGTGAAACATGGACGATAACCAGTTTGGACAAGAAGAGAATAGAAGCTTTCGAAATGTGGTGCTACAGAAGAATGCTGAAGATAAGGTGGGTAGATCATGTAAGTAATGAGGAGGTAATGAATAGGATTGGGGAGAAGAGAAGTTTGTGGCACAACTTGACCAGAAGAAGGAATCGGTTGGTAGGACATGTTCTGAGGCATCAAGGGATCACAAATTTAGCATTGGAGGGCAGCGTGGAGGGTAAAAATCGTAGAGGGAGACCAAGAGATGAATACACTAAGCAGATTCAGAAGGATGTAGGTTGCAGTAGGTACTGGGAGATGAAGAAGCTTGCACAGGATAGAGTAGCATGGAGAGCTGCATCAAACCAGTCTCAGGACTGAAGACCACAACAACAACAACAATCTAAATTTTGTTGCCTACTGTTCAGCCACGTTATTCTGGTTGTATAATAGTTTGTATTACTAATTGATATTTTTATATTCTTCCACATTATTCTCAAAAATGACAAGAGAAGAATATTTTTATACTATTATTAATTTTTCATTATTTTCTTTCTTTATTTAAGTGTGAAGTTTGTTTTTTAAGAAGTTTGTTATCGAAAGTGAGGAGTCTTTCACATCGATTTTCTTAGAAACATTGTTTTTATAAGTGCAGTAATTAAGTAAAATCTATTCCTAACATATTTTCTAAGTATCATGTACAAGTAAAATGTTTTTGTTTCTAGACACTCATTTCAACAATTTTACACTAACAAATAAGAATTATTTCCAAGAATTACTTTGACAAAAAAATATACATACACAAGTATTGAGATGTCATCCTAACAAATTGTACAAATGTTAAAAAAAGGGAAAACATCCAACAAGATAATTTTTTATTCTTTGTTTTTATAAGGAGAAAATAAGTAAAATATAGTTATTCTTTTTATTTTTATGAGGAGAAAAAAAGTGGCATATAGTTTTAGTGTTTATTATGCCTTACTTTTGTTCTTTATATACTGTCCATTTCAGAACTAATGACTCATTTTTATCAATGGTCTATTTTTTACTTACGTCCATAGTCAATGACTGTTATTTTGTAGTTTATGAGCTGTCTGGTGTGCTTAACTTATGTAGTTTTTCACGCGTTTCTTTTGCACAATTCCTACATCACATAATTTGATTTCACACATTCACACAATCCTATGAATGTTTAAGCATGAGGTTGGCGAATGTTTTTTGTATGAAGGTGATGGACTTGAGAGAGATGGATGTGCGCAGGTATTTGATATACAGCTTCGTTCGTCGTTCCTTGTTGGCTTTGCAAGTGTGTGTTGCTGTTGTGGAGGTCCCATAATGGAATGGAGCTGTGAATGCAGAATCTCGTGGTTTACTTGCTTTGTATGCGTGAAAGTCATCGTTATGTGTCGCTGAAAACGGTCGTTTTTCGTTGTAATATTTCGCAGACGACTAGTTTACAATAGGATAGGGATTTGGGAAGGTATGTCGTCTATTCTTCACCCATCTTCTTTCTTGGTCTCAATCTTGTGAATCTTCAACTTCTGTTCTTCCTGCTTTTTCTCTGCTTCTTACTTGATTCTTGGTTCTTCTCTGGGCAGGATTTGGAAATATTTATTGATAACTAGTCGCTTTGAAGTTCTCCTCTTATTAACAGTTTGATAAATTGTTTGGGCATGCCATTTTTACTTTGTGGAAGTTTTCTTCAGTTTCGTGCATCAGCGAGCTGTTTAATAGCAGTAGTGTGACTTTTATATATATATATATATATATATATATATATATATATATATATATATATATATATATATATTGCCAGTGGTGGCCCAAGTGGTCTTCTCGTTGGGCCGATTTTTGCTCGCTCCGCTGAGTGGGTGCGTTCCGGGGTTTACGAGCGGTGAAAATCCGGTGTTTGCTTGTCAGTCCCTGCACCGGTCCCTTCTGGTGTTCGGTGTCCTGTCGTGTCTCTGCAGGGTTCCGCCACTGGGTGGTTCCATGTTCTGTCCCAGCAGGGTTCCACGTAGCGGGCAGATTTACGGCCCGATACAAGGGCCTTCTGTTAAAAGCTTTACAAATTTCGGCGCCCTTTCCATGTTACAATTCTAAGATATTTTGAGTCTTAACTTCTACAAGAAACCTCAAATTCGTTTTTTATTTTTGTGTAGTGTTGTGGTGTATAGCATTTTAGTATTTCAAGGTGTTAGACTATCTATGCTTTATCCCTTCACCTTAATCTATGGTACTATTGGTGTTATTATTGAAATTACTTTCTTTTTCCCAACTTCCTCTCTCTTCATTCTTCTTTCTCCTGACGATCTTACCTGCAACATAATCTTGAAATATTGTGCTGAATATTTACCAGTAATAAAATTAATCTTCAAACTTGTACTGAAAGTGTTTAATATTGCCAGTCTTAGGTAAAAATACCTCTGCTTTATCTGGTAAAATACCCTCTAATTCTTTTACTGTGTTCCGAAATACCTTGAACTTCTTGAAATTTTTCGTCGATTTCTTTATGGACTTCTAACATGAGTTAGATACGTTTCAAGTTCTCTAACGCTATAGATACAGCAATAAGGAATAGCGCAGTAGGCAGTACAGTTGAAGAGGAATGGACATCTTTAAAAAGGGCCATCACAAAAGTTGGGAAGGAAAACATAGGTACAAAGAAGGTAGCTGCGAAGAATCCATGGGTAACAGAAGAAATACTTCAGTTGATTGATGAAAGGAGGAAGTACAAACATGATCCGGGAAAATCAGGAATACAGAAGTACAAGTCGCTGAGGAATGAAATAAATAGGAAGTGCAGGGAAGCTAAGAAGAAATGGCTGCAGGAAAAATGTGAAGACATCGAAAAAGATATGATTGTCGGAAGGACAGACTCAGCATACAGGAATGCCAAAACAACCTTTGGTGACATTAAAAGCAACGGTGGTAACATTAAGAGTGCAACGGGAATTCCACTGTTAAATGCAGAGGAGAGAGCAAATCGGTGGAAAGAATACACTGAAAGCCTCTATGAGGGTGAAGATTTGTCTGATGTGATAGAAGAAGAAACAGGAGTCGATTTAGAAGAGATAGGGGACCCAGTATTATAATCGGAATTTGAAAGAGCTTTGGAGGACTTACGGATAAATAAGGCAGAAGGGATAGATAACATTCCATCAGAATTTCTAAAATCGTTGGGGGAAGTGGCAACAAAACGACTATTCACGTTGGTGTGTAGAATATATGAGTCTGGCGACATACCATCTGACTTTCGGAAAAGCATCATCCACACAATTCCGAAGACGGCAAGAGCTGAAAAGTGCGAGAACTATCGCACAATCAGCTTAACAGCTCATGCATCGAAGCTGCTTGCAAGAATAATATACAGAAGAATGGCAAAGAAAATTGAGAATGCGCTAGGTGACGATCAGTTTGGCTTCAGGAAAAGTAAAGGGACGAGAGAGGCAATTCTGGCGTTACGGCTAATAATGGAAGCAAGGCTAAAGAAAAATCAAGACACTTTCATAGGATTTGTCGACCTGGAAAAAGCGTTCGACAATATAAAATGGTGCAAGCCGTTCGAGATTCTGAAAAAAGTAGGGGTAAGCTATAGGGAGAGACGGGTCATATACAATATGTACAATAACCAAGAGGGAATAATAAGAGTGGACGATCAAGATCGAAGTGCTCGTATTAAGAAGGGTGTAAGACAAGGCTGTAGCCTTTCGCCCCTACTCTTCAATCTGTACATCGAGGAAGCAGTGATGGAAATAAAAGAAAGTTTCAGGAGTGGAATTAAAATACAAGGTGAAAGGATATCAATGATACGATTCGCTTATGACATTGGTATCCTGAGTGAAAGTGAAGAAGAATTAAATGATCTGCTGAACGGAATGAACAGTCTAATGAGTACACAGTATGGTTTGAGAGTAAATCGGAAAAAGACGAAGGTAATGAGAAGTAGCAGAAATGAGAACAGCGAGAAACTTAACATCAGGATTGATGGTCACGAAGTCAATTAAGTTAAGGAATTCTGCTACCTAGGCAGTAAAATAACCAATGACGGACGGAGCAAGGAGGACACCAAAGCAGACTCGCTATGGCAAAAAAGGCATTTCTGGCCAAGAGAAATCTACTAATATCAAATACCGGCCTTAATTTGAGGAAGAAATTTCTGAGGATGTACGTCTGGAGTACAGCATTGTATGGTAGTGAAACATGGACTGTGGGCAAACCGGAACAGAAGAGAATCGAAGCATTTGAGATGTGGTGCTATAGACGAATGTTGAAAATTAGGTGGACTGATAAGGTAAGGAATGAGGAGGTTCTACGTAGAATCGGAGAGGAAAGAAATATGTGGAAAACACTGATAAGGAGAAGGGGCAGGATGATAGGACATCTGCTAAGACATGAGGGAATGACTTCCATGGTACTAGAGGGAGCTGTAGAGGGCAAAAACTGTAGAGGAAGACAGAGATTGGAATACGTCAAGCAAATAATTGAGGACGTAGGTTGCAAGTGCTACTCTGAGATGAAGAGGTAAGCACAGGAAAGGAATTCGTGGCGGGCCGCATCAAAACAGTCAGTAGACTGATGACACAAAAAAAAAAAAAAAAAAAAAAAAACCCATGAGTTGAGGCGATTCCCCCTTTTGTGCATACCATTCTAATTCTTCACCCTCTTTATCTCGCGTCATTCTTAATTGTTCGTTTATAACTGGTATTTCTTCTAATTTTAGCTTTTGCTCAAAGAGAAGTGTGACAGTCCCGAATGTTACGCTACCTTTCCCCATATCTATTATCACTCGTCTCTCATTTAAAAATCTGCACCTATAATCAAATCTACAGTTAGTTTAGGTATAATCACGAAGTTGGCTTCGATCTTTTGACCTTGACACGAAAGAGTTAACCTTGTTTGTCTCGTAACTTCCGCAGCATTGTTTCTAATAGAACCTCTTACTTTAATCTTACGTGTTTTTAGAACTGGCAATTCCTCACTGGCATTACACTGCATGAATAAATTTTCTGAGATCGCAGTCAGTTCACTTCCGCTATCAGTTACAATATTGACTGGGATATGCTTTACCATGGCCTTCACAATTGGTTGAATTTGAAAGGGTTGGTTCTGTTGTTCTTCTTCTTGCACCAACGAATCCTCCACTGAATCATACATGAGTCTTTTTAGGAATTTTCCTTGTGAATTCGAACTTTCTGTAGGATAAGCTTCGACTGCTACTTCTTTCTCTTTTATTTCCTCTTCTCTATTTCTTCCTTCATTTACACTTTCTTCAACATCCTCTACTTTTTCCTCATCCTCGTCTATCTTCTCCTTCTTCGTCGCTACTTCCACACAATCGCATCTAAATGCTCTAATTATCGCTTCATAACTTCCTTCATTATATACGTTGGGTTGTGTGCCCACTCGTAACTTATTTTTAACTTCTGCCAACTGCGCATTATCCTCATTGAATTCGCTTTCCCTGGCTTCCATCTCAAATAGCTCTGCAATACTCATTACTTCGTCCATTCCTCCTACATTCGTTGTGCATGCCTCTGGTAATTCATGTTCCTCGTCAGTATTCTCCCAGTTAATTTCGTCCCAACACGATATTGTTATTTTCTTGTCTTCTTTTTCATCTGGTCCCTGTGGATTTGTTTCTTCCTTCTTCTCTTCTCGAGATAAGATTTTTACTTCTCTGTTCAATTGTGCTGCAATTGTCCTGGGTCGGTGCGTCATTCTCTTTGGCATGGGCGCTTAGCTGTCAATTCGAACGTTTATCGGGGTTTGGTGGTCTTACCTCCACCTCTTCTATCTGTATTCTCTTTTCTTGTTCAGCTTGTTGATAGTGGTTTCTTTGTTGATAATTTGTCGGTCTATTCGTTCTCCAGTACCCGTTCCGGTTGTCGTTATTTCCTTTGTAATAGTTGTTGCCGTTCCTGGGTGAATTATAGTTATTGCCATATTTTCTTCTAAATCCATAACCGGTTCTTTGTTGAAATCTATTGTCGTTTCTTGGTGCGAAGTTATCACGTCGTTCGTAATTATTGTTTCTTCGTACTGTGTCTTGTGGATTCCACTGCTTTTTGCTTTCGTTTTCACGTGCGCTTCGTCTTTTTCTTTCGTCATCTTCCGAAAATATGAACTCTAGTTCCCTTAGAATACCCTTAAATGCTTCGACGTCATTGCCTCCGCGACCTACTAATGATTGCTGGTATTTCAATGGTAGCTCCATCGCGCATAATTTAATCAACTCTCCGTCACTGTATGGTACATCTAAGCATTGATTTTTCTTTGCCATTAATTCGAAAAATTTCACGGGACTCTTCTCTCCTGAATTTTCAAAATATGGGTTCTGTAATAATTCGTATTTCACTCTGTTCTGTGCTTCGCTGGACCAATATCGTGAGAAAAACTTCTCTCTGAAATCTTCGTACGATCGGCATGTCGCTGCAACATTCTGCATGGTTTCTGCGACTGTTCCTGACATGTGTGCACATGTAAAGTCTAATTTGTGTGCTAGCGTCCAGTGTTCTGGTAATCCTACTCGGAATAGATCAATAAAAGTTCGTGGATGTAATGAGTTTCCTTCTCGAAAGTGTTGAAATTTTCTGACTGTGAGGAAATGATCGTTGGCGTACTTCGTCATAGTTCCATATGAAATTCGCGATTCTTTGCCACTTTTGTTTCTGATCATTTCTCCCGTCGTTCTTTCCGGTTGTGGTAGATCCATTGGATATTGTCCACTGTAACTTTCGCCTACCCTTGCGTAGTATCGTTGGAGTGGTACGCAATAATTTTCTTCCATCGGTTGTGAACGAGTAACTGAATGCATTGCACTGTACTCTTCGCGACCTGGCTTTCCATTGTCAGGTATTGGTTCGGTATCTTGTCTGGCTAACCTTACTGCTTCATTGCACGATCCAAACTGTCTTGAAACATACATTTGTGGTTCCGCATGTGTTTGTGGTGCCGTTTGTTCATCAAGAATTTCGAAACAAGTTTGTTGCTGTGCAGGCTGTCTGATTTCACGTATGTTACTTTCCGCCTGTGATTGGAATCGCAAATGCGTAATATCTTCCGTTAATTGCTTGTTTTTCCGGTGCTGTTACACATACGGATGTGGTTGCAGACTCTGTGCTTGTCCGATCCTGTTCACTACGCTCTTTAATAGTTTGCAACAACTCTGTTTCTCAATTTCTGAAATTGTCGCTTCGTTTGCGCTTCTAGTTTGACTATGCGGTTATCATATCTTTTCAGCGCTGCTTTTGTGATACGTTTGTGTAACACACTGCTTTCAACAGTTTCACGCGCTGTACCTGCTGCTTGTCTAGTAATTATATTGATCTATTTCTCTAGTTTCTTCACTTCTCCCTGGGTGTAGTTACGTAATGTTTTGATCTCGTCCTGAATGTCATTACGCAATGTTTGTACGTCCGCTTGTACCTTGTCAATGTCTGTTCTCAATTGATTGTGACCTGTTATTAAGTTTCCTATCACTTTTCGAGATTCTTTTGCCTCGTCTTCAATATGACTTAGGTGTAACTGAATTTCTTTGTTTTGTTCTTTAATCTCACGCATTTGTCTCGTGGTTTCTGCATTCTGAATTTTAATTTGGTTTGCAATTTCTTTATTTTGTCTTGTCATGGTTTCCCTCATTAATTGTAATAATTCTGCCAGATTGGTGGGTCCTATTGCGTTTTCTTCCGACGTCCTACGCTCTGTGTTTTCGCCCAAGTGTAGATTCCCAACCAATTGCATTGAACTGTCCTGTGACACGTTTCTGCTCGCATTCCTTGTACTCTGTGGTGAGGGAGCTCTGATTACTTGTACTATGGGTTCTACGTATTCAAGACGCAAGTTAGAATCCTCATCGAGTGTCTCTCTACTTTCCTGCTCCTCTGTCGTATGCTGACTTATGTTTTCTATGCCTTAACGTACATTATCCTCGTTATGGTGCGTTATATGTCCCATTTCTCGCGATACTGCATCGTCTGTTGTACTGTCCTCTATTCTCTGTCCATTTTCATGCTGGGTCTGTACCTCAATTCGCTTAAGGTCTCGATTTGCCATTGCTAATCTTTCCGAATATCTTATTTTCTGTTTTAAAAGCAATTCATGGGCCCTACTTCGAGTCAACATGCGCTCATACGATCTCACGCGTTTCATAAACTTTTTGTTCACACGACTTGACACTACCAAGACTGACAATCCATTCACTTACTTGTTGGGTCAGAACCAACTTGTCAACGATGTATCCGCCACCTGTGCGCTTGCATTGGAGAGAAAACTTAATTCTAACAATTTTTAAAATCACAGCTTAATTATGCTATTGTCACTGACACTTTCTTACTATCTAGCGCTGTAGCTACTGTTTTCGAGTATTTAAAACTTTAGGAAAAAACATTTTTACTACGAAAATTTTTCAACAGGATATTTTTCTGACCTATTTAGGCATGTGGTCGACCTTCAATCATGGTATTTTACCATCCTGGCAGGGTCGCCATTCTGTAACATACTGCGTGGTGTCTGTTTGTTCTATATCGTGTCTCCCTACCACTTTCGCGCAACGACGCTCTGAGCGTGTTTTTTAGGGAATTGACTAGTTTGAACCTGGGACCTGTTGCTGGTAAGGAGACGCCAGACCACACATGACATGTAGAGTTCAGAAGAGTTCATTGAGACTAGCGATGATATAACCAAATTCTTAAAGATTTCAGCGTCAGCTCCACTGCACTTCCTGTAAAAGAATCTTAATACTAACTTAATTTAGTGGAAGGGGTTCAAGGCTTTCCTATTTTTAGTTAGCTGGTAAAATAACGTCGAAAAAGCAGTTAAGTTTACCATTGGAAATTTTATTCTACTCACAAAACATTGTTTATAAATTGCACTATTGATAAAAGGAAATGTTTTAATACAGGATGGTAAAAACCAACTGCGTTCAACAAAAATGTGAATGAATATTCCCTGAATGGGTTTCCACGTGTAAGTAGGCTGTTCAGGTTTTTTTATTGGTAACGCCACCTCTGTATAAAAATCACTGGCTGTGCTGTGTGCAGTCTGTGTCTAGTTTGCATTGTTGTCTGCCATTGTAGTGTTGGGCAGCGGCAGCTGGATGTGAACAGCGCGTAGCGTTGCGCAGTTGGAGGTGAGCCGCCAGCAGTGGTGGATGTGGAGAGAGAAATGGCGGAGTTTTGATATTTGTAAGAATGGATGTTATGAATTCCTATATATATTATGACTTTTGATGATATTAAGGTAAATACATTGTTTGTTCTCTATTAATATCTTTAATTTGCTAACTATCCCTATCAGTAGTTAGTGCCTTCCGTAGTTTAAATCTTTTATTTAGCTGGCAGTAGTGGCGCTCGCTGTTTTGCAGTAGTTCGGGTAACGAAGATTTTTGGTGAGGTAAGTGATTTGTGAAAGGTATAGGTTAATGTTAGTCAGGGCCATTCCTTTGTAGGGATTTTTGAAAGTCAGATTGCGTTGTGCTAAAAATATTGTATGTCAGTTTAAGCACAGTCTTGTATAATTGTTCAAAAAGGGGACGTTTCATATGTCGACCCTTAGCCGAGGATATCTCACTGGAATCTTCTGATTTTTTTCCTTGTAGTTTGTGTAATTAGTGTAGTTATTGTTTATTGCTAGCGCGTAATTGTAGAGAGAATCTCCTTTATAGTTGCAGCCTTTCATTGTTGTACAGTGAAACATTTGTGGCATGCATGTAGATTTGCACCAAGTATTTCGCTGCTGTGCTTGCAACTAACGAGATATTATTTTCAGTGCTATGTTAATGTGTTCTCTTATTTTTGCTCTTCAAATTGTGCTTTTCTGTGTTATCGTGTGAAATATTGTGACAATAATGGCGTGTGAAAAACGTAGCACTAGGCTCCAAAGTAAACTGAGAAATAATAGTGACGACGAGTGTAGCTTACCAGCACCGCTGTGTAATGAATTAACAGACATTCAAAGTAGTAATTTGGTAACTGTGCATAGGGAAATGGAGCGGGCGTCAAATAATGGTGTAGACAGTGAAACAGGTAGTGAACAGGGAAGCATTATCGATCGACCGGTCGGCAATAGCTCGCCTCAGGAATCCGAAATGACAGGACACAATCTCGCAAATACTGTAGATTGAGGTTTTGGGTCCTCATCGTTTTCTCAAATGAGTCAAGACACATTTTCTGCTTGTCAAAATGTGAATGTTGCCGGTGAAAATGCACTGCAAAAAAGCATAGAGAAACAGATTCCAGACACTAATACATTACTATTGCAATTAATGCAACAAATGGAACAAAATCAGAGACAAATGGGACAAAATCTTCAAAAGTTAGACACAATGGAACAAAATCTTAAAAAGTTAGACACAGTGGAACAAAATCTTAAAAAATTAGACGCAATGGAACAAAATCTTCACACCACGCTTGAACAAACACGTGAAGATTTGACTACTGAGTTACATAAAATCGAATCGAAATGTCAAAAAGTCTGTAACGACGTAAAAACACAAATTTGTGAGCATTTACAACCTATTTTTTCGCGGCATGAAAATGCATTACAGAATCACGAGGCAGCCATAAAAGAACTGCAAATTATTGTTCATGAAAATCATGAGACCTTGCAAGCTAAAACTGACTCAGTTGCATCTACCGATTCGGTTATGCAACTTGCAAAAACTCAGGAAAACTTAAAGGACACAGTAGAAAGACACATGGAGCAAATTTGTACATTATCAGAGAAAGTAGTTGAGCTTTCGGATCAGGTCACTAACTTATCTACAAAGGTAGATGATGATCTGAATGACACAAAACCGATAGTCTTTAATGACACAGAAGAGAGCGAACAAATTAGGAAACTGAAACAAAATCTGAATCAAATTAATACGCAACACCAAAGAGAAATCCGGGAAGTACAAGATCAGCTGACACAGGTAATAGAAGAATTACGTATTTCAGAGGACACTCGCACTCCAACACGGGAAGAGGGACTTAGAAATACGGAAAAGCCGCAAAATAATAACACGGGGCATTTCGGAAGTTATGAAAGAAATTGGCAATGTGCACCGAATTTTGAGATGGAACGGCCGACACGACCTAACACTGACCGATATGCGACTCGCCGAGATGATGACTTTGACTATAAGCTGTTCATTACTACACGTAAATTCAAAACATTTAAGAATTCTGGCAACGACATTCATCCACAAGCATGGCTCCATCAATTCTCTCATTGTTTTCCTCCCAACTGGTCGTTAGAACACAGATTAGAATTTATGTGTAGCTATTTAGGGAATGAACCAGCTGTAAGAATGCGATCGGTCATTCACGACTGTCACAGTGAAGGAGAATTTTACCATGCCTTCCTCTCAGCATATTGGTCTCAAGCTACACAAGACCGAGTAAAACATAGCATCATGATGATGAAACACTTTGAACAATCAGAATTTTCCAGTCTTGTCAAATATTTTAAAGACATGTTGCATAAGAATCAGTATCTTTCAAACCCATACAGCCCCTCAGAACTCATCCGCATTTGCTTAATCAAATTACCTGAACATTTACGACACATTATTTTGGCAGGACGTTGCAAAGACGACATTGAAGCTTTTCAGGGACTGTTACAAGAACTGGAAATTGACACTGGCAATCGCGGAAATCGCGGAACGCGAAAACAGGAACACAAGAATTACAGGTCACATCCGTCACAATTCAGCGATGACAGAAATAATATACGACAAGGCTATTCTTTCAACGTAAATCGTGACCGAAACAGACACCACCCGTATGACAACCATTGGCAGAGTAGTAATAATTACAGGGAAAGATCTCCTCTCCGCAGTAATGACTATCACAGAGACAATCATAGAAAAAATGGTTCAAATGGCTCTGAGCACTATGGGACTTAACATCTATGGTCATCAGTCCCCTAGAACTTAGAACTAATTAAACCTAACTAACCTAAGGACAGCACACAACACCCAGCCATCACGAGGCAGAGAAAATCTCTGACCCCGCCGGGAATCGAACCCGGGAACCCAGGCGTGGGAAGCGAGAACGCTACCGCACGACCACGAGATGCGGGCGACAATCATAGAAACAGACAATATGGCAACCAGAACTATTATTATCACGGGAGCCAGAATAACTTCAGATGCAACAGTTCAGCGCGCAGTTACTATTCAGGGAGATATTCTCCACCATGTGACCGACAAGAAAGAAACTGTGGAATCTACCGACATGACGACAGACGAGATAATCATAACGACAGACCTGAATTTCATCAGAACTGGCGGGATTCAAACAGAGAAGGGCACTTTCGACAACGTGAATTTGTAGAAGCTAGGTCTCCTAATCCCAATAACGACGCGGGCCAACAAAGGAACAGACAATGACTCGCACCGCAGGCAGCCACCTGCGCCGTCTGGCTCAGAGAAAAATAACACTGACGCTAACCTTGAGAAAAATTTTTAGCACTCCTCACCGACGTATACCGCATGATAATTCCGTTCAAGTTGAAACTCTGAGTACTAGGAAGAGTAAAGGACTGCACCACGTTTCTCATGTAAAACCGTTAATTGAAAGATAATCTTCTTTTTAACTTTGTCTTTGCCATAAAACTATTCACTTCACATTTCTAGTATGCTTTGTCAGACTTAAGAAACTGTTAACATGCAACAATGTTTGAAGTTAAACATCCAGTCTAGAACCGAGGGAACATTTTTAAACAGAAATTAAGAATGTATTGTTATAGTGAACAGATGACACAGTGTTGTATTTGTACATTCTTGCTTGTTAGTTGCACGATTACGTAACGACTATCAGGCTTACATACTTAGGACACATACTGGTACTGCTAATGAGATTTTAATGCAACATTTTGGTTTACTTGAAAATACATTCTGGATTTAAAGTACTTTCAGTGAGATACCAGATGACACAGTGGTTAGTTTATGTGACAGCTTCACGATTTTATCACGACGCTACTAATGAGTGACAATTTACAATGTTGCTTTTGCGGTGTATCTGTTTTATATCTGCACAGTTTTTCTGAATTCTTCTGGAAAGTAAAACAGGTTTTAGTAGTAACTATTGTGGTATAGCTACAATGAGACTGCCTTTTCCGTAGCACAACAATACGTTACAGCACAGTACTTTCCTCATCACGGCAATAAGCATAATAACTAAGATATCTATACGCAAAGCATTTCACTTTTGTGTATCATGAGGTAAGTACATTGACTTCTGCAGAACTTAGCTTTCGGAGGACGATAACTACGACACCTCCACAGAGATTATATTGCAACAAGACGCACATTTAGTGCTACAGGACACGTATTTGAGTGATTAATTTTGTACTTAAAATATTTATTTTTAAAGATATTTGGAGTACAATGATACAAGGGTTTTCCGTGATACATTTCATTCCATTGCTGTAATCTGTAACACTGAGGGTATAATTACATTAATCCCCAGGGGGGTACATGCTTACTATGTGTACCATGTGTTTGGCAAGCACAAGGAGCCCTAGCTAATATGGTATTTGCTTATACAACTTCACACATCGGTACCATATTTCTCTAACACATAATTACACAGCTATCTGATCATTTAACTGAGAGAGACAAACATTTTTTTTCTACGTCAGTGACAGATGTTTACGTAATCACACCGTTGGATAACTTCATGTTTACGCAATTTCACAGTTGGGTAACTTCACACTTATGAAATTGTATTTTGTCTGTACTTTGTGAACTGTTCATATTTTTTCGGAACCATTGTGATACTATGAGAGCTTTGAATGATGTATTTGGTAAGGGAGCATGATTTTAAAGTACGTTTGAGGTAGATGACACTATTGAAATGAGCAGAGAATTTTTTTTAGGTTTTGACATTATTGCAGAAAGCTACGACGTTTTTGAGATTTGACTGAGGTGTTATAATGTTATTTTTACAACGACGATATGTATTATGCTGTTGAGGTATGTTTATGATCAATAAGATGATGCTACCATATATGAGGAATTTGGTTATGCTACGTATTTATTATGATGAAATATTGAAGAAGTGTCGACGAATATGTATATGAATAACGAGTAGTGGTTAGGGACTCTGATTTGTGGAAAAGGATGTTGGAAACCAAGAATCGTACTTTAAGAGTTATGAAATGTGTGTAAATGCGTGAATGTATCACAATGCCGACGAAAATTTTTTTGGACACTGTTATATCAATAAGATTTTGTTTCTACAGATTTGTAACGCTAATTCTTGACCTGTGAAATTTTTTTATATGAGACTGCCACTGTAGCGGAAACTGCTGTCGTAAATATTTCGTTAAGAAAGGTAAGTGACCTTGACGTAATGCGTTTTTGGCGCCCAGCTGAGATGTAGTCATCTGACCAAAGAAAGCCATTAGATGGAGAAAAAAGAGGCCATTATCCTCGCCATTGACATTCCTTTAGAGAAAGCATCGCAAATATGACACGCTCATTACTTGGAAAGATACATCTGCACACCTGATTATGACAAGTGTCTTTCTACGATAGTTGAGAGAATTTCTACTAACTTATGAAATGTCACATGACTATTTATAAAATAAAATGCATTTGCTAATGTGAACACTTTCTGTCAACAGATCTATTAAATAATAATTTTGTAATCCACATTCTTAAAAAAAGGAGCACTTGGAAAGGAAAGAACAATAAGAAGGGACTAGTAACAGTAACTGCACACATAATTTTCTTTTCAAGTACATGGTAATATTGTTTTTTACGATAAGTTGTTGTGGTGCACCACTTTAATTACTTAGACATTAAGATGTGATTATACATTTCCCTTATCTACATTGTTATTTTTAGTGTAATATATTTTTTTTGCTTGAGTTATGTCATGTTTAGATATAAGTTTTTGCATTTACTGCTGCTGTTTGACAGGCATAGTGTTACTGAATTTGACTTCGTATTATTCTGTTAAGCCAGTTTTACTAATGATTTATTTTTATTGTTTGCTGCACATTGCCTTATATTAGTTGTAATATTGCAATTGCTTTGTTAATTTCTATAATGCTGCTTGCTTCACAAATCTGCATTTTTTCATTGCTGTTTGCGTTAATTGTTTTGTGCTGCTGCATTGCCTCGTCCCTTAGTTTAGCATCTGAGCTCAGTAGATTTAAGTTAGTTTAAGAGGGGGTAGCCTATAAGAGAATTAATTGCGATGAATTTGAAGAAATGCACTGAGAGGCTATATGAGAAAAGCACAGAAAGCAGGTATAGATAGGACTTTTGGAAATAATGAAGAACGAAGGGAGATCTCCGAGAAGTAAAGAAAGTTTTGTTTGCAAAATACTGCAGTAAAACAAACCCTGTCCTTTCCTTGTATTATTCCGCTATATGTTTGTGTACCCTTGGGTATTTATGTTTTTCCTGTATTTATATGTTTATCTGATAAGACCTATGTTGTAGAATTTTTCTAATACTAAGCTACATTCACTATGATGAGGAATACTGTTATCCTCAAATATAATTGGCATAATATGTTATTTACCTTGTAAATATGCTTAGACATTATTTATTCTGTTTTGTTTTAATGCTCATGTGTGAAGTTGATGTTTCAAAATTTATTCTGATCTTTTATGTATCTACTTATCTCATAATTCCTGTAACATTGATGTATATGTTTATTTCTATTCTGTTGTAAAGCCTGTACTACAAATGTTATCTGTATTGTTATGTTCTTTAATGATGTATTTTGTACCTTTGTAATTTGTATTCTTATGTTATAAAATTGTAATTGACACCAGTTCGTCATATTATTAACTTGTAAGTTACATTTCACTGCACACGTTTCTGTTGGTCATAGTATATGGACAATATGTGAGAAGTAGGGACTGTTAGTGTTTACACGTGTGTTAATAATTCAGCAAGGGACTAGATAACAGCATTTCTGGTTCTGAGGACAATTCCAAAATCTTTGTGAGTGCACAAGTGGTGGTTATGGACTTGCTACATTATCCGCAAGCCTCTTCAATGGTGATTATGCAGCTGCACAGTCACAACAGATGGCTGCTGACCATCTCTAGAAGGACTACAGTGGGTCTGCATCTTTGATGACCCACCAATACCATTATTTGTACAAGGACTGCAGTGGGTCTACTCTGTGATGACCTACCTACCAATATTCTTCAAAACATCGAATGACTCTGCTGTGGGTTTGCTCTGTTGTGGCCCATTACCTGTCTGCACATCGAGAGTCAGCACTGTCTTTCCATTGGAAGGACACTACTTCTTCAAGACTGCATGGAAATCCACTACTTCTGTGTGCATTCTCCTTTTCTGTTCAGACTTTGAAAAAAAAAAAATCACTGTAATTTTACTGTGATGGATCAGGACTGTCTTTATAGACTGTGAGAAAATTTTAGCTTTTGACCAACATTGTATCAATAAGTGTGTGCATTTGATATCTTTGTTATTGTAATTATGAAAAATTTTATCAAATCATTATCGGCGACTGCCCAAAACAATTTGTAAAATTTTTTGTGGGGAGCATGGGGGCTATGTAAGTAGGCTGTTTAGGTTTTTTTATTGGTAACGCCACCTCTGTATAAAAATCACAGGCTGTGCTGTGTGCAGTCTGTGTCTAGTTTGCATTGTTGTCTGCCATTGTAGTGTTGGGCAGCGGCAGCTGGATGTGAACAGCACGTAGCGTTGCGCAGTTGGAGGTGAGCCGCCAGCAGTGGTGGATGTGGAGAGAGAAATGGCGGAGTTTTGATATTTGTAAGAATGGATGTTATGAACTCCTATATATATTATGACTTTTGATGATATTAAGGTAAATACATTGTTTGTTCTCTATTAATATCTTTAATTTGCTAACTATCCCTATCAGTAGTTAGTGCCTTCCATAGTTTGAATCTTTTATTTAGCTGGATGTAGTGGCGCTCGCTGTTTTGCAGTAGTTCGGGTAACGAAGATTTTTGGTGAGGTAAGTGATTTGTGAAAGGTATAGGTTAATGTTAGTCAGGGCCATTCTTTTGTAGGGATTTTTGAAAGTCAGATTGCGTTGCTCTAAAAATATTGTATGTCAGTTTAAGCACAGTCTTGTATAATTGTTCAAAAAGGGGACGTTTCACAAGTTCTACAATGGATCGAAGCATGACCTATGCCATATCACATCTATAATCTAGGTTTAAATTAAGTTTCACAAAAGAGAAAACTATCAAAATGGTCTACAGTGACCCTCAATTATCTTTAATTACTTATCTAACTTGTCGTAAATTACAGTGCCTGATGTGGCTCCTCAATAACTATATAACAGAAAAATCATCGCGTTTCAGATTTTTACTTCAAGTGGCAAATGTGATCGCCATGAGCTTTAATTGACGATCGACACTAGTGTTACGCAAAAAGGGGGTGTAACAAATGAGACTTCTGCAGTTCTGAGTGAAGCTTTATGTGGTGTTATGCTGCATCGCTTGCGTTCATTACCTTGTCGGTGTTCGTCAGGGGGCGGCGGGCAGCACAGCTCCGCTCACCTCGCTGTCTCGGAAGCAACTCTCTTTTAACTTTTCCTTACTACAATTTACCGAAGTTGGTTTAAAAAAAAAACTATCTGGCTGTGTTTTCATCTGACCAATCAGGGTCTCAATGTTAACCTTTAGCTCCGCCTACAAAAATTCTGTCTATCCAATGAGAAACGTTTTACTTTTCGTGGTGGGGCAATGTTTTTAAAGTTTGCAACGTAACAGAGATGCGAAAAAGTCTCGCGCTAAAACTTGCAGCTGGTGTTGTCCTTTTAAGGTTATCGTAAGATCTATACTGTTCTTCTGGAGGGCTCTAGCTTTTAACATGGGCTGGGGGGTGGTCCTGACGTAACAGAGACGTAAAAAAGTCTCACGCTAAAACTTGCAGCTGGGGTGGTCCTAGCGGTTAGCTGGCGACGTGGGTGTCCGTCCCTTATCGTAGGGCCTTCCCGCTTAACACGGTTCTGCTCTCGGCTTCTGTTCTCGTTTCTCCCCTCGGAACTGCGTCTGTCTCATGGTGGGAAGGTATGACATGCATTTAGGCATTCTTGTGTTAGTCTGTGGTATTCTATTTGCTCACTCATTACTCGTATTACTTTGGTTAAGTTAATGTCACGATTTATTCGGAACTATGTGACATACTACTGGATTTGCTTATCATGTCAGGGTTTTCATGGAAGGTGTTGGATTTGCCTGACACCTTACAACATACGTAAACAGATGTGCTAGACTTATACAAGCAGATGTGCTACTGCATACAATATTTGTATCATGTAACAGGCATCTGTGAAGAATATGTTTATAGACATGGTCTTTTAGACAAGGTGCTGTGTGTATGTTTAAACGTTTTAGCTATGACGAAACCTTTACAATGTGCTGAGTGTTATCGACTTGACATATTACCCATGAGGTTCAGCGTAAAATGAACATGTTTTAATTCAAAAAATGTTTAAGACCTGAAGATGGAACCTAAGACTGTTGAAACGGGTTGTCTTGAATAAAGAATATTTTATCCGATTTTGGCTTTTGATTGGTTTTTGAAAGATACACGATGGCTTAAAAAAAATTTCTATATGGTGTGATCAATCACACAATGCTCTAAATGTAGCGAAATGTAAGAAATACTGGTGTGTAGGAGAAAACAATCCCGTAATGTTAATAGGCAGCATTAGTGGTGTCCTGTTTGACAGAGTCACATCGATTAAATATCTAGTTGTAACGCTGCAAAGCTATATTCAATGTAGGGTAGGCAATTGTTTAGTAGAATTTTAGGAAAGAGTGGTCCTGTCGCTCGGCCATTCCGTTATACGAGCAAGTTCCCCAGGGCAGCACATTTCTCCCCCCGTGCGCACCTGTCTCCACCCATGCCCACCACCCCAATCCACCCCCAAACCCTCCTCCTTCCTGTAGACAAGCCGCACCGCACTTCCTTCCTTGTGTAGAACACTAGTGCACCCCTTCTTAAGTACCGCAAGAGCGTTTTGAATCCCCACCAGATCGAATTAAAGGAAGACATCGAAGCAACTCAGAGACAGACTGCCATACTTATTACTGGTAGGTTCGATCAACGCGCGACTGTTACGGAGATAATGGGAATCCCTGGAGAGAAGATAACGTCCTTTTCGCGAAACGCTATTGAGCAGATCTCGCTGGAAAAATAAGTAGCCATTGGAAGTGATAATGTGGTGACGCTGACATTTGCGAAGGTCACGAGTTTCCTCCATAGTTCTAGATTTGAATCAGTTTTCTTTTTATTTTTTTTTATTTTTAATGACCACCACCTATTCGCTGGTTGTCCAACTTTGGCATGAATAATAGCCGAGACGCGTCGTGGCATGGAAGCAGTGAGGCTTCAGTAGGTCGCTGGAGGGAGCTGGCACAACATCCGCACATACAAGTCACCTAATTGATTCAAATGGCTCTGAGCACTGTAAGACTTAACTTCTGAGGTCATCAGTCCCCTAGAACTTAGAGCTACTTAAACCCAACTAACCTAAGGACATCACACACATCCATGCCCGAGACAGGATTCGAACCTGCGACCGTAGCGGTCGCGCGGCTCCAGACTGTAGCACCTAGAACCGCTCGGCCACTACGGGCGGTAAGTCACCTAATAGTGCCTTGCACAAGCTCCACTGGACCCATGAATGCCCACGTAAATGTTCCCCATAGCATAATGGAGCTGCTGCCATCATGTCTCTGATCTCCAGTACAGCTATCAAGGAGCTGTTCCCCTCATCAGTATGATGAAGAAGGTATCGTTCGGTGCCGATGGTCAAGTGCCCGTTTCAGTCGTAGTAACAATGTTATCTTGTTAACATTGGCACATGCTTGGATCATCGGCTGCGGGGGCTCATCGTTAGGAGTGTTCAGTGCACTTTTTGTTCAGACACGCTTCTGTTCTGCCCAGCATTAAAGTCTGATGTTAGTTTCGCAACAGTTCGCTGCCTGTCCTGTTTCACAGTCCGCGCAACGTACGACGTCCGCCGTCTGTAAATGACGGGTGGCCTCCCAACCCCATGATGTCTTCACATGATTTGACCTTGGTTTCACTATGGTTTCAAGACACTCAACACAGCACTCCTCAGAAACCTGACACGTTGTGCAATTTCTGAAATGCTCATGCCTAGTTTCCGGCCCCTCACAATCTGCCCTCAGTCAAACTCAGATAGTTCCGCATTCTACACACAGACATCACGCACAGTGGTACTAGATGAACCATGCGAGTCTAACTAGCAGTCATTCCTCGCCAGGAGAAGATGCTATCGCTTGGACGGGTTTATATCGATAGTAGTGAAACCTTCCCGTCTCCCCTATATCTCTTTTGTTACACAACCTTCCCTTCTACAAGAACCTATGAAACCTTCTCTTAGGATTTCTATCTCTTGCTTAATAATAACAAATGAAATCTTCCCTTTGAAATTATTTCTCTTTCTCAATCTTCACATACAAATTTAAATGCTGCTTATTAAAAGTGATTTTCTAGTTATTTCGACGAAACATAGAATGTGTCGTCGTCGTGGCCCTCAGTCGTTACCTGCAATAACCCAAAACTGTCCCTTACCTTTTTTACTGTTACTGGATCGCCATGTGACTGCTGCATCGAACTGCAACATGATTATAATTACTCTGTTTTACTACACTCTATTAGCTGCTGATGGGCTGTCATAATAAGTGGGTGTATTTATTACCAAAGCTGACGTTATTCTTTAATTAATTTGACTGAAGTTACGTAATTCATAGTTAAACTTTTTCTTGACAGCAATAAAATTTCGCAAAGTTTTATGTTGATGGTTTTTGGGATGGATTATAATCTTTGCTGACAAAAATTAACTATATTCTGAATGAAATAATTTTACAAACGTTCAAATGGGACTTACTTTTTACAATAATCTTACAAACATACCTTCAGTAGTCTTGAGTTTCTGGTGGCTGGCAGGCACACCGCTCCTCTCAACCTCTCGGTTCAGACCTGCTACCGACTTGCTTCACATCTCGCTCATTACTGACTTCCTACGAACGCTAAAGTGCGGTTTCTCCCGCCAACAATGCTTTCTGGTGCAGACAATCCCTGCCACCACTACAAAATGTATCAATGCGCGGTCTTTCCTGCTCTTTTCTTAAAATGTATCCATACGCATCCCTCCCGCCCTTTTTAAAATTATATGAATGTGCGGTCTCTCCTGCCAACAATACTTGGGTGCAGACATTCCCTGCTACCACAATTATTTCCAACATGACAAATATTAATTATTCCTACTTAATCCTATTAATAAAATATAAACATCTTTCATAAACTGTGGTTTGACAATAGACAACAGAAATATACACGTCTTACAGTAGGTCGGTGGTCATATTGTTCTGGCTGTTTAGCGTACATCATGGGATGTTTCAGCACTGAAAGTTGTCAGGGCCAAATACTGTTTGATGGGTTGTAGATATGTGCTACATTTATCTTCCCACTGTGAAATCACCAGGAATATCACGTTTTCGAATCTGTTTTCTCTTCGGGAATGAATGTGACATCCTTCATCTCATTACAAAGGTGACAGTCCCATATTGAAGATGGTTAATCCTGGGCACAAATTTGTAGCCACAGAGCGTTCTCAATCTTGACTGTGACTCTCCTGCAGCGAGGACATCCACCTTTCACTGCCCATTCACAGCCAGACAGGTGTGCTGACACGCTCACTGACTTGTCTGTCTGTGGGCAACAGCGGCTGCTTGGTAGACCCTTTCTGCCTGCACTGATGGAGTGTGGGCTGGCAGGCAGCGGTCATGGCTAGCAGGTAGAGATCCACTGGCAAACTGACGCACCCAGACCACAGATCTGACCATTACAAAATCGTCCACACGACCATTACAAAATCGTCCACACACAGGAGAACGGGTCTTGGCAGATCAGCTCGGCAGGGCGGGGGGTTGGCTGACTGGTCGGGCAGAGTATGGGGGCCGTATACGAACGTAATACTTTTGAATCTCTTTGCTCTTATTTCCGGCGAGTCCCTCAACATTCGGTTGACAAATTCTGACCACATTTTTTGGTTGGCTCTGCGTAGGAAATTATACTGGCGCACATTTTGTGTTCATGTTTAGTAACATGACATTATTACAAAGCAAAACGAAGAAAATAACAGAACAATGGTATCACAAAAAGTGGCATCTAAGTTTAACGGTATTTTACTGTTCACAACATTTATTTGTGTCACCTAACTGACAACGTGCAAATGACAGCAGAAGCAATGCAGTGCACACCAGCACCATGTACTGGGTTACCCAACAGGACCAAAGAGGGAAAGTAAATAATTCTCAGAGAGTTGCTATTATTTCAGTGAAGTCATTTATTTAACAACAGCAAATATTAAGTTGTTGGGTTGTTTTGAGGGAAGAGACCAAACAGCGAGGTCATCGGTCTCATCGGATTAGGGAAGGATGGGAAAGGAAGTCGGCCTTGCCCTTTCAAAGGAACCATCCCAGCATTTGCCTGGAGTGATTTAGGGAAATCATGGAAAACCTAAATCAGGATGGTCGGACGCGGGATTGAACCGTCGTCCTCCCGAATGTGAGTCCAGTGTGCTAACCACTGCGCCACCTTGCTCGATCAGCAAATATTAAGAAATACATATAATTTACAGTTACACATATAACGATTTAGGCAAAAAGCTAATATCGTCGATAAAGAAACAGTACCGCGTAACTGACAAATTGCCGATTTTTCGTTTTTCAGTCAGATGATATCGTTGACCGTATGCGCATCTGCTCTTAACGCCATAATGCCAAATTTTTAATTATTGGCCATAAAATTTTTTCTAAAACAATACCACGTATGTGACACAGCAAATAAATAGAGGGCAATACCGCGGAACTGTAGAGAATTAAATACCGCGCATCTACATGCTATGGATGCTGTAAACAACACTTCGTAAATACAAAAGCGCGCGCAGCCACAGCACATAGTTACTGCCTTATTACGTATTTAAGAGTATTCGAAAGTGGTTCCATGCTTGTAGCTTCATTCGTGATAATGGACAGCGATACAGATGACGATCTTTTTACTGAAGAAGAAATTGTTTCTCAGCTGAAATCAGCTTATGAAAGCGGAGAATCTTTCCTAAGAGTGACTGACAGCGGTAAGAAAATTGTTTTATTATTCACCTTTGAATGTTAGTAGCACCGCAAGTGTCTTATTGTGATATAAATCATAACACCCCCACTTCACTCATTCTGTGCTTTGTTCATTTCTGCCAAAGATTTCTAGACTGTCCACTTTCTTGAAGGATCTCCCGCAAATGCAGAACAAACAACAGACGAGAAAAGACGTAAGGCTGAAGTTACATTTACCTAAGAAGAATTAATTTCGTATATGGGGTTCTAATGACGCAGGTTAATTTTCTTTGGATTATTGTTAATAGTATTACTGATGCCTTCGTTCTCATAAATACATGAATTTGAGCTTCATCTTTGTCTTATAAATATTTTTTCATCCAGAAACTTCAGTGGCTGTATGTTTAAATTCTGAAAATTAGTCAATAATACTAAAAGGAGAACCATTTATACTATAAAATTAGGACTACAATTGAATTGGTGAATGTTAAAAGGGCAGTAGTCCATGTTTATTCGATTTTCATTTGTTTGCATTTGTATGCCATTTCTGGAGGCATAGCGGCGGCTGACAAGTACGAGTTTCCGAGGCTACCAAGTTAAAAGGGCAGTAGTTCGGGCAATAGCCTCTTTAACATGCGAGAGACGAAGCGGTCGCCTGGCTGCGTGCCAGTTCATAATCTCCTAGAGGTAGCTGCATGCTTGTGCAGACCTCCTTTGTCTACTTAGTACACATCTCATTCTCCCCCCTCCATCATCATCATCATCATCATCATCATCGTCGTAGTTATTTGACTTTCACTCGATCGAGTCTGTCCCTTCAGCAAGTACTGATGTTGGCACGCGTCGCGTTTCACACTGTGTAACGTGTGAGAGGCAGCAGTAGGTGACAGTGATTCATTATGTAGCCCGCCTCGTGGACGAAAACAAGCAGACACAAGTGCTTACGCTAGGGAAAAATTAAGAATGGCCATGCTGCGTGACGAAGAGTTTGTCAACCAGAAAAATGGCTGCGTACCGGCAAAAATAGTCGAAATTCACTGCTCTTAAGTAAAAACACAATCAGAAAAATGAAAAATCTCGTTAATTCCCAAGATACACGATGCTGACCATGATACGGATCGTGATTTAATTTTTCAGGAGCAAGTAATGTTGTTTTGAACGACTTAAAGGAGTTTTAAAGGTTTTCACATAAAATTCGCAACCACGAACGAACAAAGACTCAAGGATTCACAAACGATCGCGCGACTTCGGAGCAGGAAAGGTGAACCGGAACTTACGACCTGCGTAGTGCCAAAAAATAATATTTCAGGTGCGGAGGATTACCATTACTTGCCGCAGTGAGTCCACAACCTATCGCAGGCTTGTGCCGACGCTTCCGGTTAGTCCATTCGGCCGTTTTGTATTGGATTGTGGAACTAAGAGCTAGCAGTAATAGGTGATGGTCGTAGAACTGAACGCCGTAAGGTTTATGAATTAGAAAATAAATCTACTTCTGATGAAGTGCAGTGTTTGATATAATGTGTTTTCACTCTCTATCATCTAAAGGCATTGTCATACAGATCACGAAAAAGAGGCTATAAAACTTTATTATGCTGCAGCAAGAACGACTATTTCATGATCTTAGGTATGTTGGTAATTATTACTTTGGTACCGTCTAATCACAGCAGAATAAGACACACTTTTTTGTTAGTGTCCGTGTATGTGTGTGTGAATATGTATTTTAAAACAAATATATATTGAAACACACACGAAAAAGCAGACACTAACAAGAAACTGCTTTTTATTTAGTTGCGATTAAATGGTGTGTGTGTGTGTGTGTGTGTGTGTGTGTGTGTGTGTGTGTGTGTGTTTGTCTGTGTGTTAAAATATATTTGAAAACAGATACATGTTCCCTCACATGCAAACACAGAAACTAACCCCCAAAAAGTCTTGCATAACCACACCTAATCCAAAACAAATAGCAATTCACACACACATACACACCTACCCAAACACGTCACAGATACCACAAAAAGAGATTCATTATTTGGCAATAACAATCGATAGTTAGCAACATCATCCAAAACATAACATCAAAACGAGTGTTCAGTTCCCAGTGCTGTGAAATGTGAAAACGAAATTCCAAATGACAGTTATTAGAAACAGCAGCTATAACAAAGGAACATGAACACAAAACGTAGACCAACAACATCCACGAAATATGCAAGTAGAACTTATTAGGTAATAGTACATTATAGAAAAGCCAAACGTGCCAGAATTATTTATATCCTATACAGTAGGTATTCGTAATATTTGTACTGTACGCAACTGAGGGCGACAAGACTACAGGTGTTTAAGATGTTGTTTCATCCTGATTTGGTTGCTTTAAAGTTTATACACTAGTTGTGGCTTTTCCTGGTAGAGGGCAGCTCTTGGAAGATTTTATCTTCTGAAGACTTTACTTAGCAGATATTTCGAAGGTGATGCAACACATCAGCTTTGAAGTTCGTGGCGACACAGCAAATTGCTGTAAATTCTTCTTCTTCTTCTTCTTCACCACTTCACCCATTCCACCTTCACTGACACCATCTGTTCCTTTGTCAGCCTACATCTCTCTTTCCTCTCGTATAATTCATTAGTTGTTTAACTAATCTGTCCTTCCCTATGCTGTTGCTATGTTGATATTTTATGCAACCGTACTCCATGTGCTCATTTGGACAGTATACAGAGTGTTTGACTATTATAGGTGCAAACAAATGGAATGAGCAAGAAGAAAATATAACAAGCAAATCATGCTGATAAACGCAAGTCGAGAAACTTTCCCTGACGAGAAGTATGCACAAGTGTAGTCACGCCAGTGTTAAAACAATGTTAAAGTCCAAGGCTACGTTTATTTCGAAACACTGCAAAAGAAGAGTAAATTACGAAGTCATAAACTGCCGTCGTTTGATCTACATCTACATTCTACATCTACATTTATACTCCGCAAGCCACCCAACGGTGTGTGGCGGAGGGCACTTTACGTGCCACTGTCATTACCTCCCTTTCCTGTTCCAGTCGCGTATGGTTCGCGGGAAGAACGACTGTCTGAAAGCCTCCGTGCGCGCTCTAATCTCTCTAATTTTACATTCGTGATCTCCTCGGGAGGTATAAGTAGGGGGAAGCAATATATTCGATACCTCATCCAGAAACGCACCCTCTCGAAACCTGGCAAGCAAGCTACACCGCGATGCAGAGCGCCTCTCTGGCAGAGTCTGCCACTTGAGTTTGTTAAACATCGGCGTAACGCTATCACGGTTACCAAATAACCCTGTGACGAAAGGCGCCGCTCTTCTTTGGATCTTCTCTATCTCCTTCTGTCTTCATTACAGATATCTGAGTACCAGTATAAATAGCGTTTCCACAACAAGTGTGATCGCTCTTGGGTCGCTAATACCATGGTTTCGCAGAGCCCCAGACTTCCGTCCACTGGACTTCTTTTCTGTGGAGGTACTTAAACCTTTGGTGTATTCCAGCCTTGTTGACAGTGTCGATTACTCCGGAAACGCATTGTGGATGCTTCTCAATGCATTAGGAATGACCCGGCGACTTTTCGACGTATGTGGGAGTCGATGAGAAACGTGCTGAAGCCAGCCTTCACGTGTATGATGATCATGTGGAACATCTGGTGGCAGGGGCGAAGCGTAGCATTTTATGTGGGGTAAATTGAAAATTACGAATTTCGAAAAAATAAAAAAAAGAAAAAGAACTTGTAAAAGACGCTCACGGAAAAAATCACTACACAAAATATAATTAATGCAGCGTAATGAAATGTGGGAAACATTTTTGTCTAGGTGACGTATTTAAGTGATTAACATTGCAAGAGCACGGGTTAATGTAACCGTGAGATAAGCCATAGCATATGTGAAGTGGCGGTACATTAATAACAGGCGCAACAGCCAGAATGTTGAGTGCAAGAGCGCATTTTGTTTTACAGGTGCTAGATGTCAGTTTGTGGGATGGAGTTCCATGCCTCTTGCACTTGATTGGTCAATACAGGGACAGTTAGTGCTGTATGTGGATAAGGCTAGAGTTATCGTCCGATGATGCCCCAAGTGTGCCCTATTGGAGGTAGGTCTGGTGATCTAGCAGGCCAGTACATGTCGACACTCTGTAGAGCATGTTGGGTTACAAAGCGTTCATTATCCTGGAATGATTTTCATGAATGGCAGCAGACAGGTCGAATCGCCAGACTGACGAACAAATTTTCAGTCAAGGTGCGTCGGATAACCATGGTAGTGCTCCTTCTGTCATAAGAAATCGCACCCAGACGATAACTCCAGAAGTAGGTCCAGTGTGTCTAGCATGCGACTGGTTGGTTCTGGCCCTCAACTGCCTCAACTGGCCTCCCTCTAACCAACTCACGGCCATTACTGGCAGCGAGGCAGAAACAGCTTTCATCAGAAAATACAATAGACCTCCACCATGCCCCCCAGTGAGCTCTCGCTTGACACCACTAAAGTTGAAAACGGCGATGGTTTGGGATGAGTGGAAGGCATGCTGCAGGGCGTCTGGTTCGGAGATGTCCTTGAAGTATCCTATTTTTAACAGTTCGTTGTGCCACTATGGTGCCACCTGCTGCTCATATTGCTGCTGCATTTGCATTACATTGCACCGAACACGATGGTCTTCCCTCTCGGTAGTGCCACGTGGCTGTCTGCATCCCGGTCTTCTTGCCACCACACTTTCTCGCGCCCACCGCTGCTCGCAGTCATATACAGTGGCCACATTCTTGCAAAATATTTTTGTACGAGGGTGAGTCAAATGAAAACCTTAAATATTATTTATTGTTGAGAAGTGGTAGAAAGCTGTATCACATTTCAACATAATCTCCCCCACGCTCAGTGTAAGTCCTCCAGCGCTTACAAAGTGCATAAATTCCTTTAGAAAAAAATTCTTATCGTAGTCCGCGCAACCACTCATGCACCGCGTTCATCACAACGGAACTTCTTTCCTCCTGTTGCATCTTTGAGTGGTCCAAACATATGGAAATCACTTGGGGCAAGGTCTGGTGAGTATGGTAGTATGGTGGATGAGGAAGTGGTTGGTGGAAGTGAATCCAGGTTTCGTCACCAGTAACGATTCTTCCCAGGAAGCCATCACCTTCTCGTTCAGAGCGCCAAAGAAGTTCTTCAACACGTCGTTCTCTCGTTTCAGGAGTCAGCTGTCGTGGCACCCTTCTTGCAGACACTTTGTGAAACTGGAGAACATCATGCACATTGTGGTGTGCTGACACACGACTATGGATTCAACTGCTGCAATGTTCTGTGGAGTCACAACTCATTGTGCCTGACCTGGATGAGGAGCATCTTCCACTGAAGTCACACCATTTGCGAAGTTCCTACTCCATTCGTAAACTTGCTGCTGTGATAAATATGCATCACCGTACTGAACCTTCATTCGTCGATGAATTTCAATAGGTTTCACACCTTCACTACGCAAAAACCGAATAACAAAACGCTGTTCTTCCCTGGTGCAAGTCTTAAGTGGGGCGGCCATCTTTATACTGATACTGCGACGCTATGTGTGCATCTGCACTATGCTGCCACCTACAGACCATTCTGCACGCTGTTTGTAGCACGCTTACCAACTTACAGGATAAAGGCGCTAAATTTCGATTTGTTATTACAAATTTAAGGTTTTCATTTGACTCACCCTCGTAATATCGCAGAAAGAACATCCTGCTTCTCGAGCCCTATTATATGACCTCGTCCACACTCAGTTAAGTGTTGATAATGGAATCATTGTCACCTTGAAGGCAGTCTTGACTAACATCAGCTCGCCACGTCCACTCTCAAAGGTAACTAACACACACAACACTTGTAGCGTGAATTTAACCTGATTTGAATCCACATAGTGGCACTATTAGCGCAACTCTTATGCAAGTGGCGCGAAATTTGAATACACATCATCTTTCAGACGTAGAAATATCTGTGGTTTATGTAGTATATGAAACACCTTCTTGGTGTTGTGATTTTTCCATCAGTGCACAAAGACTGAAAAAGTAACTTAGTTACATGTTTCTAATAAAATTCATGACGCTACTACAGAAATTGTTATAAAAAAGTACATAAAATACGAAACCACTACGCACTAATAAAAATATGACACATATGAACTTTCCTTTACATATTTTTGTAAATTAGTTCTCTCCTCCTGTCCTTGTTCTAGGCTTAGACATCGATACCACCATATATGAATTCCTGCCACTTGACTGAAGATTTAACAGTTGCCTTTCCTATAGCCATAATCGCCAAGTCTGTCATTTGTCGTTGTTTTGCGAAGGTAGGTTTTAACACTTTTAATGTGCTCATGTTTCTCACACAAGAAGTGCCGGTCGTTGGAATTGCAAGTTCCAACGGCAGTAATTTCACACATTCGGAGAACACATTTTTTAATCCGTTGCTTGCAATGGATGTAAGGAGATACGAGGCTGTAGATGTTTGTCCCCTTTGCTGTAAGCGAACGTAAGTTCTCCCTTCAGTTTTTCACTGTCAAAGAAGGGATACATTAAAAGCATGTTTTCAATCTCATGTGTCGGGAAATTGTTTGGCCTAGTGTAAGCCGAAAACTTCTCTCAATTACCAGTTTTGTAAAATCTATTTCTTGAAAGTCCTTGAATCTACCCTGAGTCAATTATTTCGAATGCTAGCCTTCTTAATTTCTGTGGGATTGTTTCTGTTTCGTTAAAATTAATTTCACATACTTCTGCTGGATTTATAAGCCTCTTAGCTTCCACTAGGTGTTTCATAATCATTTTATCACATCCTAGTCTTTCAACAGCTATAAAGCAGCTTTCAGTTTCGAGATTACAGCGTTTTATATCCACAGTTTCACTTTGCAAAATGTCAGTTAAGATACTTGTATGCTGGAAAATCGATTTGTGAAGCTGCAGCGAAAAAAGAAAAGTTTGATCATGGAGTATGTTATTTAGGCCAATAGCTTCATATAAGGATTCATCATCCCACACATCATTATTTATCATTGAACGGTTCTTTCAGGTCTATATAATGAAGAATAATGGTTTCTACAGCGCGTGAATGAAAATTCCACTAAGATTTCGTAAGGACTTGGTCGTTTAAAATTCCTTTTCCCTCAGAAGTTCAATTATTTTACCGGAACGGCAAAACGTGCTTTAAATCTTGATGGGTCGCAACAAAAATATTTTCCTGCCTAGTTTTTTTTATAAGCATAGAGGAGGACTAGATTCAACTGAAGGGCGTTACAGTGGATAAAGAGAGCACGAGGATGTACTTCATTCGCAATAAAATGGACACCAGAATTTTTCCCTACATTTGAATTGCAGAGGTCGTATGTTTACGATATTAATTTGTTTTTAACAATATTCAAGCTGCTTAGCACGTGCAAGAAAACGGTGGTTACGCCTTTTACACTCCGCTCTTTGGATACATTATAAAACCGAACGAATCTCTCTTGTACTTCTTCTGATTCGTTATTTGCAAACGAAAAAGTATACTAATTTAAGTTCTCGTTGACACACCCCCTGTTTCATCGGCATGTACTGATACAAAACGACTATTTTCAGTTTCACTTGAAATTTGTTCTTTAACAATGTCGTTAATACAAAATGTTAATTCGTTGTATGTGTCAGAGGGAGTGGGTTTAGGGGATTAAATACTCCATCGGAAGCTAAATCATTTCATGTATGGTTCTTCTTCTGCCAAGAAATCCAAAAGTTATAAATAATCTGGTTCCATTCCATACTGGGCGCCTGTAAGACAAAAGATTAAGTTCGTCTTTTTCTTCATAAATCACTTGATTTCGCTAGAAATATAGGTCCTGTTACATTTCACTTTAGTGGGGTCCTGATTGTTGCATATGTTCAGATGTTCACGAATATGTACAGGAAGTAAACTGCCTTGGTGACACTATTTGTTGAATTGTATAGTCATAGAAATATTCATTATTTTTAACTTGTACCTCCGTGATGTTGACGCAGCCGGCTTGGACGCCTGACAAGGCAAATTCAACCTAAATTGGTTCAGTTCCTTGCTGGTCACCTGATACAGCAACAGGCTACGAATTTCTTGAAATAAGACAGTCTCGGTTGCAATTTTTTTATTTACAGAAAATGACGCGTTTCGTCCTTTGGGGCATCATCATATTGGCTGAAAAATGACAATAGCGAGACATATCTAGATTAAAATGGGTAAATGGAGTTAATGCAGAAACACAAAAGAGGCAAGCTTCCAGGCTGTGCAGCCGTCTCTACAATTAATCATAACTGTGAACTCACGCAAAAATTAATGTGGAAGACTAACGTTCGTCAATTAATGCACACATATGGCGTTAAGGTAAAATTTTATAAGTAAGCATCGTCCTGCCATCATGGGATGAACAAAAGCATTACGGAACCTGGAACCGGGAATACAATGCCAAGTATAATAGCAGTATCTACTGGACAGGAAAACTGTGACAAACCAAGAAAAATTTAAGAAATCTTACGTAACAGGGAGCCAACTGCTTTCCGTCGTACACAGCATGGAGCATTGCGTACAGTTAACAAATAGTAGGTAATGCGGTAAGAGCAGGATACATCAGCCCCACCAAATAATTTTCTTTATTTACTAACGCCTCAGATTCGTCATGGCCTCGAAGAGCTTTTGCCGTGCTAAAAAGCAGATAGTCAAAATACGTCTCTTCATTACATTTCTGTCCCGATCAACCTTATCGTTGTTTGAAAGCTTCTGAAAGAGCACTGTCAACGTACCTCTCTGATAATATTTAATTCCTGCTGTGATATGTGAAATGGAATATTCATGCTTTTTAGCTTCCGAAAGGAAATTTTGCAGACTCTCTTCGCCTACTCTCCACTTGCACCCTTAAAAACTGTCATTATTCATTCAAAATAGTATACAATAAAACAAAAGTTTGTGCCTTACAATGCTGCCTCTTGACCATGGTTTCGAATTGTACTACAGTGTATGTAAAGGCTAGAAATTTTTTAATGGACAGACCTTCCGTTGGTTTTCTTTCTTTCGCCGGAGTTTATCTTCCAAAGGACGACAAAAAAAGAATGCAGAGTTTTCAATTAAAAAATTCAGGAATCCAGTGACGAATGAAACACGCCCACGGAAGTTTGAAGTAGTCATTGGGTTACAAGATAATGATTTAAATATTTCCTTTCTGCATCACAGTGAGACGACAAACTGACGATGACACCTCATACGTGACAGGGCACACCGAAATATGCTTCACCAATCATTTGATCAGTACCACTATCCTGCATACTTTAACTGCACTATCCATGTTCCAGGTTCCACCATAAGCACGCTTACTACTGTGTATATGAACACCTATGGACACGCTACGTTTCTATCAACAATTGAAATAAGTAAGGCTATTAAATTTTAATCTGAGGAAAATACATTGGCCGTTTTCTCTATCTTATCATTTTGCAACAACATCCAGGGCTGATTTCACATTTACTTTTTTGTGAATTGGGAATGTCTCTTGATTTTTGCACTTGAAGTAAACAGTTAAATTAAGAGTTGTTTCTAATACTGCTCGGCCAGCGGGTAGGCAATGCGATGTAGCGCTATCTCTCAGGGAACTGCTGAACAACTTGTCATTCCACTCCGCTGGCGTGAAGTAGAGACAAGTCAAATGGCAGCTTTTAAAAGTCGTATCAACCCTACAGGAATCCATTCTGATACGTGAAAGAAACTGGTGTGTTGCCCACGGAATTCGGAGTAGCTGTTGGTTGCGGGGCTAAAGGAGTGATGAGTTATACTAGAGGGCTCATATTCGAAGTTCAAATGTAAAATATTTGGAGACATTTATGAGCCTGCGTGAGCAGATCGGATGAAAATCAGTTTGAACGAATTATTTTGAAATTGTTGGGGTAGGCTCGGCCTTTAGAGCCATAATAGACTCTTCGCCACCGCTTGTAATGAATGTGCCAACAAGTTCATGTCTACGGTTTGATTGCTCAGGGGCTCTGTTGCAAGGTGTACATGTACTCAGTAGTAGTAAGTCTTATTCGAAAAACCATTGGTTTCCTGACGTCTGATTATTGGAACTATATGCTTGTTTCATTGTCGCCCCTTTCATTTGTCCCCATAATAGTCAAACACGCTGTGTACTAAGTTCTTTTACTACCATGTTTTGTATTTGAGTTCTGCGGGTGCATAGCTGTAACTCTGATTGTAGGGCCTACGTAAATGTTTTTCGTTTCATTATTAGTATAAAAAATCTTAAACGTTTTTAGCTTCAATAAATTTAATAGAGCCATTTAGGAACCGTAACTACATGTTTTCGTACTTCATGTTGTAGCTACTGTAAAGCGAGTGTTCATCTCTGTTTTTCATTTATTATGAATATAGCTTAATTATGTTGCCACCGTATATCTTCAGCAGAACGTGTAAAAGAACAATGAACTATAAATATTGTAAACATCTGTAATTACATTTCCAAGTAGTTAAAAAAAATGGTTCAAATGGCTCTGAGCACTATGGACTTAACATCTGAGATCATCAGTCCCCTAGAACTTAGAACTACTTAAACCTAACTAACCTAAGGACATCACACACATCCATGCCCGAGGCCGAGGCAGGATTCGAACCTACGACCGGAGCGGTCGCGCGGTCCTAGACTGAAGCGTCTAGAACCGCTCGGCCACACCGGCCAGCTCCAAGCAGTTACGCTAGGTTTATGTCGACAATTTACAGCTGAGAAATGTTTAAATCCATAGAGCTTACGGATGGGATAAAAGTTTCGGTCGTTACAACCGCTGTGACTGCGACTGTTTGTGAGAGCGGGCCTGCAACGAATTGACCCTTCAGTGCTGTATGGCTGCATGCACTGAGTTCCCTAAACACGATCTGATAAGGGGGATTAATGATGACGTGCGCTGCCGAAGTATGCTACTGTGACTAGAGTAAATGAAACTCGTAGTTCGCTGATGTTTTGTTTGTTTCTAACACATTTGCACTTAGCCATCGACAATGGACTAAACGCTAGCTACAGGCAAGAAACTGTGTAGTATTTAGATTTTAGTCGTAGTCTCTTCATTTGAATGCCGATAGTGTTTTGCACTAAAAATGCAGCACTCTAAAATTCATTCCGCATTTATGTGTTTCGTTTTATCTGGTAGCAATCTATTACAATCCAACAGCTAATGTTCTATTATTAATCAGATTGGGTGACCTCGCTGATCAAGGAAATTATAGCTAAAATGCTCAGTGAAACATATTGTGCCATCGAAACACAATTTAAATTCAGCAAATCAAAAGAAAGCTGTGAATGCTGCGTTTTCAGACGTGAAGGGAAAAATGGCTGCATTAAAAAATAGTTGCTCTTCAAGCACTATTCCGAACCGCAATTAATTGCGTTCCTAAATATTCTGTAACATGAGTCAAATCGATAAAATTGCGTACATGTTGTTTCAAATATCAATAACTTGATTGTGTGTGCGTAATATGCCAGTTCAATAGAAAATTTTCGTGTAGTAATAATGTTACTTATTGACAGCTAATAAAAACTAAATTAATAAAGCTCCTGTTACTATTGAATGTGTACTTCACGGATAACGTTAAAGAATGTTACAAAGCCACCACAATATTTACTTAATACGAATAGTTGCAGTCTTCTGCCATTATTTACTGAGTCTCCTCTGCAGCGTCTAGTATTTTATATAATGTGTCTGAAAGTTGTTGCAAACGCGCAGTGTCATTAGGCTCTCATTTTGCTTAGATATTATCATCGCAGATCGCAAACCGTTTCCTCTGACTTCAATTATGCTATAGGTATCCCGGTTAATTAAACGGTACTCTCGCTATAAAATTAAATGCCTCAAAGGTTATTTGGTTTATTTTTGCTGTCTGAACAGTGAAATAATTTGGCGCATCAGCTACGAGATCGATAAGCACTAATAAGACGCTCGCGCAATGTTCAAACGCTATACAGTTATTTTCGATTCTTAATTAGGAAACCCGCAGGTGGGCGGCAAGGTTAAGTGGAGACTGGTTGAGGCATTGTTTCCAGCCCAGTTGTCGCACCGGGACCCTTAATGTAATCTGATTGCTATGCACTGATAAGCCAAAGCATTATGACCACTGCCCACTGCGACGTTGGATGTTGCCTGGTGGCGTTGCGGGCACATGGCGCGGTAACAAAAGTACGTAAACGGAGCAGACACGGCGGGGGATAACCGTAGGGAAGATATGGGTTGCGAATGGCGAAATAAGCGACTTTGGCAAAGGGCAGATTATCATTACGCAGAGCCTGTGAATACGATATCATTGAGTCAACATGTGAACACGTTGGGGTGGTCTGCTGCGGAGCTCCACGTTCAACAATGTACGATGAACGGTGTGCTCCGAAACATTTATGCGTGCACCAGCATTGTGCTCTTTCGGCGGAGGTGACACAGGTCACAGCAAACTCCATTTTATTTATAGTGAGATGTGTCTGGAGATCAGGAGGGACGCGATTTTTTATGAATGAAAATATATATACCTTACGACGTTAAAAGAAAGTGGTGTTTAATCTCTGACTTATCAAGTTCACGAGAATGATATAAACTGTGAATCTAGGAACGATTTTCAAATCATAGTGATCTGATAGGCTATATCAGTGAAACTTATCAGTTTTATTGTTCAAGAAGCGTCTAAATTGACTTCAGATCACATAATTATTGGTTTTCTGCATTAGAGAATTTTAATACGCTTACCAGAGATAGTCGTGCTTACGGATTTTGGCGTTAACAGTCATCCTTGGTTCGCATAGTAACGGATAAACGAAAGAAGAAGATCTTTCGTTTCAACTCACGTAATTACGCCAAAAGAAAATCATTCTGAAGCATTTATATTATTCAGTGCCCACAATTCGACCGCTAGAGCGGGATGAACCTGTCTAAATAATAATTTTACTACTCTTCATATATACAGGGGTGTTGTTAGACCCAATTTCTGTGAAGAAGATAATGGAGTTTACGTGGCCTACATGGGACGTAAGATACGCTCGGACAGAAGAGTCTTTAAACTTCTTATCGTTAAGGTACCTATAGAGAATTTGCGACATGGCCCACCCTGAGATACGGAGTACCAAAAGGATCGAAGCATCTTATTAAAACGGAGATTTATGGTTTGTTGCAAAAGTTGCCGGATAATACTTATGTAAATTAGTTTAATCCTTTCTACTGTAGCTGCTATAATACCTCAGCCTGTGCTAAGTCTTGCTAAAAAAAGACTTTGCTAATCTCTGTTATGGCCACTATCAACTGGCTCTGTCTTCTCTTTAATAAACTGCTACACTCAAAAACCGTTATGCCATCAGTATTCTCTGTTTAAAGAGTTTAGATTATACACATCCATACACTCATTCATACACACAAAACACTCCAAGAGAACACTGAACAAACTTCCAGTAAATCATATGAAAATATTGGCAGTAAAATATGTATGAAATAATAAACAAATGAAGCTGCTGTGTAAAGTTTGAACAACGCCAAGAATTCTTATAAAAATTGAATTTACTTTGTAATTCTGTATTGCATATAAAATTTTAAACAGTAATTAGCTTTAACTATTGGTAATTGACTTTCAGGAAGTTAGTCGGCAAAATTTAATTACCTTTATACAGCGTATCTATCAGGTTTTGATAGTTCGACTTCAGCTGAACAAGTTGCACGTTCGCGTATTAATTTTGCTCCTTTTATCCCTGCTCCGTGGCGGGGTTGCTGGCGTCGCCTTTAGAATTCCTGGCGCCGCTAGCTTGATCTGCCGTATGACGTCCCTCTGGTTTGAGGCCGCTAAGAGCTTTGCTCGATGTTGTTGATCGGCACTGGGCGTGTTGTGGCATGGCGAGTTGGGAAGTGGAAATGGAGCGAGGAGGATGGTGTGAGAGGCCCGCCCGGCGAATAAGGCAAGCACTTGCGCGATAGTCTTGGGTACGGAGTTCGGAGACTGGTTGCTGGACATATTTGTGGGCCGATTTCAATCCATGGCTGACTTCGAGTCCCGTCTTCGTACGTAGACTTAGCCAGCCAGCTCTGTGACGTTGCACGCCGGTGAGAGAGTTGAAGCCAGTTTTGCTGTGCTGAATTCTGGGCCCCCTTTAGAATCTGCAAGTATCAGCTTCGATTCATAAACTTCAGTTAAGTTTTTGATTTTGAGGTCTTAACTTTTATTTTCTTGTCGATATCTATAGTCCTGTTGCACGATCATTGCGAATTCTTAGCTGATCTGTTTCATCACCAGTTGGTTCCTTGAATAGTGACTGTTGTTTGCTTTTCCTGAGTCTATACTGGCCTTGACTATTTGTTAAGAGGAGCCGAAGCTGTCTATGTTGTGGCCGGACGCCCCGCCGTCGTCACGCAGTACCTGGATGGTTGGGTTTTAGCTGACCTCCCGGCAAAACTTCTAACTCTAGATAAGTACGTTTCTCTTGTAATACAGACAGGTGCTGGTTTCGAGATACCTTCGGGCACTGCAGACGTCATCACTTGTTCATTACAGTGGGTTAGGAGGTGCCTGGGTCTCAAAATTTGCAATTGTTGCGCTATGTAATTGGGTTTGGCAGTCCAGTTTCCTTTCGGGCGCTTCGCCGTCGTTGTAGAGGCGGTATCGTGTAATGAGACGGGTCTACCGTTCTGCTAGTTGTCGTTGCTCTCACGTAATTAACCTTACTGTGTTAATTTTCTTTTGCCGGCCTGTACCCAACGAAAAGGGCCTTGGAAGGCCGGTCCTCTCGTTGTGACTTTTCGTGGTCTTCCTATTTGTTGTAGTCTTGTGCTTATTGCGTATAGGTCTTCTGGCGCACCCCTTGTGAGGAGGCAGTTCAAACTCTTGAGTTAACTGAAGCTGTTATTATTGAAGTCCTGCCTGTTCCCTTTTAATTAAATTAAGAATTATTTCATAATTTGGGTTAGCTGAAAATCTTATTAATCAACGCCTACCTGTTTCATTGCCCTATTATTGAGATCTGATATCTCACTCAATATGTGTTGTAATTAACTAAAATTGTGATTGCCAAGGCGTACCTGTTACAAAGGTATTTATGTCAATAAGCTAGTAACAGGAAATGATATATGTTGGTACATGGACGCCAACTTTTCACTTTACATCCCTTTATCCTTAATTGTTGGTTTCATTCGCTTTCATTTCCGAATTAATATCTCTGATTTAAATGATCATTTACTTTCAAATATAGAACCTAGGGAGGCAGTTTTCAAAAAGAAATGATTTTCAAGAATTCGATAAATTCATTTATTTTTAAAAATTGAATGCTAAAATAAGCTTTAATTCTGGAACAAGGAAAAAAGACAGTACAATTTGGAGAATATACCCTTATATATATATATATATATATATATATATATATATATATGACATGACCGTTAATAAGTTCATCTTATACAACATAAAATAAACAGGCTGCCAAAATTAGTTGTGGAAAACTTGTTTTATTACTTGATATGGAAACACCTAAAGCAATTTTTTCACTTGTTAGACACAAGAACACTTCACATTTTCTATATGACGCTCTGCTGAACCCCTTAGAGCGTAGCTTACAGTGCTTTTCTGGTGGCTTTGTTGTGGCCAGTGCCATTTCTGACGACTGCAATAGGTGTCGGAGCTACCAGCCTTTTCTTTGGAGCTTTTATGTCTTCCATAGGTCGTCTTCCTCTTTTGCGCGGAACAACATTTCCTGCCGTGGTAAGGCTAGAAGCAATAATGTGTGGAAACCCAGAAGAGACAAATGTGATGATGTGCCTCGCTGATTCGAATGACGCCTGTGAAGCAACCATGAATTTACAGCTGCTAGAGTGAAGCACAATAAGCTATTCGTATATAAAACCTTTTGAAACGGACTTTTATTCCATGAAGTTCTATGACCATGTCTGCTAGATCCTCCCTTCACATGTGCTCATGATATTCCTTCGTAATCACTGGTAGATTTATTTGAACTGTCTGATTATCTTTTTTACTCCATCTCTTGCATGTGTCCTGTGAATTTGTACCTGCATATGTGTAAATTAACTGCATAGCTTTATTATCATACCGCTTTACTGCTTTGTTGTTGGTTGGTTCATCAATGGCAAAATTTAGCTTTCCTGTTCCTTTCTTTTTCAGCTCCTTTTCTTCTGCTGGAGGACAGTGTAACATTCTGTCTGAACGAATAGTCCAAACACATAAAATCCCTTTCTGTTTGAGAACGTTTACAAGTTCTGAAGAGGTGAACCGATTATCAAAATATATCTTTTAGTTCTTGCTCTCTGGTAAATTTTCACACAGTGTCAGAACAGTGTCTCCTGAAAAATCTACACCATGCTCACACATAAATTTCAGTCATATATTAGGCCTAATACTCCACCTCGAGTGAACTGCTTACATCCCCTTTTACGAGGTTTGTTCTTGAGATATTGAGCTACAGAACGTCTTCCCTTGAAAGGCATCATCTGTCCACCAATACTCTGTTCCCTTCCGGAGGGACTTGCAACATACAGTCCCACAAAAAATCTATCAAGAATCTCACTTTGAATAACATGTCCTGATCTGAATCACCTTTCGGTTTCTGGTTGTTACTGTTGTTTAGAAGGAAATATTTCCTTAGAGTTTCAAATCTATTTCTGCTCATGACATTTGCAGTTGGGTTGGTTTGGGGGGGGGGGGGGGAGGCGCTCTGAAACGACCAGTACATTTTATATTGTGAGACTGGAGCTTCATCCAACAAAATATCGGTATATTCTTTTATTTCATTAGAAGTAACAGCAATGACAACCCCATCTTTAATGTGTGCGTAATCATTCGTTTCAGGGTCAATGGATTCGCGTGCTTCACCATCAATGAATATCTGAAAATATTTCATTGCAGACAGGTCCTCATCAGACGATGGTTGAGGTATGTTGCCTTTTCACGTTGCATGTGGTGGAATGAAATCACCTGTGTACTATATGCAGTTTTTCGTCTCCTTTTTGCGGGTTGTGGTGCTTTCTGTAACATAATGAATGCGTAAATAATTAGTTATGTGTATTTTAAGCCAACAACAGGTAATAATTTTTCACAGTGAAAACTTATAGTACTTACATTACTGGTGTAAAGTTGAACACCATTAATTTCTATGTATCTTGTTTCCGGTTGTGAGATGCCCTCATGTTCAATAAAAGAATCCTCTCCTTGGATGTATATTTCAAAATGACTATTTTGTGAACACTAAGATGCTGTTAGTCTTGTCGAATAATGTCAGATTCATTATTTTGCTCATCAGATAAAAAGATACACTCTGAAATATCGCCATCTGGAATCTGCAGCTGCTCTACTATTTCCTCAACAGTAACACTTTCCTGGGGAAATGCCATTCTCATAAAACTGTAGAACACGGAGCTGTTTCTCAGATTATGTCAGTGTAAGAAATGAGTTCCCATAGATGCCAAATGGCAAGTCATATTTCAGTAAATGTTCGGAATATAAATTATTACAAATGTGTTATGGTTTTATAGTAAGTGATACATGTTTTTATCAATATTACACAAAAATTTCCATATAAATATTCGTGGTTAGAGCAGTACGTTTGACACAACAGCTGATTTAAACATCTTAATGGCGACTCATACAAAATACTGCTTTCAAAACTACTCGGTGTGCATAATTCTATCGTTGTTGATTTGTTAAAACATGAATGTGTAGCCACAAGGCAACGCCACGAAAAAGTTCTGAGATTGAAGCTTCCAAGAATCGCCGATAAAAAGTAGCGTTGCTGTCTGCACTACGAATGAAAGAGTTAAATCAGAGATCGTCAAACAGTGGCCCGCGGCCACATGCGGCCAGACTCAAGTATTCGTGCGGTCAGTTGTTCTCAGCCACGTCTTATAATAATATGTATCTAGCAACTAACAGCTGATTCCAAAAACTTCCCTCCATGACTTTTACCTTGCCATTTACATCCGTCATATCCAGTTGACTAAAACAGTAAAATATATTGGACTAACCCTCGACCGGCAACTAATGTGGAAACTTCACCTGCTAACCATCCAACAGAAAGCCCACAATAGACTTAAATTACTAAAACTACTAACAGGTCGAACTTGGCGATTACACCCCTTCACTATTCTCCACACCTACAAAACCCTGATCCGACCCATCATCTGCAATGCAAACGTTGTATGGATCTCCTCACAACCAAAGTTCTATAAGACCTTCCAAATCCTAAAATCCTCGAAGGCCATGCACTCCGATTCGCTTTTCGCATCCGTTTACCTTCCCCTCTTGGATCCTCTAGTATCTCATCAAATTCCCACCCCTTCTCACTTGTATTGGACACATACGCAGCATCTCTCTCTCTCTCTCTCTCTCTCTCTCTCTTTTTTTTTTTTTTTTTTGAGTCATCAGTCTTCTAGCTAGTTTGATGCGGCATACCACGAATTTCTCTACTGTAGCAACCTCTTCATCTCTGAGTAGCACTTGGAACCTACGTCCTGAATTATCTGCAGGATGTATTCCAATCTCTGTCTTCCTGTCAGTTTTTGGCCTCTACAGCTCCCTCTAGTACCATGGATGTCAGTCCCTGATGTCTTAACAGAAGTCCTATAATCCTGTCCCTTCTTCTTGTCAGTGTTTTCCATACATTCCTTTCCTCTCCTTTTCTGTGCAGTACCTTCTCATTCCTTATCTTATCAGTCCATCTAATTTTCAACATTCATCTGTAGCATTATGTCTCAAACGCTTCGATTCTCTTCTGTTCCGATTTTCCCACTGTCCATGTCTCGCTACCAAACGTATATTCTCAGAAATTTCTTCCTCAAATTAAGGCTTATGTTCGACACTAGCATTCTTCTCTTTGCCAGGAATACCCTATCTGACGATGCTAGCGTACTTTAGATGTCCTCCTTGCTCTGTCGGTCACTGGTTATTTTGCTGCCTAGGTAGCAGAATTCCCTAACTCCATCTACCTCGTGAACATCAATCCTGATGTCAAGTTTCTCGCTGTTCTCATTTCTACTATTTCTCATTACTTTCGACTTCCTTCAATTGACTCTCAGTCCATATTCTGTACTCGTTAGACTGTCCATTCCATTCAGCAGATCATGTAAGATAGAAATGTTACCAGTGAATCGTGTCATTTATACAGTGTCACGTTGAATTTTAATTCCACTCCTAAAACTTTCTTTTATTTCCATCATTGTTTCCTCAATGTACAGATTAAACAGTAGGGGTGGAAGACTACATCACTGTCTTACATCCTGTTTAATCTGAGCATTTCGTTCTTGGACGTCCACTCTTATTATTCCCTCTTGCTTCTTGTACACATTGCATATCACCCGTCTGTCCCTATAGCTTACCCCTATTTTACGCAGAGTTTCGAACATCTTGCACCATTTTACATTCCCTCCAGGGGCTCGCCACTCTTTGGCAGGTTCGTGCTTCGCTACCACGGAGCCCCAACATTTGCAGCATTTTTTTCCCTTCTGTGCTGCATGTATATCCTCTTGCTATTCTTTTTCCCCTCCCTTGGGAACATGTCTGGAGTGTTATTGGGAATATTCTGCATTGTCTCTCGCTGACTTAAGGACAGTCTCACCATTGTTTTTTTCTCCCTTTTCCTTCCTTTGTTCCCTTCTCCTCTCGTTTCTCTGTTTTTGCGTTTGAGGTTCCTCTTGTTCTTCTTCCTCCCTGTGCGCTCCTGAAGGCTGGTCCACGCATCTGACACGTAACAGGTGAAATTCCCAGCCCCAAGCCGACAGGTAGGGTTCGAATGTAACCCTGGTACAGGCCAGGTCCAAGGAGGGGTGATTGCCTTAGCGGCAACCTTCCCAAATTGCCGATTGGTCCCTCTGTCACGTGTTCTGGAGATGTGACCTGAGGTGTGAACAATCACCTAAGGTGGGTGCACCCCGTTGTGAAGGGGGCCCCTGTTGGAAGGAGCACGCCATCAGAGACGCTGGCAATCACGGGGGTATTTTCTCACAATGAGTCAATCATCTTCCCAATCAACGTCTACGAAACGTAATGAGGCTAATGATTCAAAGACCCTTGCCACGGCACTGTGGTTCTTTGTGCTCTCACGTGCTGAAGATGGCCCGTTCTTCGCCGTGGTAAATCCGTTTATTATTCAGAAAGGTGTTGATGCAATTGCTGGCCCTGTTTGATCCTGCTCTCGTTTACGGAATTGCACTTTGCTTTTGGAGACCGCTTCTGATTCTCAAGCACAACTGCTTGCTGCGTCACTTCTTCACGGCTACCCTGTTCAAGTCGCGGCCCATAGAACTTTGAATTCTTCCTGCGGTGTTATTTACACTAGGCTGCTTAACGGTCTAACTGAGGCCGAAATCCAGTCGTACCTCTCTAATCAGGGTGTCATTGCCTTCCATCGTGTAATGAAAAAGGTAGATTCCTTCTTTGTGCCCACCTGCATTCTTTTCCTCTCCTTTGACAGTGGTGCTTCCGTCCAAAATCAAAGCAGGCTATGAAATTATCACAGTCCGGTCGCACGTTCCGAAGCCAATGCGCTGCTACCATTGTCATCATTTCAAACGCACTAGAACGTCTTGTCGACACTCAGCCAAATGTGTAACCTGTGGTTGGGAGTGCATGGGGGGATTGTCCACCTTCTTCTCCCACTATGTCAACTGCAATGGCGGTCGTGCCGCCTCCTCTCGGGATTGTCCCGGTATCTTGATGACCAAACTATCCAAGAGATCCGGGTAAAGGAAAAAGTGCCTTACCCAGTCGCTCACAAGTTACTGGCTAATCGCAAACCCTGCGTTCTCCCGTCTGACACCTAGAGTTCTGTTCTTGTTACACCTCCCTCCATGAAGGACATGAAATGCGACCTCCAATTCATCTCTGACGTTGTGCAATCACACTGTTTCAAGGTAGCATCGCCATCCCCAACTCTCGATTCAAGGGGCGAAGCCAACAACTACACAACCGGTAAGCTGGGAAGGGCAGAAGGAGTACTACCATGAAGACTTCCTCAATCCCTCCAGTCAAAAAACGCTCGAGTCTTCCTCTAACCAGAAATGCTCGACGAAGTCCACCAAAGGAAAATGGTCTTCTCCTTCACCAAATTGAAGATCCTCTTCGATGGTGTCACCACGTGATACCTTAGCCCAGCCAGCCTCTGTGTCGCCGGTGTGCGCCACCAACCGTTTTTCAGCATTGGACTCCACAGACCAACTGCACAAGTAAGACGATGCTTCTGTGGACACCATAGAGCAGGATCCTCCTGCTTCTATGCCCTCTAGTAGCGACTCTTGACCAGCTGTCACTTGGCAGCTCGTGAGGTGACACACCTACATCTCTTCCTCATCATGACTCTCCTCCAATGGAACATTCGCGGCCTTCGGTCCCACGAAGAAGATTTATGGCTGCTTTTAGCATTGCAGGGTTCCCTTGTACCCTGCTTTCAGGAAACTAAATTGCGCCCTCACGACCACTTTGAGCTTTCACATTTCTTACCAATTCGTTTTGACCTTCCCCCTGAGGTCATCATTCCATCTCATGGGGTCGTCATGCTGCTCATATGGGATGATACTCCTAGTCAATCCATTTCCCTGACTACCCATCTTCAAGCTGTTGCAGTTCGCCTTTTCCTCCGCCACCTGACTTTTTCCCTCTCTACCATTTATGTGCCTCCATCATTCGATGTCACCAGGGCAGACTTCCTTCAGCTTATTGGGCAGCTACCTCCCCATTTTTGCTACTCGATGACTTTAATGTGCAACATCCCCTTTGGGGTTCTCCCAGGACCTTTCAGAGAGGTGCCCTCTTTGCTGACCTTCTTAGCCAACTTAATTTCCTCTGCTTTAACACTGGGGCAGACACTTTCCTTTCAAACTCCTCACACACATATTCCCATTTGGACCTATACTTTTGCACTACTCAGCTTGCCCATCGTCTTGAGTGGTCCGTTCTGTCTGGCACCTACTCGAGCGACCATTTCCCATGTGCTATCCATTTCCTTACTGCTACTCCATCTGCGTGCACACCGAAATGGCAGATCACTAAGGCTGACTGGCAGCTTTACTCCTTCCTGGCGACCTTCGAAGAACAAGACTTCCCAAGCTGTGATGACTAGGTTGAATATCTCACAAACATTATCCTTACTGCTGCAGAACGTTCCATTCCTCTCACTTCCTCTTCAACACGTCGTGTCCTAGTCCCTTGGTGCCGCGACACAATTCACTCACACAGAGATATGCTCTCCCCGTTTTTAACTGTCATGCTACAATGGAAAACTGCAATCATTGTAAGCAGATGCGTGCAAAGTGTTGTCGCGTTCTTGGACCAGCAAATGAGCTAGCTGGATTTCAGTCATTAGTTCTTTTAACAGTTCCACCCCTTCCTCTGGCATGTGGGCCAACCTCCAACGGCTCTCTGGGACCAAGATCCATTCCCCAATTTCCGGCCTGACAGTAGCAAACGATGTCATCGTGCACCCTACTGCTATCTCCGTGGGCCACCATTTTGCGGAAGTTTCGAGCTCTTCTCACTGTCACCCTGCCTTACTCCATCGGAAAACAGCGGAGGAGGCTCGCGCGATACCCTTCTCTTCTCTGAATCTCGAGTGTTACAATTCCTCCTTTACTATGACGGAGCTAGATCATGCTCTCAGCTCATCCAGATCCTCCGCCCCAAGGCCAGACGTCGTCCACATTAGATGTTGCAGCATCTTTCTCTTGCAGGCAAGCAATTTCTGCTTAACACGTACATCCGCCCCATTTTTTTCACCAGCTGCGTTTGCAAGGTGATGGAACGTATGACACATGTCTGACTCGTATGGTGGCTCGAGTCTCGCAATTTTATGACGAATGCACAGTGTGGATTTCGAGCGCGGCGTTCTATAGTTGACCACCTCGTTACGTTGTCCACCCATGTCATGAATGGTTTTCTGCGGAAATACCGGACTGTGGCCGTGTTTTTCGATTTGGAGAAGGCCTGCGACACCTTCTGGAGAACTGGTATCTTCCGTACTCTTTACGCGTGTGGCTCCTGTGGCCACCTGCCTTGTTTCCTTCAGGAAGTTTTAAAAGACCGAGATTTCAAGGTGCATGTGGGTTCTGCCTTGTCGGACATGTTTATCCAGGAAAATGTTGTGCCTCAGGGTTCTGTCCTGAGCGTCTCCGCTATCGCCATTAACCCTACAATGGCATGTCTCCTACTAGGTATCTCCGGATCCATTTTTGTAGACGATTTTGCCATCTATTGCAGTTGTCAATGGATCAGTCTCACTGAGCGGCGTCTTCAGCGATGTCTTGATCGTCTTTACTCCTGGAGCATCGACAATGGCTTTCGCTTTTCCACTGACAAAACCGTCTGTATGAATTTCTGGCGGCGCAATTGGTTTCTCCTACCATCTTTACATCTTGGACCTGTTGCCGTTCCGTTCGTTGAAACTACGAAATTCCTGGGGCTCATGCTCGATAGGAAACTCCCTTGGTCCTCGCATGTGTCTTATCTGGCAGCCCGCTGTACGTAGTTCCTCAGTGTCCTACGTGTCCTCAATGGTACTTCCTGGGGTGTAGATCGAACCACACTCCTCTATTTGTATCGGTCTCTTGTCCGTTCGAAACGCTACTATGGGTGCATTGATTACGCATCTGCACATCTGTCCCTCTTACGCAGTTTGAATGTTGTGCAGGTGTGGTTAAATTTAGTGGAGCTAAACTTCTTACTGTTGTTATTTATAGATCCCCAGACTCCGATTTCACAACATTTTTGCTAAAGCTAGAGGAGGTTCTTGGTTCACTTTATAGGAAATACAAAAAGTTAGTTATATGTGGTGACTTCAATATTAATTGTATAAGTGATTGTGCAAGGAAAAGGATGCTGGTAGACCTCCTTAATTCATATAATCTTATGCAAACCGTATTCTTTCCAACGAGAGTGCAAGGGAACAGTAGAACAACCATAGACAATATTTTTGTTCATTCGTCATTATTAGAAGGGCATTCTGTTAGCAAAAAAGTGAATGGCCTTTCAGATCATGATGCACAAATTTTAAGTCTAAAAGATTTTTGTGCTTCAACACATGTTAAATATAGTTACCAACTTTTTAGGAAAGCTGATCCAGTTGCTGTACAGACTTTTGTAAACCTTATCAAGGAACAAGATTGGCAAGATGTTTATAGTGCTGATACAGTAGACGATAAATATAATGCTTTCCTCAAGACTTTTCTCGTGCTCTTTGAAAGTTGCTTTCCGTTAGAACGTTTAAAACAGGGTACTAGCACAAACAGGCAGCCTGGGTGGCTGACTAAAGGGATAAGAATATCTTGTAGAACAAAGTGGCAATTATATCAAAACGTTAGAAACAGTCAAAATCTAAATGCAGCAGCCCATTACAAACAGTATTGTAAGGTGCTTAAAAAAGTTATTAGGAAGGCAAAAAGTATGTGGTATGCAGATAGAATAGCTAAGTCTCAGGATAAAATTAAAACCATATGGTCAGTCGTAAAGGAAGTGGCTGGTCTGCAGAGACAGGTCGAGGATATAGAATCAGTGCGTAGTGGGGATGTCCGTGTTGCTGATAAGTCGCATATATGTACAGTACTTAATAATCACTTTCTGAATATAGCAGGTGAACTAAATAGAAACCTAGTCCCAACAGGGAATCATATAGCGCTCTTAGAAAAAAGTGTTCCGAGACTGTTACCTGAAATGCTCCTCCATGATACTGACAAGAGGGAGATTGAGTTAATAATTAAATCACTAAAGACCAAGAACTCTAATGGATATGACGGGGTATCTAGCAGAATACTGAAGTATTGTTCCACGTATATTAGCTCAGTACTTAGCCATATCTGTAACTTTTCCTTTAGGAGTGGTCGGTTTCCTGACCGATTAAAGTACTCGGTAGTGAAGCCACTTTATAAAAAGGGAGACAGGGATAATGTTGACAATTATAGACCTATTTCTATGCCATCGGTGTTTGCTAAAGTTATCGAGAGGCTTGTATATACAAGGTTACTGCAGCATTTAAATTCACATAATTTGCTGTCAAATGTACAGTTTGGTTTTAGAAATGGCTTAACAACTGAAAATGCTATATTCTCTTTTCTCTGTGAGGTTTTGGACGGATTAAATAAAAGGTTGAGAACGTTAGGTGTTTTCTTTGATTTAACGAAGGCTTTTGACTGTGTTGACCACAAAATATTACTGCAGAAGTTGGAACATTATGGAGTAAGGGGAGTAGCTTACAATTGGTTCGCCTCCTACTTTAAGAACAGAAAGCAGAAGGTAATCCTCCGCAATATTGAGAGTGGTAATGATGTTCAGTCCCAATGGGGCACTGTTAAATGGGGCGTTCCCCAAGGGTTGGTGCTGGGGCCACTGCTGTTCCTTATTTATGTAAATGATATGCCTTCTAGTATTACAGGTGATTCAAAAATATTTCTGTTTGCTGATGACACCACCTTGGTAGTGAAGGATCTTGTGTGTAATATTGAAACATTATCAAATAATGTAGTTCATGAAGTAAGTTCGTGGCTTGTGGAAAATAATTTGATGCTAAATCACAGTAAGACTCAGTTTTTACAGTTTCTAACCCACAATTCAACAAGAACTGACATTTTAATCAGACAGAATGGGCATGTTATAAGCGAGACGGAACAGTTCAAGTTCCTAGGCGTACGGATAGATAGTAAGCTGTTGTGGAAAGCCCATGTTCAGGATCTTGTTCAGAAACTAAATGCCGCTTTATTTACCATTAGAACAGTATCTGAAATAAGTGACATTTCAACACGAAAAGTAGTATACTTCGCATATTTTCATACGCTTATGTCATATGGTATTATTTTTTGGGGTAATTCTTCTGATTCAAAAAGGGTATTTTTGGCTCAAAAACGGGCTGTTCGAGCTATGTATGGTGTAAGTTCGAAAACCTCTTGTCGACCCCTATTCAATAGTCTGGGAATTTTGACATTGCCCTCACAGTATGTATTTTCTTTAATGTCGTTTGTTGTTAGCAATATTAGCTTATTCCCAAGAGTTAGCAGCTTTCACTCAGTTAATACTAGGCAGAAATCAAATCTGCATGTGGAATGCACTTCCTTGACTCTTGTGCAGAAAGGAGTGCAGTATTCTGCTGCATCCATTTTCAATAAGCTACCACAAGAACTCAAAAATCTTAGCAGTAGCCCAAACACTTTTAAGTCTAAACTGAAGAGTTTCCTCATGGCTCACTCCTTCTATTCTGTCGAGGAGCTCCTGGAAGAGATAAAAAATTAAGCAAATTCCAGTGTTACATTCTTGATTTTCTTTATTTAAACTAACGACTTGTTTCATTTTATCTGTTTCTACAATCGTGTTATAATTTCATGTATTGACTCGTTCCATGACCATGGAGACTTCTCCTAAATGTGGTCCCACGGAACAATAAATAAATAAATAAATAAATAAATAACCACCATCGTGGCATCCGTTTGGCCACTGGCGCCTCTTACAATGGCCCCATTGAGAGTCTGTATGCTGCAGGTGCTGAACTACCACTGTCCTACCGCCGTAACTGTCTCCTCAGCAGGTAGGCATACTGTTTGTCTGCCATACGTGGCCACCCATTCTATGCCTCCTTCTTCGATGATTCCTTTGATCACCAGTATGGGGTGCGACCCTGTTCTCTGTTACATCCTGGAGTCCGCTTTCGGCACTTGCTATGGTGACTTAACTTCACACTACCTGCAACTTTCGCAGTAGGTGTGAATCCTTCACCACCTTGACTTCGTGAAGTGGTCCATGTTAACCTTGGCCTTGTCAGACCCTGGTAGCTGAATGGTCAGTGCAACAGAATGTCATACTTAACGGCCCAGGTTCGATTTCAGCCTGGGTTGGAAATTTTCGCCGCTCAGATACTGGCTGTTGTGTTGTCCTTCTCATTGAACCATGAATTTACTTGCAAAACTTTTTCTTAAGAATTTACTTTATTTACTAGCGATTTATCAAGAACATTAAGACATTTAATCACACTATGTGAGCGTGGAAGTAGTTGCCAGTGGGTAACTGATGAAAAGAAATCAAATTTCGTTCAACAAATGGATTTTTTCTTTCTTTAGAAACAGATTTAAAAATATAATAAAAAAGCACCCTCTAAATATCAAATTACAATTTATTCAGAGGCAAAAAGAACAAATTTTTACAGTATCAGCTGTCGGGCAGAGAACCTTGCCGCTCCCTTTTGACACGGCCGTAGTCACGACCGCTCACAACAACCTGTAAAAGACTACACTGGTGCAAATCTGCAAGACACCAGATTACTTTAAACTAAAAATTTTAACAACTCACACAAGCACATAAACTATGCACCCCGTAGGAGGGATGGAAATGGTACAAAACATAAACATTAAAAGATTAACTTGCCACCGATGGTGCAACTTCATTTAAAAAAAAAAACTCTTACAGTGGAAGGGTGGCAACTTTATATACTAAAATGACCATTTAAATAAAAACCCATAAAATGTACAAACATGCTCTACATTACACATATACCGCCTCTCAAGATGATAGGCAAGATAAAAACATATTTCAGGAATTCGGCCGTTACACTTCAAGCAATAAATTCGTTAACACCGAATCGGACAAACATGACAGAGGCAGCCAATAACGTCCGGCAGATCGACAGACAGACAGACAGACACTAACTGCCTAACCAATGCGGACGAGAGGCAGACGTGCAAGCTGGGGACGAGAGACTGACCAAGATAACAAGTAGAATTTAACAATTAAATGAAACAATATATCACGAATCACTTAACTTCTAATAAACTGTGATGTCTGGCGAAGTCCTGGCGCAGCACCTCCGAAACGCTCTCCCGAACAGTCCGCTGCCAGCCGCTTCAACGGACGCAGGAAGGCGCGCCGATCTCCCGTCTCACAGCGTCGCAGCTCGCACTGGCCAGACCGATGTCGTGGGTTGACTCCTCTATTGCTCTCGTGTTGGCCGCGAAGCCACTACCCCTCGCTATACGGCGCGGCCCACTGGACTGACGTGGCGACCTCACATGCGCCGACGCTTAAGACGGACAAGTCAGCTTGTGTCTTAGTGCGCGACTGACCAACCGATCGATCCAACCGCTAATGACCATTGCTTGAAAAGACTCGAGCAGACTGGCGGCCTAACACATACTAGCACTCCGGATGACAGACAGACACTGACTGCCCCACACTGACCCAGCTGACCAACTGACCGACTGGCGAGCTCATAGCGCCCCTTAAATGCACGTGAATAGGCAACCTTTCCCCTTTCCCACCAGAGGGAGACACCAAAGTTGCGACTGCTACAGCGGCGCCACCGCCAGAAACAGAGGGCGACTACTTCACACTACGCGCTGCGGGGCGCTCTTCAAAACAGCAATTTTTGCCACGGCTCACTCATCATCATTTCATCCCCATTGACACAAGCCGCCGAAGTGGCGTCAATTCGAAAGGCTTACACCAGGCGAACGGTCTACCCAACGGGAGGCCCTAGCCACATGCCATTTCCATTTTTTACCTTGGCCTTCATTCGCTTCCTAAGGACACTACTCCAGCCTCACTCTATCGTTTTCAGGTTCACGACCTTCACATGGAACTTCGCAATAGTACCTTTGTATACATTGATGGCTCTCGGACTGACTGTGGGATCGGGTGTGCCTTCGTCATTGGCACCCCTTTTGATATCGCTTCCGGAACACTGCTCAGTATTTACAGCCGACCTCTTCGTCCAGTATCAGCCATGGAATACATCCGGCGACACAGCCGTTTCAATTGGGTCCTCTGCTCAGACTCACTCAGTGCCTTTCAAAGTCTATGTGCGCTGTACACCGCCCATCCCTTAGTACAGCGGGTCCAGGGAAACAGTCACTTGCTGACTCCCTGTGGAGCCAGCGTGATGTTTCTGTGGGTTCCTGGTCATGTCGGTCTGCCAGGAATCGAAGCTGCTACTGATGCTGCTGCCAAGGCTGCAGTCCTCACACCTTAGTCCGCTACTTCCTATATTCCCTCCGATAATCTCTGTGTTTCCGTCTGTCAGGAGGTGCTGTTCTTTTGACATTGCCAATGGTCGTTCCTTCATGAGAATAAGCTCCAGCTTATTAAGTCACTCCCAGCGGCTTGGACGACCTCTTCTCGGTCCTCCGGCTGGGAGGAGGTTATTTTTAACTCGGCTGCGTATTGGGCACTGCCTTTTCAGCCATGGTCATTAGATAAGTGGCACTACCTCCATCCCTTCCCCCCCCCCCCCCCCCCCCCCCCACCTTGTACACATTCGCCCAAGTTCTAACTATCTGCCATTTCCTGACGGAATGCCCATTTTTTAACCGTTTACGTTCCCGATTGGGTTTTCCGTCTGAGTTGTCGGCCGTTTTAGTAAATGACGTGCGGACTGTCAACCGCATCTTTCTTTTTATTCGCCAAAGCAATATGGCGAAGGCCATTTAATTTTTAGTTGTGAACCTCTGTTTCTGTATGGTGTCTTTTTTAGCCCTTTCTCCACGTGCTTGGTTATAGCTGTCTTCTCTTATGTCAGCTGGGACTGGCGTGTAGTCTTTTTTTAACTCCTTTGTCTTCATATTCTATAGTTTTGACTTGGGCGCATATGACGATCCTAATTGTTTTTTTGCGCCCTAAAGCAAAACAAAACAAACCATTTTACATTGTCGAACGCTTCTTTTAGGTCAGCAAATTCTATGGACTCTTTTTTTTTTTTTTTTTTAGTCTTGCTTCCATTATAAACCGCAGTGTCAGAATTACCTCTCTGGTCCCTTTACCTTTCCTAAAGGCAAACTGATCGCCATCCAACACATCCTCAAGTTTCTTTTCCATTCGTCTGTATGTTATTCTTGTCAGGAACTTGGATGCATGAGCTGTAGAGCTGATTGTGCGATAATTCTCGCACTTGTCAGCTCTTGCAGTCTTCGGAATTGCGCGCATGATATTTTTCCGAAAGTCAGACGGTATATTGCCAGACTCATACATTCTACACACCAAGTGAACAGTCGTTTTATTGCCACTTCCCCTAACGATTTTAGAAATTCTGATGGTATGTTGTCTATTCCTTCTGCGTCATTTGATCTTAAGTCCTTCAAAGCTCTCTTAAATTCTGATTCCAATATTGGATCCCCTATCTCTTCTATATCGACACCTGTTTCTTCTTCTATCACATCAGACAGATCTTCCCCCTCATAGAGGCTACAATGACCTCTTTTCACATATCCCATCTCTCTACTGCATGTAACAATGCAATTCTCGTTGCACTCTTAATGTTACTACCGTAGCTTTTAATTTCACCGAAGGTTAATCTGACTTTCCTACATGCTGAGTGAGTTCTTCTGGCTAACATTTCTTTTTAGATTTCTTCACATTTTTCATGCAGTCAGTTCGATTTAGCTACCTTGCACTTCCCATACATTTTCAATCTTCAGTGACTTGTGTTTCTGTATTCATGAATTTACCTGGACATTTTTTTACTTCCTTGCTACATTGACCAGCTGAAGTATTTCTTCTGTTACCCATGGTTTCCTTGCAATTACCTTCTTTGTATTTATGTTTTTCTTTCCAGCGTCTGTGACTGCCGTTTTTAGGGATGTCCATTCCTCTTCAACTGTACTGCCCACTGGACTTATCTTTATTGCTGTATCTACAGATTTACAGAACTTCAAGTGTATATCGTTATTCCTTAGTACTTCCGCATCCCAGTTCTTTGCATACTGATTCTTGACTAATCTTCTGAACTTCGGCCTACTCTTCATCACTACTACATTGTGATCTGAGTGTATATCGACTCCTGGGTACGTCTTACAATCCAGAATCTGATTTCGGTATCTCTGTCTGACCATGATGTAATCTAACTGAAATCTTCCCGTATCACCCGGCGTTTTCAAAGTATGCCACCTCCTCTTGTAATTCTTGAACAGAGTATTCTCTATTACTAGCTGAAATTTATTACAGAACTCAATTAGTCTTTTTCCTCTCTAATTCTTTGTCCCAAGCCCATATTCTCCTGCAATCTTTTCTTCAACTCCTTCCCCTACAACTGCAGTCCAGTTCCCCATGACTCTTAATTTTCATCTCCCTTTGCGTATTGTATCACCCTTTCAATATCCTCATATCCTTTCTTTATTTATCATCTTCAGATTTTGACGTCGGCATGTATACCTGGATTATCGTTGTCGGTGTTAGTTTGCTGTCTATTCTGATAAGAATAACCCCATCACGAAACTGTTCACAGTAACAGAATCTCTGCCCTACCTTCTTACTCATAACGAATCATGCTCCCGTTATACCATTTTCTGCTGCTGTTGATATTACCCTATACTCATATGACGAGAAATCCTTGTCTTCTTTCCATGTCAATTCACTGGCCCCTACTATATCTGGCTTCAGTCTTTGCATTTCCCTTTTCAGATTTTCTTGCCTCCCTACCACAATCAACCTTCAAGCATTCCACACCCCAACTCGTAGAACGTTATCCTTTCGTTCATTATTCAATCTTTTTCTCATTGTCATCTCCCCTTTGACAGTAACCTCCCAGAGATCTGAATGGGGGACTATTCCTGAATCTTTTGACAATGTAGAGATCGTTGGGTTCTTGGGTTGGGTTTTTTGGAGGAGGAGACCAGACAGCGAGGTCATCGGTCTCATCGGATAATGGAAGGACGGGGAAGGAAGTCGGCCGTGCCCTTTCGAAGGAACCATCCCGGCAATTGCCTGGAGCGATTTAGGGAAATCACGGAAAACCTAAATCAGGATAGGGGGACGCGGGATTGCACCGTCGTCCTCCCGAATGCGAGTCCAGTGTGCTAGCCACTGCGCCACCTCGCTCGGTGTAGAGATCGTCATGACATTTTTTTCAATTACAGGCCACGTGCCCTGTGGATACACCTTATGTGCCTTTAATGCGGTGGTTTCCATTCCCTTCTGTATCCTCACGCCGTTGATCATTGCTGATTCTTCCGCCATTAGGGGCAGTTTTCCACCCCAAGGGCAAGAGAGTGGCCTGAACCTCTGTGCGCTCCTCCGCCCTCTTTGACAAGGCCGTTAGCAGAATGAAGGTGACTTCTTATGCCGGAAGTCTTCGGCCATAAATCCTGATTATTAATCAAAATTTAAGCAGTGGTGAGTTTCGAACCCGGGGGAGAGGACATTCTGATTTAGAATCAAAGACGCTACCACTATATTTTCCGCAAATTAGTTAACAATAACTCCCTCGTCTCCCCTCTAATCACCAACCCTTGTATGCTACCGCACCTTCATAAACACATTTCTCCATCCCAATATTTACAGACACCCCAAATCCTATCCCAGCGCAACTTCAATCAACTCTCTCTCTCAGACAATGAGATCCGCCCCGATATTTACTTCCCTACACACGACACACTACTCCTCACGCTGTTTCTTTCCCACCGTCTTTATTTCCCACTGTCCACCACAGCTTCTGTCTCTCATCTCCATAGTTTTCCTATCTAACACACCTCTCTCTTCCTATCCACACCCTTCAATCCCAAGTAATATATTTTCTTTCCATCAGTACCTCACATCCTAGCGTAGGTCCTTCGGATTTTAAGTGAAAGTGCAGTGCTTCAGTGTTTTTATCCAAAGAATTTCACCTTCCTGTGATGTGATTTTAAAAGGCATATATATCCGTTGCTTTTAACTGTCTTCGATATTTAATTTAAAATAGCAAATAGCCCCAAATTTTGAAAAGCGGAGAATTGTACCGCTGACGACCGACACAGTGCCAATGTGGAGTGACGGGGATGAGACATAAATATAGGAAAAAAAATCCAGAAACGTCACTTAACGATAAGAGCTTCTTAAGAGTAGCCTTCCAGCTCCGTAACAAACAAAAGTGCCTACAGAGACAATAATATTTTAAGACGTGCTTAATTTTAATTGACGTCGATGAATTCGATAGTAAGTTAAGTGTATTTGGCTGCTTGCCTCAGAATAGGGGAGAAGTGTGACCACTGCGGGCTTAGACGATGTGAGAGGGGGAATGTTTCACTGTTTGCCTTCCAGTGCTGACATCTCCCGGGCGTGCGCGACTCCTAGCGATCAGTTGGTATATGATATAAATGTTGACACGGAAGTGAGAGAGATTCGTGGATGCACATTACAGAAACGGCCATCTTCAAATGCGGTACTTACTTGTATCAACGAACGTTCATTTAATTAAGGCCCTTGTAATACAACTTAATGAGTAGAAGAAAAATTACGTTCAAAACATTTAGTAAATATTCAGAATCATGTTTCATACTGCATATTGCACCGAGAGAGGTGGGTTAGTAGTTGGCACAATAGACTCGCATCTGGAAGGACGATGTCCGGCCATCCAGGCTTACGTTCTCCGTAATTTCCCTGAATCGCTCCAGGCAAATGCCGAAGTGGTTCCTTTGAGGAGAAATGGCCGATTTCCTTCGCAGCCCTCCCCCAGTACGAGCTTGTGCTCCGTTTCTAGTGAGATCGCTGTCGAGAGGATGTTAAACTCTGATATTCCTTTCTTTTATTGTGTAATGCTTTTAAATACAAGTAAAGTTATTGTTGTTAATCAGTTAATCATCCACTCACACAGAAAACACAAAAACAAGTCGTCAGGCAATTACAGTATCACAAATTTGGGGTCGCTGAGGGTGGCAGCATCCTGAAATAAAGAAGAGTCAACACGAAGTGTTCCGAATGGTGCCGACTTGTAACGATTATTTGAAGGCTGGCGCCAACTTATTGCGCCCTTACTATAGCTAGTCTATTGGGACCCATAACATAATAATTTATTTCTGGATCGCTTCTCTTATCGTCTACTACCGATAGGGCGGCAGACCTGAAGATGATCTGCAGCACACACTGAAACCCGTTGTCGGTAATAAAAGAAATGATCCATACGGTGTTTATTTATTTATAATAATTTATGTAGGATATCAATTACTGATAAGATCAGTACTTACGCAGCCTGAGGAGCTGCCATACAAAGTCAGTATTGGCTGTTGAGCAAAAAAGTGTTACGACCACTGTGTTAACTGCTCAGTTTTTATAATAATTTATGTAGGATATCAATTACTGATAAGATCAGTACTTACGCAGCCTGAGGAGCTGCCATACAAAGTCAGTATTGGCTGTTGAGCAAAAAAGTGTTACGACCACTGTGTTAACTGCTCAGTTTGTCAGAGCCTACAGTCCACGTGTAGTTCTTTTTTCGACAACATTATTAATCTGTGATGTAAACAGTTTTTTCACAGTTCACTCGCTCGTCCGTCTTCCTACAAAAACCCGTGTTATTTCTGTTCGTCTCATTGCGTTTTTCTTTCAGTTACATTTTGTACTGTACTGTGCTGTACTGCACTGTGCCCGTTCTTTCCGTTGCCAAGTTTCATCGAGCTATGGCAGTTGGCAGTGGCACATAACGAGGAAGTTACGGTCATCCTTTAGTTTTGCACGCCAACGTACATCTGCACGGCTACCATCAGTGGTATAATAACTACACTATACTGCAATGAGACCTTAAGTTTCAATTTTGATCAAGATTCCACTGCATGATTTTGCCCACAATCACGCATCTCTGTGTATGATATAAATATGAATAGCTTGAGTAATTTTTGTACATTTTCTACTGCGGACCATTTGTCAGCCGTTAACGAAAGAAGTAACGGAGTAAGGAGTATAAGTTGCCGCTTTATATAGGTTTGATATATTTCGAGAAATCTTATAACACACATTAGACGTGATCTGTACCGAGATCCTGTAGGACAGAAGACACTGGTTCAGCAATGGTAGCATAAAGAACGATACATCTTCGATTAGATTTCATCAGGTAGTGACAAATTCAGAGTCAAGAAAGAAGTCAGACGAGCAATTTCCGCATCGCGAAAACTATTCTGAACAGTATTACACAAAGTTTCCAGACAGAGGCGAAGAAGGCATAGGAGTTAACATAACGCATCTCTTGCAGGTTCATTGAACTTCACATGTATTTCTGTCGTGATAGTAAATTTGCATTTTCATTTGTTTAGTATTATTGCTTCAAACGCATTTTTGATAACTGACTTATGGCTCATCCTGTATAGGACTACAGAAGAGTACATGTCCATCATTTGCTGGCGACACTCTACTCTTACACTGTAGAGGAGACAAACTTCAGAAACGACTGGGAAAACCTGATAGAGCAGGTGTGAAAGTGGGCCTGCATATCATTCGCAATACGACCAAAATTGTGCAAAAAATAGATTATCGGAAAGGAGCACTCCAAACCAAGAGTGAAGCCGTAAAAACGGTGTTAACTTCTTGTGCTCAGGGCAGTTCAAAACGGTGATTCGATGGACTGCTAAAGGAAAAAGAGTTATGGAAAAGAAAGGAAGAAAAAACTTGGAGTCCTTTTGGTACACAAGAAAGTGCTTTCAGAAATAAACTCCCTGTGTGTCTTAAAAGGAATGCTTTCAGTCATTCCGTACTACCACTTCACTTTTATAGCTGTAAGACATGTACGTTTACTCGAAGGGAATTTAAAAAAAAAAAAATTGTAGTTCATTGAGCGAGGAAATGTGAGATGCATGTTGATAATTACTGCGATAAAAACACAGAAAAATGGATGAGAGAGCAGTTTTAAATGACAGATTTAAAAAATGAACAAAATACGAGCTTTCGGAATATCACACCAAAATGGTTCAAATGGCTCTGAGCACTATGGGACTTAACATCTGAGGTCATCAGCCACCTAGAACTTAAAAGTACTTAAACCTAACTAACCTAAGGACATCACACACATCCATGCCCGAGGCAGGATTCGAACCTGCGACCATAGCAGTCGCGCGATTCCGGATTGAAGCGCCTAGGACCGCACGGCCACCGCGGCCGGCTAATATCACACCAACTCTGTGATTCGAATGGAAATTCTCTATCAAAGAGAAAGCCATTCTCAACAGAGAGCAGTTTTCAGACATAAAAGTAACTTCCGGCGTGCCCCAAGGGAGTTACAGGACCATTACTTTTCACAATGCATGTAAATGAACTAGTAGATGACGTCGGACGTCCCAGAAGCCTTTCGGAGATGGTGCTGTTGTACACAGAGAAGTAGCAGCACTGGAAAATTGTAGAGAAATGTAGGAAGACCTGCAGAGAATCGAGGCGTATGCAGGGGGTGGAAATTGACCCTCAGCACAAAAACATGTAATACACTGCCAACACACAGACAGAAAGACCCTGTATTCTATGACTAGCTGACACGTGTGAGAAACCCGGCGTTGCCCGGGCTCTCATTTATTCCAGTCCCCTACTGGAAACGAAAAAATAAGAATAAACTGTGTTTGCAGTGTAAAATTGAAAAAAAAAAATCACTTCCATGTATTCGTAAAAAAGCATAAATTATGGAACAGTCAAACAAAGGCACGTACGTGTACAAATCTATAAGTAGAGAATTCAACAGACAAGTATTGTGAAAGTGATTCGATGAACCCTCTGCCAGGCACTTACGTTTGACTGTTTTGCTGAATAGCGATGTAGATGTAGATAGAAATTAAGAAAAACATGTGAAAAAAATAGGCTGCAGTATTTAACTCAAAACTTGATTATAAACAATATTTCGATAGGTTTCAAATATTTATTCAACCTCTCTAAGAAAACTGCTCTCTCTCTCTGATATACAGGGTGAGTCACCTAACATTACCGCTGGATATATTTCGTAAACCACATCAAATACTGACGAATCGATTCCACAGACCGAACGTGAGGAGAGGGGCTAGTGTAATTGGTTAATACAAACCATTAAAAAAATGCACGGAAGTATGTTTTTTAACACAAACCTACGTTTTTTTGAATGGAACCCCGTTAGTTTTGTTAGCACATCTGAACATATAAACAAATACGTAATCAGTGCCGTTTGTTGCATTGTACAATGACGGACGGGGCAAGGAGGACATCAAAAGCAGACTCGCTATGGCAAAAAAGGCACTTCTGGCCAAGAGAAGTCTACTAATATCAAATACCGGGCTTAATTTGAGGAAGAAATTTCTGAGGATGTACGTCTGGAGTACAGCATTGTATGGTAGTGAAACATGGACTGTGGGAAAACCGGAACAGAAGAGAATCGAAGCATTTGAGATGTGGTGCTATAGACGAATGTCGAAAATTAGGTGGACTGATAAGGTAAGGAATGAGGAGGTTCTACGCAGAATCGGAGAGGAAAGGAATATGTGGAAAACACTGATAAGGAGAAGGGACAGGATGATAGGACATCTGCTAAGACATGAGGGAATGACTTCCATAGTACTAGAGGGAGCTCTAGAGGGCAAAACTGTAGAGGAAGACAGAGATTGGAATACGTCAAGCAAATAATTGAGGACGTAGGTTGCAAGTGGTACTCTGAGATGAAGAGGTTAGCACAGGAAAGGAATTCGTGGCGGGCCGCATCAAACCAGTCAGTAGACTGAAGACCAAAAAAAAAAATGTTAATTACATCCGGAGATATTGTAACCTAAAGTTGACGCTTGAGTACCACTCCTCCGCTGTTCGATCGTGTGTATCGGAGAGCACCGAATTACGTAGGGATCCAAAGGGAACGGTGATGGACCTTACGTATTGGTCTTTTTCACTGACGCACATGTACATTACCGTGAGGGGTGAGGTACACGTACACACGTGGTTTCCGTTTTCAATTACGGAGTGGAATAGAGTGTGTCCCGACATGTCAGGTCAATAGATGTTCAATGTGGTGGCCATCATTTGCTGCACACAACTGCAATCTCTGGTGTAATGAATGTCGTACACGCCGCAGTACATCTGGTGTAATGTCGCCGCAGGCTGGCACAATACGTTGTTTCATATCCTCTGGGGTTGTAGGCGCATCACGGTACACATTCCCCTTTAACGTACCCCACAGAAAGAAGTCCAGAGGTGTAAGATCAGGAAAAAGGGCTGGCCAATTTATGCGTGCTCCACGTCCTATGAAACGCCCGTCGAACATCCTGTCAAGGGTCAGCCTAGTGTTAATTGCGGAATGTGCAGGTGCACCATCATGCTGATACCACATACGTCGACGCGTTTCCAGTGGGACATTTTCGAGCAACGTTGGCAGATCATTCTGTAGAAACGCGATGTATGTTGCAGCTGTTTGGGCCCCTGCAATGAAGTGAGGACCAATGAGGTGGTCGCCAATGATGCCGCACCATACATTTACAGTCCACGGTCGCTGTCGCTCTACTTGTCTGAGCCAGCGAGGATTGTCCACGGATCAGTAATGCATGTTCCGTAGATTCACTGCCCCGTGGTTTGTGAAACCTGCTTCATCGGTAAACAGGTAGAACTGCAACGCATTCTCTGTTAATGCCCATTGGCAGAATTGCACTCGATGATTAAAGTCATCACCATGTAATTGCTGATGTAGCGACACATGAAACGGGTGAAAGCGGTGACGATGCAGTATGCGCGTGACACTACTTTGACTCAGTCCACCGGCTCTCGCAGTGTCCCGTGTACTCATGTGTGGGTTCATGGCAACAGCAGCTAACACACCAGCTGCACCCGCGTCTCCTGTGACGGGCCTGTTACGGACCCGTTTGCGTGCTACGACCATACCTGTTGCATACAGTTGGCGGTAGATGTTTTACAATGTGCGGCACGTTGGATGCTCTCTGTCCGGACACCGTTCTACATGCACCCTGCAGGCTTCAGCTGCATTTCGTCGACACTCGCCATAGATGAGTATCATCCCCGCCTTTTCAGAGTTCGAATACATCATGGTCACAGTTCCTGCAACACTACACTATAACAGACGTCTGGTAACACGGTGTACTACAGTTGCTCTGCGTGCGGAGACGAATGCAGAATAACAATAGCAGCAAGCGCTACATGCGGACACTACGACAGCTAGACCAAACCACAACAGTGCACTACAGCCACACTCGTAAACACGGTCGTCATCGTAAACATGTCCCTGCAGATGCTGCTCGCCGACCGTGGCCCGCAACTGAACGTCGGAGGTTTCAAGCGTCAACTTTAGGTTACAATATCTCCGGATGTAATTAACATTTTACAATGCAACAAACGGCACTGATTACGTATTTGATTATACGTTCAGATGTGCTAACAAAACTAACGGGGTTCCATCTAAAAAAACGTAGGTTTGTGTTAAAAAACATACTTCCGTGCATTTTTGTATGGTATGTATCAAACAATTACACTAGCCCATCTCCTCACGTTCGGTCTGTGGAATCGATTTGCCAGCATTTGATGTGATTTACGAAATATATCCAGCGGTAATGTTAAGTGACTCACCCTGTATAATCTCCCCCTTCCACTCACTCACTCGTGTTCCATCACTAACTCCTTTGCATCCCGATCACTCACTCTTGCTCTCCCCCATCCATCGATCTTCCGTCTCTCCCGCATCCTCCTGTCTTTCAGCAATCCCTCCCGCCCCCTGTCTCTCTTTCATTCTCCCCTCCCTCCTCTCTATACATCCCCCGTCCTCCTCCCTTCCTCCTCCTCTTCCTCCTCCTCCTCCTCCTCCTCCTCCTCCTCCATATCTCTCTCCCCATCTCTCTATTTATCTCTTTCCTTTTTCCCTCTCTGTCTTCTTCCCCACAGCTCTCTTTGTATATCTCTCTTCCCCCTCTTCCTTCTCATTCTTTCTTTCTTACTTCCTCCCCTGCCTCTTCTTTCTATATCTCAGTCTCACCTTTTCCTTTATTGATCCCATTCTCTATCTCTTATTTCCCTTCCCCCATTCCCCTTTACTTTCGCAACACAGTCTTGTGTACATTTCTGGATAGTGAGTGATATGTGTACCAAGTTTGGTTTTACCCATGGCTTTCCTAACATATTTAGAAGTTACATAATTATATTGCACACATAAATACCTGGATCTCTTCTGTTTCATCAAAATAATCAAGACATTTTTTATTGAATTACTGCACTACTTTTTCGGTTCCTCCTTTCGTCTTTTACAAGAAACTGAACCCACAACAGGTCTTACTTTATATACCGCTACCAATGGGAAGCCCCACTAGTGGAGGATTCGAGAACGTACCAAAAAGACTTCGAATGGTCCACAATGTTCCACACCCTTCCACTACATTCGAAAGTGTTCTGGAATCTTCCACAACGATTTGTGATGTTCCGTGAGGTTCCCGAACATTCTGAAATCTTCCCGAATGTTCCAGACGATTCCCGAACATTCCAGAACATCCCAGATCATTGTGGAACATTCCGGATTATTCTCAAATATTGTGGAATGTTCTCGAATACTCTCGAATGTTCTGGAATGTTTTCGAATACTCTCGAATGTTCTAGAAATTTCTAGAGGCGCAACTTCCCAACCCTTATATATTCAATACCACGTCCTTCAGGTAAAAACGAGAAACTTCTTCGTGAATGGGGCATAGAGAACTACAACGCCATTTAACTCCTTGAGGGTACCGGAATTCGTTTCTGAGTTTTAGGGGCATGCAATTTGCACATTTACTTTTATAACAAACAACGATTACACGATTGCAAAACAGTCACTGGAAGCAGTTACTTCCATAAAATATTTAGGAGCTGTGTACGATGCTATATGAAGTCGAACGACCACATGAAACTAATCGCAGGGTAAAGCACGTGCCAGACTGAGTTTCATAGGAAGAATCTTCAAAAAAATGTGGTGAAGCCACAAAGGAGTTAGATTACAAAAACCGTGATCGACCAGTACTTGAATACTGCTCTTGAGTTTGGGACTGATAGAGGAAATAGAGATGATCCAAAGGAGTGCAGCATGTCTTGTTACATATCCATTTAGTAAGAGCGACAGCGTGGGGGAGATGCTCAGTCAGCTAGCTCCCGTGTCAGACGCTGCGATAGAGGCGTTCTGCATCGCATTATGGTCTACTGTTGAAGGTCTGAGGGTGTGCTTTCCTAAATGAGTCTGGAGGGGTGGTGGGGAATTATAAAGAGATAAAAGAAGATTTTATATAACTATGCTCAAAATTAATTGTCAAAATTATTTTTTCATTCAATTGGAAGTTACGATCGACAAGAATATCCCCTATCCTTAACTACCTCTCTGAGTTTGGTCGGATATTAATTCGTATTGAACTTGTCGTCCTCTTAATAAATTGTTCAACGCAATGTGACTAAATGTTGCCAAAAAAGGACGTCGTTGAGTTATAGCAAGAAAAGTAGCCAACTCCCTAATCAATCTGACAGCTTTTGAATACAGCACAATGGCATGGAACTCAACACATTTTTTGAATTTAGATCCTATAGTCCGCCGATCTGCTGTATCACCACATGCAAAACGACAGTGAAAGCGATTACTGCTGACTTACTGCGACTCCCGCACCGTTGCTAGATGCTCGCTACAGTTCTGAGTCCTGCCTGCTCACTTGGACTAATATTGTCCTTAATACTCCTCCCTGTGAACTGCTCTGGTATTGTATCCCCTGTGGGTGAGATCAACTGCTTGCCCACTGGCCAGATAAGAATAGAATCTCACTACAAGCACTCAAGGGTACAAAGCATTTCTAAAACTGCTCTTAGAGCTTCTTAATTTCCCAACTCTCCTTACAGTGTGACGAATATACAGCTCACAGACACGCACTGGTATATCTATGATCAATCGGAGTCTAGGTGCCTCCCTATTGTCCACAAGATGGTGCACACAGATACGTCCTCTCCTCTCACGGAGAAGAGTCTGACCCTGACTGCCCTTTACACAAAACTCATCACTCTAGTATTGCAAAAGAACAGCAGAAGGACCACACTATCCTGTGCAGTCACAGGGCTCTCCTTTAAACGAGTGCTGCCTTCCTACTTAGTCATACAGCTTTCCGTCCATCCGTGCTAGTCCACGTAGCGTTTGAGTGGAAATTTCCAGCAAAGCAAAACTTCCACGCCTGCCTAGTCTTTCAGGACAGCAATGACCCCTGTTTCTTAAAAAAAAAAAAAAAAAAAAAAAAAAAAACTACTGGCCATTAAAATTGATACCCCAAGAAGAAATGCATATCATAAACGGGTATTCATTGGACAAATATATTATACTAGAACTGGAATGTGATTACATTTTCACGCAATTTGGGTGCATAGAACCTGAGAAATCAGTACCCAGAACAATGCCCTCTGGCCGTAATAACGGCCTTGATACGCCTGGGCATTGAGTCAAACAGAGCTTGGATGGCGTGTACAGATACAGCTGCCCATGCAGCTTCAACACGATACCACAGTTGATCAATAGTAGTAACTGGCGCATTGTGACGAGCCAGTTGTTCGGCCACCATTGACCAGACGTTTTCAATAGGTGAGAGATCCGGAGAATGTGCTGGCCAGGGCAGTAGTCGATCATTTCCTGCATCCAGAAAGGCCCGTACAGGACCTGCAACATGCGGTCGTGCTTTATCCTGCTGAAATGTAGGGTTTTGCAGGGATCGAATGAAGGGTAGAGCCACGAGTCGTAACACATCTGAAATGTAACGTCCACTGTTCAAAGCGCCGTCAATGCGAACAAGAGCTGACCGAGACGTGTAACCAATGGCACCCCATACCATCACGCCGGGTGATACGCCAGAATGGCGATGACGAATACACGCTTCCAACGTGCGTTCACCGGGATGTCGCCAAACACGGATGCGACCATCATGATGCTGTAAACAGAACCTGGATTCATCCCATTCGTACACCCAGGTTCGTCGTTGAGTACACCATCGGAGGCGCTCCTGTCTGTGATGCAGTGTCAAGGGTAACCGCAGCCATGGTCCATGCTGCTGCAAACGTCGTCGAACTGTTCGTACTGATGGTTGTCGTCTTGCAAACTTCCCCATCTGTTGACTCAGGGATCTAGACGTGGCTGCACGATCCGTTATAGCCATGCGGATAAGATGCCTGTCATCTCGACTACTAGTGATACGAGGCCGTTGGGATCCAGCACGGCGTTCCGTATTACCCTCCTGAACCCACCGATTCCATATTGTGCTAACAGTCATTGGATCTCGACCAACGGAGCAGCAATGTCGCGATACGATAAACCATAATCGCGATAGGCTACAATCCGACCTTTATCAAAGTCTGAAACGTGATGGTACGCATTTCTCCTGCTTACACGAGGCATCACAACAACGTTTCACCAGGCAACGCCGGTTAACTGCTGTTTGTGTATGAGAAATCGGTTGGAAACTTTCCTCATGTCAGCACGTCGTAGGTGTCGCCACCGGCGCCAACCTTGTGTGAATGCTCTGAAAAGCTAATCGTTTGCATATCACAGCATCTTCTTCCTGTTAGTTAAATTTCGCGTCTGTAGCACGTCACCTTCGTGGTGTAGCAATTTTAATGGGCAGTAGTGTAAAAGAGAAGAGCTGTGGACATTGCACTGCGGCTGGGCTGGAACCGTTTCGCCGAAATAGTCTTCGCTTCCCACTCCACCTTCCGCAAACTCTCACGGCCTGAGCCCGTGTAAACGTGTACTCCTAAGAGATGGCTTTCAGCCGGCAGGCAGTCCTGCGTCCCCTGCTGTGCCACTGACTCCGGAATGCGGCCTCCTCCCAACGACACCGCACTGAGGAAGCCCGTGCCAAAACACTGTATGCCGCTGCCACGTACCGCGCATCAGCTCGCTAGTTCACAATATCTGTCGTAGTTTCCTATTGTTCCTCAGCAAAAGCATTTTGCCGTATTCTGACTACAAGTTATTTCCATGTTCTCATTTGTTTGTACACTATCTCTTACCGCAATTAAAATACAAGTGCTGCTCTAATTCCTTCTTGTAAGACGTCCATTGAATCCGAGGCCCTAAAGTCAACTAACACGTAATGCTTCCTCCTAAATAAATCTTGCGAAAAGAAGATGAAGGTAAAATTAAAGAAATTCGTTTCCAGATAGAGGCTTACCAGCAACTGTTCTTCCCGCGAACCATTCACGACTGGAACAGGAAAAGTGGGAAGTGACAATGTTGCACAAGTAAACTGCGCCACACGCCTTAAGGTGGCTTGAATATAGATGCAGATGTAGATGTAGAGCACAACGAAAGGAGTTGGACCTTAGATGGACACTTAGCAAGGCGAATGGATGTTGATTGAGCAAGGAGCGTCATCGGATAACTGCAAATGGTTCAAATGGCTGTGAGCACTATGGGACTTAACATCTGAGGTCATCAGTCCCCTAGAACTTAGAAAGACTTAAACCTAATTAACCTAAGGACATCATACACGTCCATGCCCGAGGCAGGATTCGAATCTGCGATCGTAGCGGTCGCTTGTTTCCGGACTGAAGCGCCTAGAACCGCTCGGTCATACCGGCCGGCGGATAATTGCAAGAGGTAATGAAAGACAAGGACCATGTTCTAACGAACGGTTGGAAATGACATTATGTAATAGACTGAAGCAGCAATTGTGCATATAGATCGAGAGTCCGATGCATGGATATGGCTAGATTATGCCTTTACCAACAGTTGATATTAAATGGCTTACTATGACGATATGTTGAATCTTGAAATAACTGAGTAACATCTGAATTCCATTACTGCCACTATTTGCTTTCACCGTAGACAACAGACAACGCCGAGGGCCACAACGAGTGGAACCCGCCGGACAGTTGAGCTTCGCATTTCCGAGAGCCAGGACACTGCCCACAGGTAGCACGCAAAGCGCGGAGGAAAAAAGTGTACAACGAACTCGTCACTATGGATGGACCTTTCCTTTTTCCTTTGGAAATTTGTGGTAACGTCGTATGGGACCAAACTGCTGAGGTCATCGTTCCCTAAGCTTACACACTATTTACTCTGACTTAAATTAACTTACGCTAAGGACGACACACACACACACACACACACACACACACACACACACACACACACACACACACACATGCCCGAGGGAGGACTCGAACCGCCGACAGGGGGAGCTGCGCGGACCGTGACAAGACGCCCGAGACCGCGCGACTACCCCGCGCGGCACTATGAACTCAAATGGCTCCAGCAGGACCGTGCTGTTCAAGGCGCTTCAGCCTGGAACCGCGTGACCGCTACGGTCGCAGGTTCGAATCCTGCCTCGGGCATGGATGTCTGTGATGTCCTTAGGTTAGTTAAGTTTAAGTAGTTCTAAGTTCTAGGCGACTGATGACCTCAGAAGTTAAGTCGCATAGCGCTCAGAGCCATTTGAACCATTTGGCTCCAGCAGCGCTGTGGACAGAACTTGTTAAGCTCTCATTTATGGAGAAGCGAACGGGGTCTTTGTGCGAAGCGAATAAAATGACGACTTTCGTAAGTCCGCCACGGTAATCATGGTATTTTATTTTCGTCGTAGTACGGATTATACTTCCTCGCACTTACTTCTGTGATACATGTAACATCATTATATATGATGTGCATTCAGTTTGGTTCAGGGAGATATCTGTGAATTGCAGACCATATTGAAACACAAATGCATACTTCTGCTTACATCTTACGGTTTTTAATATTATTGTTTGCTTTGCAGATTACTTGAATGCGAAATATTAATGTTGCACCATAATATTTATTAGTTCGGTATGAATTGGCTTTCAGCTTCTTACGCTATCGTCAGATAACTTAATACTAAACAGATGGTCCACACGACTGCAACAATTTATTGTTGTACAAAGACATGTGACATTTTATGACTATATCAATACAATGTGGTGCTACAGAAGAATGCTGAAGATTAGATGGGTACATCACATAACTAATGACGAGGTATTGAATAGAACTGGGGAGAAGAGGAGTTTGTGGCGCAACTTGACTAGAAGAAGGGATCGGTTGGTAGGACATGTTCTGAGGCATCAAGGGATCCCCAGTTTAGTATTGGAGGGCAGCGTGGAGGGTAAAAATCGTAGAGGGAGACCAAGAGACGAACACACTAAGCAGATTCAGAAGGATGTGGGTTGCAGTAGGTATTGGGAGATGAAGAAGCTTGCACAGGATAGAGTAGCATGGACAGCTGCATCAAACCAGTCTCAGCCCTGAACACCACAACAAGAACAACAACATCAGTACAAAAGACAAGCAAAATGTAGTACCTAAAGAGACTCTGAACAAATAAATCTTACACTACAGTATATTCTGATATTAACACTAATGAATGTATAGGCCAAAAACGTTCTACAAGTGGCACATGCTTCTGTGTCATATGGACGAACTGGTGAATGTGACGAACAGGCCGAATAAAGGGAGACGGGGAAAGAAGTCTGTGTAACATAGGAGTGAAACATTTATAACAAGTTTATTATGTAATGGTGAGAGAAATACTAGCTGGCTGCTGCTTTAATAAGCTTGAATAATGGAACTGTGTTTAGTCATTAATGACCAGATCATGATTCTTCGTTTGGTGTTTAGTATTGGCCAGAATTTCAAGTAGTCAGCAAAGGTGGAACCCTTTAGTCTCGAGCTCCTTTCAGGTTTAGCCAGTCTAGTAGTTATAGCCCTACCTGACTGACCTGCATCTAATTTACAGACAGATTGCAAACAAATTCTATAAATTTCATTCTAAAGGTGGGATCTTATCTTTACTGTTGAACAGAAGGTGGCCCACAGTATGCCCAGTGTAAAAAGCTGGAGCAAATTTTCTGGATTTTAGTTTCCTGGCAAGAACCTGTGAAGTCCTACCAACATATAGCATGGGGACCCATGTGTTATCAGTGTGATTTTGTGCTGCCTGAGGTGGATAAAGGAGAGCTGTTACCGTTTGTCTCTTCTTTTTGTTGAGTGTGTTGTCAATTAGTGTACGGCTGTAACCATTAGTATGTGCTATATTTTTAATTGTTTTCAGTTCATTTTCAAAATCTGGTTTGTGGTATAGAGTGTTGCCGACAGGACATATGTGAATGAGGAAACGAAAAAGTGCTATCTGGCGCTTGGTAATGTGTTTTTACATTTGAAAGTTGTTCTCGTGGCAATTACGTCAGTCCTACATCCTTGTGGATTCGACATATTTGATAAAGCGTCAGAGAAGAATCTCTGGCCATAACAAACCTGATATAGCTCCTCCAGAAGGCTAAAATCGAACAGTTATCTCAGCTGAAACGAGCCCCAACAACCACTAAATGTCAGCAGTTTGCAGAACGTGTCATGAACTTTTACTGAACATGCTATGAATTAATATCATTCATATGACGTGGAAACTGATGTTCTCCATAAAGGAACTAAAGGCAGAAAAAAACCTTACTTGAAATTCTGACCATTAACGAACACCAATTAAAGAACCGTGACTCGGCATTAATGATCAAACGCAGTTTCACTACCCACCATTACTGAAGTAGCAGCCAGTTAGTATTCCTCTCACCATTAGATAATAAGCTTGCTATAACTGTTCCATTCCCACGTTCCACAGACTTCTTTTTACCTCTCCGTTTATTCGGCCTTTACGTCACATTCACCAGTTTGTTCATATGACATAGTAGCCTCTGCCATTACCCACTTGTAGAACATTGTTGGCTTATGCTTTCATATAGTTTTAATAGCTGAATATTATGTAATATAAGATTCATTTGTTCAGAGTCTATGTATTACATTTTGCTTGTGCTTTGTATCGATATAGTCATAAAATGTCACATATCTTTATACAACAATGAACTGCCGCTGAAGTTGTGTGGACTATCGGTTTGGTATCAAGTTATCTGACGACGGCCTAAGAAGCCGAAAGCAGCTTCCTAACTAACTAATAAATATAATTGTGCAGCATCAAGACTTTGTATTCAAGTTATTAAAATGTCTACGTTCCTTCATGAACCGAGAAATACACTTACAGTATTGTGTGACAGACAAAACGGAATGCTATGAGAGGGTTTCTTCGCTGCCATACATGCATCTTCCTTCAGTACTTGAAGTGACAACTTCGATTCTAAATTTTTGTTTTTCACTGACACCAAAAATGTTTTTTGCCATTTGAATAACGTTTAACGCTGCTTCCGATACGCATTACAAGCTGTCGTCGGTCGTGTAATTTTGAGTTTGGCTAATGTACGGACTCATTCACATTCAAACTGTTCGCCTTTTTAAAATGGTACACGGCACACATCCCATAACACATATTTCTGCGTAACTTGTTTTACGGTTGTCCCGGCAAGATATGCAGAAACTGCTCTTCCTCGTCTGAAATCTTATCTAAGTCTTGTCTAAATTTGCTCTTAAGGGTGCGGCTGCAGCGTTGTTCCTTTGTGACTCATCAAAAGTAGGCCGGTGTTATAGGTAGGCGATAAGGAACTAAGCATATTCTGTCCAATAACTGCAATGGCCACTGATACGAAAATACTAAGACACTGCATGAAGCCCCAGAATTGTGTTAAAACCGAAGGAATCTGGAAATGGTATTATTTTCTCGAACCACGCAGAAAAATTTTTCAGGGCATCTTGTGAAAGCCTCCGCAATAAAACACAGTGGAAAAATTTCTCACTCAGACATTAATTCTGATTGTTAATTGCTGTGGTTGTTACCAGAACTACTACTGTTTTGCAGGTACCTCTTTTTCATATTTTCAAAGGGTGTTGTAATTTTCATGGAGAACTGCAGAACGTCATCGTATTTGTCTCCAACAGCCTTACAAATCGCAGTTTCTCTGTTCGTCCAGGTCACATATTTAAACTTGTGAAAAATTATAAGTATAAAATATGTAGCTGATGCAGCAGAATATTACAGAATCTGGTGTTGTATTACGTACTTAACTGTTGCTGAAGCATTATGATTTAAAAGTGCTGAAGCAGAATCAACTTTTATTTCCTGGTAATGTTGTGGTCTTATTTAATTTTCTTGTAAGTAGCATGCGACGTCCAAGTTTTTCTCGTTGCCAAAATCATACAGCTCATTTGAAGCTCTTACATAACTGTATTACGATTAAAGTAAATTTAAGGACACAGTAGCTTTACGAGGAGAGAACAGGAAGTAAAAAGAGAAAAAAAATTCTCTGAATTAGGATCCATCCTGCGAACGTTGTTTCTGAAGCCCAGTACCTTACCAATTACACTACCAATGATAGCGTGGTGTAGGTGCGAAATAATAGGATATATAAGTTCACTGTTAAGTAATTTATGCTGAGAGAAATGTTTATTTATTTCGCATAGTTTAGCAGACTTGCATGGAAATGTATCTATCCTTCCAATTCGATGCAGCCATATTCTGCATCTTTTCGTAATCCTGTCACCTCGTGGAATTCGAAGAAACCTGTTACCGTCATCTGCTCTCGAGCAGCAGTTTACTGCACGACACTGCGGCATTACTCGCCAGAGAAAAGTTGACGCGTTTTGTTAGGGTCTCAATTTAATATGAAATGGCTCTTTATTGTTTCACACACCTCAAAATACTAAGATAACCCCCGAGTAGATCACTTCTCTCACTCATTCTTCTGTACGATGTGACATTCAACTGCCCAGCTCTTAGTTGTTGGCAGTCCACACATAAAAGATTGTCGCTATTTTCGTTATTCAGGGCTTTAGAGGCGTGGTCGGTCTTAACATATTACTGAGCGAGCAGCCTATGTCAGGATTCGAAGGCTCACTTGAAGATGTCTGGCAAGCATCCAAATGAAATATCGGGCGCGGTGTAAACGGCTACAGGCTGAGCTCCCGAAACATCATCAGTGGTGATGGTCATAATGATGATGACCGAAATTTTTAAAGTCTTGCTGGGAGTAAGGCGTTACGACTCTTGGAGCAAATTAAATTGTCTGGCTACTTTAGAATCAGTATTACACTTTATTTCCGAAAAATACTATTGCAGGTTCGTCTAAAATATCAGAAGGAATAGAGGCACAATTGATTTTGTCTTTATCACTGATAGTTAGTCTGTATTTGTGCTGTTGTTTTGCGTGTTGCTATGAGAACTAGAGATATTGTAATACTGGTGTCCAGCAACGTGCATCTCCAAATGTAGAACAGCTCTTCCGGGAAACAGGCAGACCACTTCGTTCTGGTGAACCTAGTATGCTGAGGGAACGGTTACAAGAGAAAACCACGATGACCACGTGAGTTATCATCCATCGAGATAAAATCGTCACCAGAACATTGGCAATACGGTCGCACTAATGGTAGCAGAATCTCGTCTCTGTACCGTGAAGCAGTGAGTTGCCCCGAACAAACAGGAAAGGTGTCGCTGGTCCCAGGTAATGTCACCCCAGAACAACACTACTCGTTTCTCATGTAGGACACAGTGATGGGGACGTTCGATGTGGCCTGGTTGTCTCCAAACACGCTGCTTGCGATTTTCGGTCTCCAAGATGATCAGGGTTCGTCCGTAAGCGGTGCCCTACTCGAATTCTGCGGCATCCGTTCGGCATGATTTCTAGCCCACCTGCAACTGTGTCTATGGTGTTGTGGTGTACGGCGTGGTACTCGCCGTGGCAGTCAGGAATAGGGATACGCATCACGCAGTTGTTTCCTAACATCTTGGCATGAGGTCCGGTAACCTTTTCGAAGGCAGAATTCAATTGTGAAAACCCAGCAGGTGATTCCTTTGACTCAAAGGTGGTAGATATCGATCATCCTGTTCACCTGCTGAAAGTTGACGGCCTGTGTGGAGTAAGTCCTCAACATCACTTGTCATGTGGAAGCGATTCCATGTCCGCACCACATCATCCTGACTCCGGTACACACGTCGAGCAGCTAGCTTGATTACAAGCGTTGTGCATGTAACGTGATGATGCGGACTCGATCATTGGTAGTGATTGTCCTTCGTACCATGATGAATATTCTCTCTAGTCTTCCAGAGACGTCAAACCTTGTGCTTTACTTTCAGGTGAAATGTTGAAATCCATTTGATTACGATGTTCTATCGTATGTAGCGTCCATGGTAACTATGTGTATTTCACAAATAACGTCATAGGTAACCTTCAGGTTCATACAAAAAAAAGTCACAAAAGCAACACTTGAATGACATATCGGGGTGATAAAACACTTTTGTTGATGTGTGTAACATACTTCACCGTGTATGGTGGAGGCAACAAAAATCACAGTGCTATAGCATCACAGACTGAGACATACAGAGGTCGGAATTACAAAATGTAATTAAAGTAGGTCATGGCTGAAAATGGTTAAGAGACGCCGGTCCAGAGTGTGCTTTATTTACTGCTGACAGACCTCGTTTTCGTTTATCCTGACATTTCAGTCTGCAAAGGGACCTTGACGAACGCTTAATGAATCATATAAAGAAAAAAATAAGAAAGCAAAATCCCTGCTTAATCCAAAGTATAGTACTCAAATACAAGCCGGTAGTTTCCACGGCACCGATAACCTAATGTAATCAACATTTTATATAAGCGCAGCGGGGCACTGATGGACGTTTCTGACGTCAAAAACGCGTCTCTGCACCATGAGTTTAGTCATATAAACGGGCAAGCGGACAAATCAAAATTACTTACCAACAGAGGTATGTAAATAACCTACCATCAAAAATCCTCGATCGATATGGAACATCATTTCGAGAAGCGTACACAGCTTTCACATAAAGAGGAACACGGTAGTCTGGATGCTCGGGTGTACCGCATCATATATAATACACCACAGAACAGTATCTATCTATGATATACTGAAAACGAACACCAGAAAATCACGACATAGACCAAAGTTACGGAAAACTTCAGCAACATACTAAAAATTATGACCACACCATACATGAAACTTCCTGGCAGATTAAAACTGTGTGCCCGACCGAGACTCTAACTCGGGACCTTTGCCTCTCGCGGGCAAGTGCTCTACCATCTGAGCTATCGAAGCACGACTCACACCCGGTCCCACAGCTTCACTTCTGCCAGTATCTCGTCTCCTACGTTCCAAACTTTACAGAAGCTCTCCTGTCAAAGGTCGCGAGTTCGAGTCTCGGTCCGGCACACAGTTTTAATCTGCCAGGAAGTTTCACATCAGCGAACACTCCGCTGCAGAGTGAAAATCTCACTCTGGGCACACCATACATGCAAGAAGACGAGGACGAAAAAGAAGATGCTTCTTGGCAGTTTAAAACTGTGTGCCGGACCGAGACTCGAAGTCGGGACCTTTGCCTTTCGCGGGCAAGTGATCTACCATCTTTTTTTTTTTTTTTTAATTCTCATTTTGTTCGCTTTCGTTCGTTGTATGTGCTCGGGGTGGACGTCGTAAGACATGCGTTTAAGTTCGTCTTTGATCGGTTAACTCAGTTTTTTTATTACAGAGGATTACTAACCCTCTGACCGAACACGCTGAGCTACTGTGCCGGCTTCCATCTGAACTACCCAAGCACGACTCACGGCACGTCTTTACACCTTTACTTCTGCCAGTATCTCGTCTCTTACCTTCCAAATTTCACAGAAGCTCTCCTGCGAACATTGCAGAACTAGCACTCCTGGCAGAAAGGATAGTGCGGAGACATGGCTTAGCCACAGCCTGGGGGATGTTTCCAGAATGAGATATTCGCTCTGCAGCGGAGTGTGCGCTGATATGAAACTTCCTGGCAGATTAAAACTGTGTGACGGACCGAGACGAGATACTGGCAGAAGTAAAGCTGTGAAGAGGGGCCGTGAGTCGTGTTTAGGTAGCTCAGATGCTAGAGCACTAGCCCGGGAAAGGCAAAGGTCCCGAGTTCGAGTGTCGGTCCGACATACAGTTTAAATCTGCCAGGAAGTTTCATATCAGCGCACACTCCGCTGCAGAGTGAAAATCTCATTCTGGAAACATCCCCCAGGCCGTGGCTAAGCCATGTCTCCGCAATATCCTTTCTTCCAGGAGTGGTAGTTCTGCAAGGTTCACAGGAGAGCTTCTGTGAAGTTTGGAAGGTAGGAGACGAGATAATGGCAGAAGTAAAGCTGTGAGGAAGGGCCGTGAGTCGTGCTTGGGTAGCTCACATGGTAGAGCACTAGCCCGCGAAAGGCAGAGGTCCCGAGTTAGAGTCTCGGTTTGGCATACAGTTTTAATCTTCCAGTAAGTTTCATATCAGTGCACACTCCGCTGCAGAGTGAAAATCTCATTCAAGAAGAAGATGGTCATCAACTGTAGGTTGTGATAAGATTGTGAAACAGGTCAATTTTTATGTGCCAGATATTTGATTTCAAGATGTCTGTTTTATGTTCATAAATTGCACGGTTACTGTTAATAATTTTTTAACGGTGCCTACGGCGTGTCGAGCTCGCAGCGTGGGATCTACGATTTCACAGCACGGAGACGCAGTCGTGACGTCAGCAACGTCCGACAACCTTGGCGCTCCGGCTGGCATCGGGCACGCTCGTTGCGTGTGTGTTTGCGGTCCCTGATTACGGCTGCTCTGGCCGCTATGAAGTCAGTCACGAACGCCCTCTGTGCCTGCCTTGGTGCATGTGTTTGTGCACGCGTCTGTGCGTGACGTGTGGGCACGGACCGCTTCGCTTCTCCAGATAGGCTGGCGGCCGGCGAGTGGTGACCTCGCGCCCTGCGTCGCAGTACGCCACTGCCTATATCTAGGGCTGAACCACAAGCAACCCGGGGGCCTGGTAGCTCATCCACATAGGCGTTAGGTCAACATAACTATGTGCTGGATCATTTTTGGCACTTATTTTAGCATACTGAGGTATGTCACTGCAACGACTACCATTAGAAATCGTCTGGATAGAGAGGGACGTTCAGAATTGAAAGAGCAATCAGATAAGGATGTTCCATATTACCAGAACCGTTCTCAATCTTTCCTTAAGTAATAACTTAGACCCTCAAATTGAAAACAACGAAGGAAAAAGTGTTAAGGAATCTTGGTGCAGATGACACTGTTGTAAACACAATTGAAAGAAAATAATAAAAGTAAGCAATGAAGTCCTAGAGGCAGAACATGAGCTTTTGTACAGGGGCAGCTGAAAACGGGGCAACGGCCTTGCCGCCGTGGATCACCTGTTCCCGTCAGATCACGGAAGTTAAGCGCTGTCGGGCGTGGCCGGCACTTGGATGGGTGACCATCCGGGCCGCTGTGTGCTGTTGCAATTTTTTCGGGAAGTACTCAGCCTCCTGATGCCAACTGAGGAGCTAATCGACCGAACAGTAGCGGCTCCGGTGAAAGAAAACCATCGTAACGACCGGGAGAGCAGTGTGCTGACCACACGCCCCTCCTATCCGCATCCTCAGCTGGGGATGACACGGCGGTCGAATGGTCCCGATGGGTCCCTTATGGCCTGATGACAGAGTGAGTGGACAGGAAAGTAAAGATTGTGTGGACCATAAGTCGGTTATCGCTAGCAATCCGTAGACTCTCTTTTCCTTACGTAGTAGTAATTAGCTGCGAACTTGCCTAGTGCGCTTTATAAATACGAAAGTTGATACTAGCTATTTGAGGTTAGGTTTTCTGTTGTTAGCTGAGAAAAAAATGACTCTGAGCACTATGGGACTTTACAGCTGAGGTCATCAGTCCCCTAGAACTTAGAACTACTTAAACCTAACCAACCTAAGGACAGCACACACATCCATGCCCGAGGAAGGATTCGAACCTGCGACCGTAGCGGTCGCGCGGTTCCTGACTGAAGCACCTAGAAACAGTGAATACAAAGTTAATTACAGCGTGTATTTGTCTTGTAAGCATGGTGGAAACATGACCATAATTGAATCGGTATTTTGAAAAAGGGAACAAGTGTCAATAAATCGATTTTAGATTTTTTACTAAACTTGTGTTTGCATATAGTTATACATTGTGAGCTATAAAAAGGAACAAAATCCACTTATTTACTGGCTTAATCGTACTTGGAAATATTTGTTAGTCTGAACAAGCGAACATATCCAGCTTCCGAGTTCGTCCTCTTTCAACGCTGCTGGTTTACGCATGTGCAGTTCAGTTTCTTAAAACCTCGCGCTTGTAGTGCATCAGAATGTTGTTTTGTGTTTAATGTCTGACGTCTGTGTTTACATATTCTTCGTTTAAATGTTCGAATGTGTGTGAAATCTTATGGGACTTAACTGCTAAAGTCATCAGTCCCTAAGCTTACACATTACTTAACCTAAATTATCATAAGGACAAACACACACACCCATGTCCGAGGGAGGACTCGAACCTCCGCCAGGACCAGTCGCACAGTCCATGAGTGCAGCGCCATAGACCGCTCGGCTAATCCCGCGCGGCTCTTCGTTTAAGATAAATCAACTATTGTTGTTGATATAGTAACTATTCTAGACGACTTAAAAGCTCGTTATTTTGGCATTTCTAATGTGATGTCATGTTTTTATGTTGAATGTCTATGTTTCAATTATTTGGTGTTGAGATTATTGCTACAATGTATTCATCCACTTCAGAAAGTGATATTGACTCTGTTGTTGTGGTCTTCAATCCTAAGACTGATTTGATGCAGATCTTCACGCTTCTCTACCATGTGCAAGCCTTTTCATCTCCTAGTCGCTATTGCAACCCACATTCTTCTGAATCTACTTAATGTATTCATCTCTTAGTCTCCCTGTACTAATTTTACCTCACAGTCTTCTCTCCAATAATAAACTGGTGATCCCTTTCTGCTCTTGAATGCCCCGTATCAGACGATCCCTTTCTCTACGCAGGTTGTGTCACAAATTTCTAGTCTCCCAAATTCTGTTCAGTACTTGCTCATTAGTTACGTGACCTACCCCATCTAATCGTCAGCGTTATTCTGTCGTACCACATTTCGAAAGCTTCTGTTTTCTTCTAAACTGTTTATCGTCATATTTATGTTTCACACATGGCTATACAACAGACAAATACCTCGAGAACAGACTTCGAATACTTAAGCCCATATTCGATGTTAAAAAGCTCTCTTCTTCAAAAACGCTTTTCTTGCCATTGCTACTACATTTTATGTCCTCTCTGCTTTGACCATCATCTGTTTTTTGCTGTCCAAATAGCAAAACTCATCTATTACTTTAACCGGCTCGTTTCCTAACATAATTCCATCAGCATCACCTGATTTAATGGGAAACGTTCCATTACCCTTATTCTTTTCTTTCGTTGATGTTCAGCTTATATCCTCCTTTCAAGACACTGTCCATTCCGTTCAGCCGCTTTTCCAAGTCCTTGTCTGTGTCTGACAGAATTATACTGTCATCGGTAAACCACTGAGTTTTTATTTCTTCTCCCTGAACTTTAATTCCTACTCCAATTTTCTTCTTTTGTTTCCTTGTTGCTCAATCTACAGACTGAATAACATCAGGGATAGGCTAGAGATATATATTTCGTTCCCTTCTCAACCACTGTTTCCCTTTCATATCCTTCGACTCTTATAACTGCAGTCTGGTTGGCGTATCAACTGTAAATACCCTTTCGCTCTCTGTATTTTATCGCTGCTACTTTCAGAATTTCAAAGAGTTTTCTAGTCATCGATGTCAAAAGCTTTCTCTAAGTCTACAAATGCTATAAACGTAAGTTTGCCGTTCCTTAACCTATCTTCTGAGATAAGTCGTACGATCAGTACTGCCTCACATGTTTCTACATTTCTCTGGAATCCAAACTGACCTACCTCGAGGTCGGTTTCAACCAGTTTTTCCATTTTTTGTAAAGAATACCTGTTAGTATTTTGCAACCATGACTTATTAAACTGATAGTTAGAGGACTTTCACACCTTTCAGCACCTGCTGTATGCGGAACAGGGTATTAAGCCTGTCTGACGGAAGGGTTTTCTTGTGGCTGACTTGGCTGTTTCTCCCAAGACTATCAATAGTTCTGACGGAATGTTGTCCACTCCCGGGGCCTTGTTTCGCCTCATGTTTTTCAGCACTCTGTCAAATTCTTCTCGGAGTACCGTATCACCTCTCTCATCTTCATTTACGTCCTCTTTGGTTGCTATAATATTGCATACAAGTTCATCTCCCTTATATAGATCCTCAGTACACTCTTTCAACCTTCCAACTTTCTTTTCTCTTCTTAAGACTAGTTTTACGTCTGAGCTCTCGATATTCATATAACCGGTTCTCTTTTGTCCAGTGGCCTCTTTAATTTTCCTGTAGGTGTTATTATCTAGTGAGATATGCTTCTAAAACCTTACATCTGTGCTCTAGCCATTCCTGCTTAGCCATTTTGCTCTTCCTGTCAATCTCACTTTTAGACGATGCATTCCCTTTCTTCTGTTTCATTTGCTACATTTTTTATATTTCGTCTTCTACTGTATTCCTTTCCCCTCTTCTAGTCAATCGCTGTCTAATACTTCTTCCGAAACTCTCAACAATCCCTGGTTCTTTCAAGTTGTCCAGGTCTCATCCTCCTTGATTTCATATCTTTTTACAATTTATTCAGTTTCAATCTACAGTTCATTATCAATAAATTGTCAAAGTACATATCTGCATCAGGAAATATCTTACAGTTTAAAATCTGGTTCCGAAATCTCTGTCTTACCTTCCGGTGTCTTCAGGTCTCTTTCATCTATACAACGTTCTTTCATGGTGCTTAAACCAAGTATTAGCGAGGATTAAATTACGCCCTGTGCAAAATTCTACCAGGATGCTTCCTCTTCCATTCCTTTCTCCCAGTCCATATTCACCTACTATTTTCCCTTCTTTTGGTTTTCCTGCCGTCCAGTTCCAGTCCCCCATCACTATTAAATTTCCATCTCCGTTAACTATCAGAATAATTTATTTTATCTCATCACACATTTCTTCAATCACTTCGTCTTCGGAGCTAGTTGGCATATAAACTTGTAATACTGTGGTGAGTGTGGATTTCGTGTATGTCTTGGCTACGATAATGCGTTGACTGTGCTGTTCGTGGTAGCTTACCTGAATTCCTATTTTCTTATTCAATATTGGACATACTCTTGCATTACTCCTGTGTGACACTGTATTTATAGCCCTGTATTCACCTGACGAGATGTCCTGTTCCTGCCGCTGCCGAATTTCACTAATTCCCATTATATCTAACTTCAACCTATCCATTTCCTTTTTTAAGTTTTCTTACCTATCAGCCAGAATAAGGGATCTAACATTCGACGCTCCGATCCATAGTACTCCTGTTTTGTTTCTCCTGATACATCATCCTACTAAGTTGTCCGTGCCCCTTCCCCCCTTCCCTCCCTCCATGAACTATGTACCTTGCCTTCGCTGGGGTGGCTTGCGTGGCTCAGCAGTATAGATATCCCTACCGCACGTGCAACCAAAAACGGAGTGGTATCTGCTGAGAGGCTAGACAAACGTGTGGTTTCTGAAGAGAAACAGCAACGTTTTCAGCAGTTGCAGGAGCAACAGTCATGATGATTGACTGACCTTGCCTTGTAACATTGGCCTTGCTGTGCTGGTACTTCGAACTGCTGAAAACGAGGGGAACCTACAGCTGAAATTGCTCTCGAGGGCATGCAGCTCTGATGCATAGGTAATATTGGCTCTATTACAGTAAAAAAGAAGAAATGTATTTGTCGCCCAGCGACATATAGTTGTGAAATAAAGAAAAACAAACGACTTCGTGATGACGAGTATTAGGACAGGTGTATCAGTACCATCTAAGACATTAAAGTGGTATTTCCTCTTGTAAACATTCGTGTATTGAAAGGTTACCTGCTGACGAGAAAGAACTTTCCTTGTAAACTTTGCTTGAAGTATTTTTTAATAAGGGAAGGACACATTCTTAATAGGCCTGACTGATCGGAAATCAGCATTACAGAGAGAATCTCGAAGAGAAACATCGTTAAACGAGGTAGCATTTTTGTTTATCATGTAATGAACAGCTGATTGTGTGCAAAAAGCATTTAGTATTGCATAGTGGATGAAGAATAAGGCAATCTTTCAATTAACGTCTCTAATAACAGCCAACCAGTTGCTGTGGATAATATGGACAGGCGTGAACATAGTGGTGATACAGTACCGAGAAGCTTCCGCATTCTTACCCATGAACACAGTAATGTATTATCTGTTAAAAAACACACTACAGCAATCAGAATGTAACTTATTTGAGTGCTGAACTTTACTCCAAAACCATGTATGGTCTTTTTTTAAAAAACGTCCATGATTGAGGGTTGAATAACACGTAGGCGGTTTTTTGTTCTACTAATTTTTATTTGTATGAATTAGTTTTCCCCTTATTAGGCCACCTTCAGGTAACTACTGGCTATTGTTTTCAAGGAGCTTGTGTTCTTACGAACCAAACATTCTGGACTAAGATACAACGCACTTACATACGATCTTCAGTTGTGGTATTGTGTTTGGAGTTGTCAAACGGGTCTTTTGACTTTTTGTTCCGTAAAACTGTTCTTTAACATAATAAATCACATTTTATGGTTCGTCAGTACCATGTATGACAACAATTCGAATTATTTAGAATACACATTATTACAAAATTACAATTATTTGGCATTTGTTATGAACAGTTGCACTGGACACTAATTGTTGGTTGTACAACAGCGATGTTTTCTTTGGGGGTTACATTTTGTTATTAGATAAATTGTGCATTAATAAAAACAAAATATTACATTGTTACAATTGAGTTACAGCTAGGAATGTAAACACATCAGGGATATTATATTGAATTGGGGTGTGAATTTGTCTACTATTGGGACGCTATGTGGTTAGTAGCAGGTTTACTGTATTGTGTAAACTTTAAGAGTGGTGATGTGCTCGGTAGCAATTGGTCATTTAGAACCAGCTGGGGATTTCGGGCTAAGTGTTTGTTAGTTTCAAGTGCTTGTAGTAGGCTGAGTTTCCTGCCTTTGTTGGCTTTATGTAGCACTTCTGTGTGTGTTAGATATTTGTGTCCTTCTTTGAGCACATGTTCAACAAAGGTGGAGTCCAACTTATTTAATATCCAGCTGCGTTCATGTTCAGTCAGTCTTGTTGATATGGCATGGCCCATTCGACCAACATACAGTTTATTGCAGTCAGTGCATGTTATTTTGTAGACCCCACTGTTGCTTAGTTTATCTGTTTTGTCCTCGCTGTTAAATAGGAGATTAGCTGTAGTGCCTCTTACATAAAATGATATTTTATAGTTTTGCGATTTCAGTGACTTGGCTAGTTTGTCTCATAGCTTACCTAGATATGGAATAGTACACCAGTTGGTTTTTGGTGTGGTTGTTATTGCAGAGGGGGCATAAATGTAGGGCTAGATTTTCCTTCTTTGTTTCTTGTCCAGTTTTTTTTCTAACTAATTCTGGGTTATAACCATTGTTATACGCAGTATATTTCATCGTGTCTACTTCTGTTTGGAAATTTTGTTTTGACATTGGTATGGATGTGAGGCGATGCACCATGGAATGGAAGGCTGCATGTTTGTGTGTTATTGGGTGTTGTGAACATGAGGGTATTACTGTGTCTGTTGTTGTGGGTTTTCTGTAAATTTTGAAAATATGGGTATTTGTGGTGGTATCTATGTTAAGGTCTAAAAAGTTAACGGATTTTTCACCTAGCTCCATGGTGAATTGTATGTTTTTCTGTTGTGAATTGTGAATTTAGATGTTCTAGGAATGCGTTCAGTTGTCTGTTGGTACTTGTCTACATACACAGTACATCATCTACATATCTGTACCAGTATTTAATATTATTACTGAAGGGTTCATTTTCTAGGGACTGTTTTTCTAAATTGTCCATGAATATTTCAGCTAAGAGGGGACTGAGAGGGGACCCCATTGCCAATCCTTCTAGCTGTTTGTAAAGGGCACCTTCAAATTGGAAATAATTTTGTTTCAGACATGTTTGGGTGGCAGAATTTATGTCTTCTAATTGTACTGGGTTGACACCTGCTCTGTATAATAGTTCTGTCAGAATATCAAGGCATTCTTGTGTAGGTATGTTTGTAAATAAGCTGCTTACGTCAAAGGATACTAGTTTCACATTACTTGGTATTGGAAGGTCGTTAATTTTGTTGACAAGGTCCACTGAGATTACAGTTCCAAACTTAGATTTGAATTTTGTTTTGGTTTTTATATAGGAATGTAATTCTTTGGCAAGTTTGTAGTTTGGTGCAGTGTAGGTTGGCACGAGTGGTCATAGAGGATGGTCTTTTTGTGTAGTTTAGGGAGTCTACACAGTTTAGGAGCTGTTGGATTCATGTTAATCAAATATGATATCTGTGTCCTATTCAACAGCAAGGACAAACCAGATAAACCCAAAAACAGTGGAGTATACAAAATAACCTGCACTGACTGCAATAAACTGTATGTTGGTCGAATGGACCATGCCATATCAACAAGACTGACTGAACATGAACGCAGCTGGAGATTAAATAAATTGGACTCCACCTTTGCTGAACATGTGCTCAAAGAAGGACACAAATATCTAACACACACAGAAGTGTTACATATAGCCAACAAACTCAGGCAATTCAGCCTACTAGAAACACTTGAAATTAACAAACACTTAGCCCTAAATCCCCAGCTGGTTCTAAATGAGTAATAGCAACTGAGCACATCACCACTCTTAAAGGTTACACAATACAGTAAACCTGCTACTAACCACATAGTGTCCCAATAGTAAATAAATTCACACCCAAATATAATGTAATATCCCTGATGTGTTTACATTCCTAACTGTAACTCAACTGTACCACTGTAATATTTGGCATTTATTAATGCACAATTTATCTAATAACAAAATGTAACCCCCAAAGAAAATATCGCTGTTGTACAACCAACAATTAGTGTCCAGTGCAACTTGAAACGTCCTCTTAGAATAATTGTACAAGACTGTGCTTAAACTGCTTGATAGAGAACAAACAATGATAATATATATACAGCAGTTCATGACATCCATTCTTACAAATGTACTGTTTCTGATGGACACACGTCCAGATCATCCGCTCTCAAAAATGCGCCATCTCACTTCCCCACATCCACCACTGCTGGCGGCTCACTTCCAACTGCGCAACGCTACGCGCTGTTAACAGCCAACAGCCCAAAACTACAATGGCAGACAACAATGCAAACTAGCCACAGACTGCACACAGCACAGGCAGTGATTTTCATACAGAGCGCTATGTGGCATTACAATTAAGAAAATCTAAACAGCCTACTTACAAACTGTTCACAACAAATACCAAAAAATTGTAATTTTATAATAATGTGTATTCTAAATAATTCTAATTGTTGTCATACATGGTGCTGACAAACCATAAAATGTGATTTATTATGTTAAAGAACAGTTTTACGGAACAAAAAGACAAAAGACCCGTTTGACAACTCCAAACAATACCACAACTAACGATCGTATGTAAGTGCGTTGTATCTTAGTCCAGAATGTTTGGTTCGTAAGAACACAAGCTCCTTGAAAACAATAGCCAGTAGTTACCTGAAGGTGGCCTAATAAGGGGAAAACTAGTCCATACAAATAAAAATCAGTAGAACAAAAAACCGCCTAAGTGTTATTCAACCCTCAATATGGAAATGTTCTATGAAGAAGCGACAGAAGAATCCACAAATAAAAAAAAAACATCCATGGCTTTCCAAGGGAGTAAAATATGATTTCTATAAAAAGTACTTACACGAAAATTATGGTTTATAGATTTTAACGTCCAAACCGATGTCTATAGTACCTGTGAAGAACTAGCCCCAGAGATAAAAAGTCCACAACTAAAAGACAATGGAAAGCGAGCCATATAGCAGACAAGGTCATTTATGCTCGACAGGTTGTCTGTTCCAGTGACCAGCTGGATGACTCACTTCTGCTCAACTATATGCGAAACCTCCTTTTACTAAAATTGCTTGTTCATGAAATGTTGTATTCATGTGCGGCGATTTCACTGTTTAACCAGAAGGAGACCTGGTAAAATATATAGCATGCTGTGGTTTAAAATCGGCAACATCGACGCTGAGAACTTCCCCTTTTCGGTGACACCCGTGGAGGACAAGACCGCAACATCGTTTTAGTGCGTTTTCTCCTTGCATTGGTTGTTACTTAGTGATTTACAAATATATATGAGTACTTCCCATTGAAAGAACATTCCTCTCCTCACTATAACAATTCTCGGACTGAGAAAAGGAAAATCAGACAATCAGACAGAATGTACACACCACAACAATGCAGTGATTTCATTCAGTCCTCAAGGAAGACAGGATTCAATGCTGCTCAGATCTCTGCTGAAATTACCCTATATTTCAAGAACAGATGGCCTGTGTGCTACAACAAAACAACGAAGTTTCTGGAAAAGTTCTAGTTTTAGATTTACAAACATAAGCAGTGTGTTTACTTCTTACCAAATGTTATTTAACCACATCTCCTTTCATTGATGGTGTGGCGAAGAACAATTTTCTACTGCAAAAGAACAACACAGGAGTGCTCCACATTACAACTGGTGTACAATGTTGAGGTTCCGACATAAGACAAGAAGATCCAGGATGATCAGAAGATAGTTACATACATTCGATATGAGTACAGACCATTTTATGAGGAGGTACTTTTGAGACCAACAAAAGATACTGCAGAGGAAGTACTGTAGATAGGCCCACCTGGCGAGCCACGCAGTCTAACGCGCTACTTCCCGAGCTGGAAGGCGTGCCGGCCCCTGGCACGAATCCGCCGGGCGGATTAGTGTCGAGGTCCGATGTGCCGATCAGCATATGGTTAGTTTTTAAGGCGGTTTTCCATCTGCCTTAGTCAATGCGGGCTGGTTCCCCTTACTCCGCCTCAGTTACGCTCTGTCGACGATTGCTGCGCAAACACGGTCTCCACATGCACTTACACCATAATCACAAAAAGATTACCACGCGAACATTTGGGGTGACACTCGTCTGATATGAGACGTTCCCCCGGGCCCCGGGGGAGGAGCGGGCGGGGGGGGGGGGGGGGGTGGGTTCGGTGTGGGGTGGTGTTGTGGTGGGGTGGGTGGACTGCTGTGGCCTGTTGTGGGGTTGTGAACCACTGAGGACTACAGCGGGACGAAGCCTCTCCGTCGTTTCTAGGTCCCCGGTTCAATACACTGTAGACATACCCTGTATGTATGTATTGTATTATGAATGTTTTGTGAAAATATGATTATTTATGATGTTATAATAAGAAAGTTTAATGCCCATTTCATATCCAGTATCAAGAAAAGAATATATCCTCGGCTTTTAACATCATGTTGCGTACTTCGGGACACTCCAATTCTTCTTTATAATGTAAAGCAGTTCGTATAACTGTTAAACGCAAAGTTAAAAATAAGGACAGGAAACATTTGTTTGTATTCCCGACAAAAAGAAGTTTTCGATTCGTTCTCCTCTTGAAACTGCAAATTCAGTTAACTTCTTGTTAGAGGTTTGTTTTTGGAACGCTTTTCAAGCGTCCAACCTGCATCTCAACAAGGTAATAGCAAATTAAATTTAAGAACTGTAGAGGCTGGGTCGGTAGGGGAGCTTCCTAGTTCACATGGCCCAAAGTCCCGTACTAGGCAAGAGAATCTTAATGCTGCCGCGCAATCCTTTCTGCTATCACCGACTGAATCTCAAAGGAAAGCGAGCAAGGAGTAAGGAATAGCAAGAAAAATTTACGAAGAAATCAGGAAAAGCTGAAATTGTGACCATGCAAACCTACTTTACATTAAGGCCTAAATGAAGGTGACCAGGTTGGGAGTATGGGATTCTGCGAGCGGTACACAGTGCGATAAGAAGGCTGCCCTAATTTTACAAAAGAAGTCTTCGGAGGGACGAAGCGACTTTTATGGAGAATGGCAGAATGAACAGAGGCAACTGTGTCGCCACAAATGTGGCGATGGAGAAATGTTAAACTCTCTCGGTGTGAGTATACGGGCAGGGATTTTCAGCGATGGGCTAATCAGACCCTATTTTTTTAACGTTACTGCAAATTCTGTAAATTACCTTGATATGTTACAAGGAATGTTGTCAGAACTGGAAAATAGTCGACTTTTTGAACAACTGCAACCGGTTAAGTGAAAGTTGATGTGGTAACAAGTTCAAGCACTACAGCATTATAGATTTATTGTCAGAGACTTTCTAAATGAAAGCTTTGACAAATGGTTTTCCAGGCGGAATAGTATTCGATGGCCTCCACGATCCCCAGATATCACACACCTGTATTTTTCAGTTTGGGGTATGCTAAAAAAATGAGGTTTATTCCATCAGTTTTCGTGATGTTGAGCATTTGAAAGAAAGAATCCAATCAGAATTTTCGAACCTGCAGTTACGGAAGAATTGCAACAAAATTTCTAAATCAGTGTTGAAAAGATGCAATGTTTTTTAGGACAGCATGGAAACTACTTTGAGCATCATTTGTAGGTTCATAGAGCTCTACATGTATTTCTGTGTCAATAATAAATTTGTATTTTCTTTTGTTTAATGTTATTGCACCAATATCGTTTTTGACAACTGACTGATGACGCATCCTGTATAGGCCTTCCGAAGAGTAAAGGGGACACGCAATCAGGAGAACAGACTGTAGATTTAATTTGTCTCAAAGTGCTCAGTGTGGCAGGTAACTCGCAGGTAGGCGGATAAAATTGTGATTTCGCAAACAATGGAAAGAGAAATGGTAGAATTTATGTCTCGATCACTAGACGTGCACCACTAATGCTCTGAGCAAAATTCTGTCTTTCAAAATGCGGTTCGTTGACTCAATTGTTAAGAACCAGACTATGGATTGGAAGGGCAGCGGGTTCGGTTTGTGGTTAGTCCTAGGATTTTTATCCGTCACTTAGCATTTCCTTCACTTCTGGCAACATTTGTTGATGTGGAGAATTCTGAGACATGCCGTGTTTGGAAATCCAGCATCGACTTGTAATTGTTGGGAAGGTCAGTTCAAAAGTCTTAGGAAAGCAACGGGATGGCACACCTAGTAAGTGATCTGTGGTAATCACGTAGTGGTTATGATACCAGTATCTGATAGTCCAACCCTTCCATAACATATACATTGGTAGTTTCAGAACTTCGTGTATAAATGATTCTCTGGTAGAGGTTCGTGTATAAAGTTTATATAGTTCTCTGACACATACGTAATCGGCCTGTGATTGCGGTTGTTCGATTTGTAATTTCGTCAGGTGTCTGATTCTGTGATCTGCATTCATTTGTTTGGATTGATAAAAGGTCTTTCTTTGCATTGGTTGGATGTAATGGTTGCCATAGCCTTGCCAACATGAGCATCAATAACCTAGGGAAAGATTATGATCTACAACTTCGCGCATTTTGCAAAGGAAAGAAATGGATTGTGACTCAGCACGCCTCACAAATATTTATCACAACAGATTATACCGTTGAAGTTCGATCTGATTTCTCTAATAAGTGTTTCGATGTCCTGGGCGTATTGCGATGCACAGAAGAACACTCATTTACAGAGATGTGTCACAGTTGTAAAAGTCTCTAGTATCCGAGAGCGTTTCTGGGCTATAACAAAATCTCTTGGCAGACCTCATGGCTTGCACTCATAAAGCTGTCTCTGAACATCCCTGTCCCACTCAAGTTGTAACAAGTGAAGGCTGAAAGCAAAAATGTGCGCCAGTATCCTCGGCGGTGACTCTTCAGACCCACTGACAGAGATCTCCCCACGACGAGCATAGCGGTGTTGAATGCTAATACTGGAGTGGTCTTCCGGGATACTGATAGGTCTTTTATAGGCCATTATGGAGTCCATGGACATTGCAGAAAATTTAACCCTATAGTTACAAAAGGAAGGATTCAGTCGCATCAAGGTAAGTGCACACTGCCAGATACATGAGGTGCTCGAGACGGCAGTTCGTCAAATGCTGTATCATGGCTTTATGGGACCGGACTGAGAAACTGGATTTACTTAGATTCGACAGCCAGTAGGTCTGACCAACTCAAATCTTTGCTCCATACTTACATATGTAACCGTGCTGTGGGAACAGCTGTGAAGTACACGACAGGGAAAACATCGCACTGTACAAAATATTATGGTGTCTTCTAGGTCGATTAGCGTATGGAGAACAAGAAGAATGACTGTTTATGCGGGGATGTACTTAAAATCGGTCAAACATGCTCAATTTTTTTTGCCATCACTTGGATCTGTAGCATGTTAAGAATATTTTTTCCAGTTTTTAGCGACTGACTCGTGCTACAAACGATCTTGTTTCAGCCAATGCGCAGTGCCACGTCGCCTGTTCAACACAACTCAGTCATTGTTTGCGATATTTTATTATTTCCTTCTATCGGACAAGGTATCTGCAGAGTATAGAAGTCTCTGAGCCTATTTATGATAAGATTAATTACGATTTATTAAGGAAATGCACACATGGTGCAACACAAAACCTGAACGAATGCTGTAATAACCTGATTTGGGAGATACGCATAAAGATAACATTTCACGGACAGAGCTTTCTTATCTACTATTGCTAAAATTTCCTCATATATTATTTATGTGGTGTTCAATGTTGGTAACACTGGAAGGCTCAGTACCCTTAGGAGACTAGGATTTGATGCAGGTTGCTTCACTGAAGACGCACTGAACGAGACTGATAATTCTGAAATGTCAGTCAAACATATTGCCAAAATGGCACACAGAAGAGTCAGATTAGAAGAAAAGAGCTACACGAAGACCTACAAGACCAACTGTATGGTTATGACAATATTATGGCATAAACTCAAATTAAAAATTTTCTCTGCATTTCCTGCAACTTACATTTTTCACTGTATAAAGTACATTTTCTTCTCAATCATTGTAGATAAAAAGTGAAACTTGGTGCAGACTTTATACGTTGTACGTATCACAGGTTGCTCAACTGGAATAGTAGTACAACATTTTTTAAAGTGCAATACTGTCAGGTTCATTTAAATTTTTGTGAAACAAAAAAACAAATTTTAAAAAATTCTAGCGAAATTTCTCAGACTAATATTAAAAGACTGGTACACAGATCTGCTTATCAAATTACTAGCTTTAACAAGCAAAAATAAAATAAAATAATAATATATAACATGTAATAATAATAATTTGTAATAATAATAATTGTTTGTTGTTTGGATAAGTAATTGAGAGATTAAAATTTACGCCGTGAATTTATCGAGCTTCGGACGTCCGAAGATGTACGGAACGTAGCCAGGGCTCATTATATATTTTGTGTAGACAAAGCCTGATATCTGACCTCCGTTATTCCTTTTTAAATTAAAATTGTGGTTTCTTCGTTTTTTATATGAGTTATCTCCCTGTGTATAGTTACAGTTGTTGTTTGTGTGTAGCTGTGAGTTTTGGTGATCATTTTGCATGTTTACTGTGTGTTGTGAATTTTGCTGCGTGTTTGGTAATGTGGCAATGTAGACATGTTGATTCCTACTGCGTGAGTAGTGTGTTGGTTCTTGTTCTTCATACAGTAAATCAACAGCACCTAACTTTTCCAAAAAATATTCAGGATCGTCTTCCGGTAAGTACAGTAATTTCTCTTTAATATTAAAAGGAAGTCTTGCTTTCAGTGATCGGATCACATCTTTTGGTTTCACTGGTTCATTAAGGAAATGTATCATGTTTAGGTACTTCTCGAAGTATCGGCGCAGATTCCCGTTTTTAGGATTGAAGTGTTCGGGTTCAGTGACTTGTTTGCGGATACGTTCCTGCACAGTGGGTGACCAAAACTTCTTCAAGAAGGCGCGTTCAAACTGCTCGTATGTCACACATCTGTCGCTTTCATGGTAAGCCCAGACAGCAGCGTCCCCTTGAATGTAATCCACAACGTGTGACAGCATTTGTGGTCGCTCCACGAACGTGGGAATGCGTTCCTAAAAGCCTTTAAGAAGATGACAGGGTATACAGTGTTTTTGCCTGGTATAAAAAGTTGGAATTTACGGTGCTTGAATAGACTTTCTTCTTCTTTGTTACGTGTTCGTCTGTTTCTTTCCGTGTAATCATTGAATTCTTCCCTGTGTGTACATGGTTCTTCATCGAAATGATCATTGTATTGTATTTCAGGTGACGGGTATCTGTTGTTATGCGTGTCAGTGTATTGTGTATTTGAGTGTTGAAAGTCGTGTGTGTACATGTGTTCATTTCCGAATCGAGATTTTCTTCAGTGTGTGTTAAAATGTGTAGTGGGTGTACTATTCTGTTGTGCTTGGCATTGAGTTGTCTTTGTTTGCATATCCTCATCGCTTACTTGCCTATTGTTCATATATTCCACTACAGAATCGTGAACATTATGTGGCAATTTGTTTTGTATACATTCTTCAAAAATTTGGCCTTTGTGTGCTGTCCATTCTTTAAATTGTGAATTAATGCAAGGGAAATGGGGTTCAGCCTCTCTCTGTATTGTTGTGTGAATCTGTTTGTGAATGTCAGCTACGTTTTTTTCTATTGTATTCACCTTTAAAATAATTTCGTCACATGCGTGCGTGTTTGATTCTAATTTGCAATTAATATTTTCACAGGTTTTTGTCAATTCATGGATGTGATTGGCAGTGTTGCTTTGTCGTAACTCTAAATTTTCAAATTTTTCCGTAAGATCGTCGACCTGTTTGGAAAGATGTGTATTAATTTCATCTACCTTTTGAGTCAGTGTGGCGAAGTCTGATTTTTTCTCATTTCTGAAAGCTGCATTGTCCGTCATTACTTGTGTGAATTTTTCGTCATTATCTTTGCTTAATATTGGATATGCCTTCCAAAACTTTATTTTGCTTCCTCTTGTCTTAAAAAGTCGATACATATAATCTAAGTAAATTAAATATCGTCTGTGCTCGAGTGCAAGTGGTTCCTTAAATAGCCTAAGACATTTGGAAAGTGACAAGCAAAGTAACTTATGAGAAAATGTTCCTCACGTGATAGTATGTGTTCTCAAAGTATTCCTGATCAAATTATTTGACAAAAAATTGAAAAAACCCAGATTATAGCCAACAGCACAATCACAACACGTGCAAAATTAGGTTCCATTAACTTGAAAACAGTAAAAGTTAGATTATCTTATGTATGTACCTCTGCATTTTCTCATACATATTTTTATGGGTGCTGTAACAGTCTATTTTGTCTCTACAGTGTCTCCAGAATGAATACCTGGGGGTCTATAGTAGTTTCCTGGATCTTCTCTTCCTACTGGGTCTTGGAAGTTTTGTAACCAGTCTTTAAAAGGTATCTCTCTTCAAGCGTCTGCCAATTCAGGTTTTTTGGCATTTCAATTATGCTCTCTCGCGAGACTAACAAACTTATCACCAGTCGTGTTGTCCTTCTTTGTATATTTCAGAACCCCTCTTAGTAAAATGTGCAATGTGCACATGAGAGATACAAACCTATAACCATTCGTGTCGCCCTTCTTTCGATGCGGCAAATTCATCATGTGGAATCTTACCCAAGACTTCAGCAGTATACTAAGGAGAATCGCACTAATATGAGGACGTGCTGAAAGGTAATGCCTCCGAACGTTTCTGTGAAAACTCTGAAAGCTAACATTCTACATCTTTATTGTTTACGTCTACATATTTATTTCACAATGTAGTCACCGTGGCGACGAACACATTTCTCCCAACGTGGGACCATTTCGTTGATGCCATAGCTGTGGAATTTCCGACTTTCTTGACGGTGTTACAACCTCATTCCTGCTTGTGCCGCTTCATGACTATCAAAGGGAAGTCCTTGAAGATGTCCTTAAAGTATTGGAAGTAGATTAAAGTCGGGTGGGGCCAAGTCGGGACTGTAAGGAGGATAGTGGATAACAGTGAACCCAAGGCGTAGGATTGTTGCCATTTTTGCAGCGCTCGTGTGTGGTCTGGCATTGTCATGCTGAAGGACAAACCCGTCAAATTCTGAATTCGATTCAGCACGGTGTTTCACACGCACCAACGTAGTTCTGTTACACACTGCCATGTTATACCCTACAATTCGGAGCCCTCTAGCGGGCCAGCCGCGGTGGTCAAGTGGTTCTAGGCGCTTCAGTTCGGAACCGCGCGACCACTACGGTCGCAGGTTCGAATCCTGCCTCGGGCATGGATGTGTGTGATGTCCTTAGGTTAAGTTAGGTTTAAGTAGTTCTAAGTTCTAGGAGAGTGATGACCTCAGATGTTGAGTCCCATAGTGCTCAGAGCCATTTGAACCATTTTTGAACCCTCTAGCGGCAGAGGGGTACAACTTGCGTTAGCGGAACGGGAAAGTTGACTGAGTAGCACCTGGACCGATACTGACAACAGAATAAAAAGAAATCGAAGGACTGATTTTTCAGCACATCTTCGTAATTTGAAGGCTTTCTCTGCAGGTTTTCTATCCTAGCTGCGCCGTGATGAAATTTCGTATCGACAGTGTCGAGCGACACTTCTGAGATATGTCCCTGCACTGTCCGCGGCGGAAGGTCACGCGCCATGGCTGCGGAATCATGGGCCCGAATTGGACTGCGCAGCAACTGCCAGGCCGCTGTATCCGGGCGAGGGGCGCCGGTCCCGTCTTACCTGATGGTAGTCTTGGAAATGTTGGCGGATGTGGTGTGACTCCACCGTGACATGCTACGTTCACATGTGCTACTTTCTTATGAGGCACATCTTCCGGAAGACGTAAACCGAAATTCAAAAACCTTTTCTCGCTGTCGTGTTTACATTTTAAAAGGCCTACAGCTGTTTTATCACAGCGATCATACATCAGTTCTCGGTCGTCAGTTTTTTTATACTGTGGCCTACAGAAACCAGCCATTCTGGTTTCATATTTATTCGACACAATGGTTGTATCTCTTCAAAACTGGCTCTGAGCACTATGGGACTTAACTTCTGAGGTCATCAGTCCCCTAGAACTTAGAACTACTTAAACCTAACTAACCTAAGGACATCACAGACATCCATGCCCGAGGCAGGATTCGAACCTGCGACCGTCGCGGACCTGCGGTTCCAGACTGTAGCGCCTAGAACCGCTCGGCCACTCTGGCCGGCGGTTGTCTCTCTTCAGTTAAATATCGGACGTAGAAAACTTCCCGTTCAGTCTAAAATTTTTGCTTCTTCTTCACAGCACAGAGTCGTCACTTCGTTCAGAATAGCAGAAAATGTTAGAAAAAAGAGATAACCTGACAATACAAGCACGTTTCAAAAACGGTTCCATCTTTACTTGGGAATGAAAATCGGTTCTGAAGGAGAAAATCCGTCAGCTAGAACCACATATCCAGAATCGATACTGGAGTGTTCAGATGACCACCCAGAAGCGGGACTGGGTTCACGAAAACCGGTTTTGGTACCACATGTAATCATAGTGACAGTTATTTACAAGTCCTGGGTGTTATCACCAACTGTACGGTAACTACTACCAAAGCTCCTTTCGAAGGCGTTTGAGGAGTTCTGATGTTCAAATAGTTATTTTCTAACGCAAAGTAAAAGTTTGTTACAACCATCTCGTGCTTTTATACGCTATAATAATGTTCCTGCGCCTCGTGATGACTGGGTGTTGTGTGATGTCCTTAGGTTAGTTAGGTTTAAGTAGTTCTAAGTTCTAGGCGACTGATGACCATAGATGTTAAGTCCCATAGTGCTCAGAGCCATTTCAACCATTTGAATGTTCCTGCAATATAGTCTCCGTGTGATTACTCGTGGGAAGCAGATGGCACCTCTCATTGATGGCCAGTGGCTGGAGGTGCTTGTCTCGGGTAATTTTTCTGAGCTGGTTTCTGAGACGCTGTATGGATATAGTTTTACCTTCTAAGTACAGTTCCTTAAGACGCGGTCCCTGGAAAATAAAAAAAATATACAATGGAAACGACATATATTTGTTTTTCTTTTATTTTATCTCACAGGTTGTCCCATAAAGTCCCGCTATGATTTCAAAAAATGAAAACGTCTCAACTAATAGAGTTAGAGAATTGTGGTGTGTTGTAAAATGTCTTGCAGCTCTCAACGTTTTTTTGTATTCCTTCGTCCTTTGTTCCAGATTCGACTTGTAATGCATCAAAAAGACAACAGACTAGCAGAAGACAGAAAACAAATTTGTGCCAACAGTACTGTGGAATCATCGACGCCTCTGTGGCAGGGCTCCACCTGGGAAAAAAAGCATAATGATGTGGCTCATAAACCTTAGAAAAAATGGTTCAAATGGCTCTGAGCACTTTGCGACTTAACTTCTGAGGTCATCAGTCGCCTAGAACTTAGAACTAATTAATCCTAACTAACCTAAGGACATCACAAACATCCATGCCCGAGGCAGGATTTGAACCTGCGACCGTAGCGGTCGCTCGGTTCGAGACTGTAGCGCCTAGAACCGCACGGCCACACCGGCCGGATGAACCTTAGAGATAGGCAGTGTCAAAGACCTTCCTCGAAGTGGATGATCACCTGTGTCTCAAGCAAGTGTTGTCAGATTGCAAGTTGCATTTGAACATAGCCACACATTGGAATTTATGCTCGCGGGATTTGCTGAATGACACGTATCCCGAAAGGCAGATGGGCCGTGATGGTTTCATCGCATACCCCCCAAAGCCCTCCTGGTGTGACGCCACTAAATGTCTTTTAGTAAGGTTACATCAAGGATCGCGCGGACACAACACCAGAGTGACACTGTCGCATTTCGTTCACGAATAAGTGAATCTATCAGAACTGTTGATGCAGCAGTGCTGGCCCGTGTATGGGAGGACCTCGAATAGCGCTTTCATGGTCTACGACCGACGAGTGGGACACACGATGCAATTCTGGCATAACAGAAAATAAGTTAGAGACCTGCTGTACGTTTTACAACCAACTGCGATGCTCTGTTTCTAAGAGTTCCCAGGAAATGATTTTTTCAAATGACTTTAAGACTTTATGAATATCCTGTATGTTGGTGTGTACATAAATTTTTGCTATCGTTGTACAGGTTGATTGTCGTAACTCGAGACAACTAAATACCTCGGAAATGACGCATCGTGCGGAAAAAAAGTTCTAGGTGAAAAGTTAATCTTCATTTTTTTCCATTTTCCGTCGTTATTTAGCTGCTTCAAAATTCAGGGAGGTATGCTCCGTCTATGCAGATAAATGCAAGGCAGTTTGTTTTTTATCTTTCATGTAGTTACATAGATGGAACATACCTCAATCATAAGTTAATTTTGGTAAAGAGGACATCTATCTGTGCCACAACTGGCCACACCTGAACCACCCCTAAAGCGTGGGTAGGGTCACGTTTGTGTTTTCAGATTCAAACACTCCATTTTATTACATATTCGGATTCTACGCCAAAAAATTCGTACGGGTCAGTCAAACCATTGTTTCCCATTCGTGTAGATGACGCTGCTATTCACAAATACCAAGTGTGTCTGTTTCTGTAACGAAGAGCCGATGCATTTGATTCTAGATTTCATTTACGATATAAATATAATCCTTTGTGACTTAACAGTTGACAATGATATTCAAACATCTCTTGCGTGTTGTTGATTGTGGTGAGTCCCCAAGCCGTCGGAATGCTTGATTTTAGTGGCTGCCCTTGAACACCGCTATGTGGCTGCCAGTTCGGTGTGTTTCCATCCAACCACCGAAATCTCGCGCTGGCTGCTACTCTCCTGCCGACGAATACAAACCATTACCACTGTAATAAGGTAAAAAGTCCACGAAACGCATAGGCGCACCTGCCACAGATACTCATCGAAATCATAAGCCCAATGATGAGAGGCAAGTGGACTCACGGAAATCAAGCACTCCAGTGGCGAGAGGCAAGGGGGCTCACCGCAATCAGGCATCCCGATGGGAACAGAAATGTTACTACGTGCATGTTATGTTCCTTGATCACGCTAAACGTAGTTTGTAACCGTACATTAAAACGGCCAAACATATTGTACGGTACAATCAAATTTGCAGCACCAACGTAAATTTAGAACGTACATATCAACCGTTAGACCACAAAGTTTTACATTTAACACGTAAATGAAATGAAGAATCAAATGTGTCTCTTCTTAATTGCAAAAACAGGACACTTCATATTCGTCGATTGGATGATGGTGGTGGTAAGTCCCTATGAGACCAAAGTGCTGACGTCATCGGTCTCTAGGCTTACACACTACTAAATCTAACTTAAACTAATTTACGCTAAGGACACACACATCCGTGCCCGAGGGAGGACTCGAAACTCCACGCGAGCCGTGGCAAGAAGCCTCCCCCCCCCCCCCCCCCCCTAGACCGTCCGGCTACCGCGCGCGGCTGTCGATTGAACAGCCATGTACCACGAATGGAAGACAATGATTTAATAAACCGCAAGCATTTTTGGACATAGAATTCGAATATACACTACTGGCCATTAAAATTGCTACACCGCGAAGATGACATGCTACAGTCGCGAAATTTAACCGACAGGAAGAAGATGCTGTGATATGCAAATGATTAGCTTTTCAGAGCATTCACGCAAGGTTGGCGCCGGTGGTGACACCTACAACGTGCTAACATGAGAAAAGTTGCCAACCGATTTCTCATACACAAACAGAAGTTAACCGCCGTAGCCTGGTGAAACGTTGGTGTCACGCCCCGTGTAAGGAGGAGAAATGTGTACCATCACGTTTCCGACTTTGATAAAGGTCGGATTGTAGCCGATCGCGATTGCGGTTTATCGTATCGCGACACTGCTGCTCGCGTTGGTCGAGATCCAATGACTGTTAGCAGAATATGGAATCAGTGGGTTCAGGAGGGTAATACGGAACGCCGTGCTGGATCTCAACGGCTTCGTATCAGTAGCAGTCGAGATTACAGGCATCTTATTCGCATGGCTCTAACGGATCGTGCAGCCACGTCTCGATCCCTGAGTCAACAGATGGGGACGTTTGCATGACAACAACCATCTGCACGAACAGTTCGACGACGTTTGCAGCAGCATGGACTATCAGCTCAGAGACCATGGCTTACCCTCGATGCTGCATCACAGACAGGAGCGCCTACGAACCTGGGTGCAAGAATGGGAAAACGTCATTTTTTCGGATGAATGCAGGATCTGTTTACAGCATCATGATGGTCGCATCCGTGTTTGGCGACATCGCGGTGAACGCACATTGGGAGCGTGGATTCATTATCGCCATACTGGAGTATCACCCGGCGTGATGGTATGGGGTGCCACTGGTTACACGTCTCGGTCAGCTCTTGTTCGCATTGACGGCACTTTAAACAGTGGACGTTACATTTCAGATGTGTTACGACTCGTGGCTCTACCCTTCATTCGATCCCTGCGAAACCCTACATTTCAGCAGGATAATGCACGACCGCATGTTGCAGGCCCTGTATGAGCCTTTCTGGATACAGATAATGTTCGACTGCTGCCCTGGCCAGCACATTCTCTACATCTCTCACCAATTGGAAACGTCTGGTCAATGGTGGCCGAGCAACTGCCTCGTCACAATACACCAGTCACTACTCTTGAACTGTGGTATCGTGTTGAAGCTGCATGGGCAGCTGTACCTGTACACGCCTTCCAAGCTCTGTTTGATTCAGTGCCCAGGCGTATCAAGGCCGTTATTACGGCCAGAGGTGGTTGTTCTGGGTACTGATTTCTCATGATCTATGCACTCAAATTGCGTGAAAATGTAATCACATGTCAGTTCTAGGATAATATATTTGTCCAATGAATACCCGTTTATGATCTGCATTTCTTCTTGGTGTAGCAATTTTAATGGCCAGTAGTGTACAATAAAAATGTGGAATTACAATTCGTGAACACAAAGCTGACCTATCTTATACTGGAGGGGTGGCTAGGAGTTCGTAAATGTCCCCTTTACAAATATTTTCACCTACAACATTTTTTTTCGTACGATATGTCGTTTTCGAGATATTTACTCCTCTCAAAACAAAAACCCTGTTTATAAAAATAGGAATCTTTCAGGTAACGGTATGAACGTTGATTCATCGGACAGCATGTGGGCGCTAAACAGCCATAGTACGCCTGATTCAGCCGGGAGCCCGCTGCTGTCTGCGTGTTGACTGGAGGGAGACGAGCAGGGAGTATATTTACTGGTGGCGCCGTCGGAGAGCAGGTTGTTTGCTTCTCGTGACCAGAAGCCTCGATGCGCTCTTTGACGCCCCCCGGTGCTCTGTTTAACTTGCTCCAGTGTTTGTGACGATGCTTATGGCCACCGCTCAGCCCCACCCTTCTGATAGCGCGCGAGCCGCTGACAGATGGCCCTAAGCTTCTGCAGACCACCATCAATCAGTGGCTTGGATTTCTGCTGTGTCACGCAATCACTGTGATGTTGCCTTTCAGGCAAAGAAGTAACTTATGAGATTTTATCATTATTATTTTCATCATCGGCCTCCTCCGAAGATCTGCACACTCTACTGTAATCAGCTATGAGTATCACTAGAGGTTCTGAATATTTTCTGTCATCTCCCTACTCTCCATTAGAGAGTGCTGGTCGCTTGTTATTTCATCGGTCCATCTACAATTTATAGTCCTACCAACTCATCACGTCCACCCTGATTTCATTTTCGTTTCGTCTTTCAGTGCTGTCTAATCCCTGACCCATTGTTTGTATCCTTGTGTTCCCTAGTAATACCCAACATTTTCAAAAGTTAATACCAGAAATTTTCTTATATGACCAATAGCAGTTGTCTTACATTTCTTATGCAATTCCGTAACAAGTATGTTGAAAAAGTACTTCACGTTAAAGAAATAAATAAAACAGTATACGGACGACATTCCACATCAAAATGAGCACGAAAAAGGACGATATAATTATTAAACGAGGATGTTCCAATAACTCTACTATTTTCTTGAATAATTCAAAGTAATTACGTAATAAGTAATTACATAACCCGTGTCGGAATGATACGAGAAACTTAGTTATCATACGACTCCAACAGTAGCAGGTCAGCAACTGGAAGCAGTTAATTCTATACATTATCTGGGAGTACGCATTAGGAGTGATTTAAAATGGAATGATCATATAAAGTCGGTAAAGCAGATGCCAGACTGAGATTCATTGGAAGAATCCTAAGGAAATGCAATCCGAAAACAAAGGAAGTAGGTTACAGTACGCTTGTTCGCCCACTGCTTGAATACTGTTCAGCGGTGTGGGATCCGTACCAGATAGGGTTGATAGAAGAGATAGAGAAGATCCAACGGAGAGCAGCGCGCTTCGTTACAGGATCATTTAGTAATCGCGAAAGCGTTACGAAGATGATAGGTAAACTCCAGTGGAAGACTCTGCAGGAGAGACGCTTAGTAGCTCGGTACGGCCTTTTGTTAAAGTTTCGAGAACATACCTTCACCGAAGAGTCAAGCAGTATATTGCTCCTTCCTACGTATATCTCGCGAAGAGGCCATGAGGATAAAATCAGAGAGATTAGAGCTCACACAGAAGCATACCGACAATCCTTCTTTCCACGAACAATACGAGACTGGAATAGAAGGGAGAACCGATAGAGATACTCAAGGTACCCTCTGCCACACACCGTCAGGTGTCTTGCGGAGTATGGATGTAGATGTATGAATCATCACTATCAACAATAAACTTTTGATTTTTAGTTTTTGCTTTGGCGCTTAAATGAAGCAACTAAAGAAGTGACTGACTATTCCCCAAATGTTTCAGACCAGAAGTTCTAGTAGACCTTCAACCGTTCATATATTTAAAATAACTTGAAAGAGACGGAAATATTGGTCTATGAGGTAGTATTCGCGTCATTATACAACATGCTGCCCATAACCTAACTTTATCTTGATAAGAATACAAAAACAGACTGCTGTTGGAAATTTGAAGGTAGATCAGAGCTTAACGTTCCGTTGACGACAGGATCATTGAAAGTCCCAGCACAAGCTCGGATTGATTATATTCTTCCCGAACACCTTAATCCACTGAAGAAGACCACGTAAAATCTAAGTCTGAACCGTCGTCTTGTAGCCTCCCCCTCACTTATCGACCTTAATGACAGTTAAAAATTAAACCACGTGTACCTAATGGAAATTTGGGAAAAGCAATCGTCACCGAAGTTAATCTGTCGGTAAAGAGGGAGGAAAGGGTTACATCTAAATGAAAGGATAAATGCAAATGAAACAGGTGGAAATTAATTTTTAAAAGGGGTAAAGTTAATAAAGAAAGTAAATGTGCGGCCGTTACGTTAACAATCACCTAGCGGTAATTAGATATTTGAGATTTGGTGGAAATTACGGTCGCCAGTCCTATAGACAATTACTATAGTAACTGAAAAAGAAAGGTAATTACACATATAAATAGCACTAGAAGCGTGGCAACTGAAGGTTGACACGTGTAGTGTGGAAACTGAAAGTTTGTCAGAAGTAATAAATTTCGCTACACTCTGACTTAATTTAGCAAAAGAATTAATAAAACCGAAAATTGAAAGTTAATTTAGTGACTGAAATTAATAGTGAGCTTTGTTTTTGAAGAACATCGAAATTCAGTAAATTACTGTTAGTCTTGGGGTACCTCAACAATCATTTCAAAAGCTACTTGAATCTACGCAATTTAGAAATAAGAGATTTAACTTTGAATCTGAATTAAATTATTCTGAACAATTAACAATAGTAAAATTTTGTACGTACCAGGCTGACCTGTAGTCACAGGTAAGCTAAAAAATGGTAACAAAACTCGCACTCATAATATGTGATTGTGTAATCTAAATATTGTAGCCAGCTATGAGTACTTTAACTGAACTTTGAAATTAAAACAGTGAAATGGAATAATATTACTTAAATGTTGGTGTTTGAATTTCAACGACACTCGGGTTCATTCCGGAAAAGGAAGGGACCCTGCTTGGTAATGCAATTGGGACAATGAGCAACAAATGTTCATGTAAAGTTGCTGTAATTATAGTTACGAAAATGGAACAGTTTGAAAAGCTGAGGTCTGCCATATAGTTCTAAAACTTTACGTGCTTCCAGTCTTCCTTGTTGGTTGATTGAAGGTTTAAAACCGTCGATCGAGGAGGTGGCAACAGTCACTCATTGTCGGCCGTCGCTGTTGCAGAAGCTGGACGTTGGCGCGCCTTCTTCTCGACACGGTCACCAGGCGAAACGGGCTTTTGATGTGCGCCAGCTAATGCTTCCCGTCCGCGACACCGTGTCAGAAACTATCATAGCAAGTCGAGCGCAATTACATGCTGCCCAACCCCGAAACCGCGCCAACTCGCGGGAGCGTCACACAACACACCTGCTCCACTGCATTACTCCAGCCAGACTCTCTCTCTGCTCTGCCCGCGCTCCACGCGGCAGAGTTAACACTGCCACAGATCTTAAACACTTTGGTTCTCCACACGACCTATCGATGTAATCGTTCGATAGCATAGTTTTCCCTAGGCCAGACCCAGCGTATAAATACAAACAATATTCACAAAACAAACCAATTATACATCGACATAAATGCATACATATACAAATAGTAAAACAGTTACAATATACAAAGACACAGAAATGTTATATCTTCAGGTAACAAAATAAGGAAAAAAATTTGCAATGCAATAGATGGAAATAGGAGGATATGCATTTCCGGCGTTACAATCTCTCCAAATGTGAGTACAGTGTCTTAACCACTATACCACTTGGCTTGCTATAGACATCTGTGGGTAGGAGAATGGACAGCCCTAAGAAGAGCAATTACAGAAGTCGGAAAGAAAAATTCACGTACAAGGAAGATAACTACGATGAATCCATCGGTAACAGAAGAATTATTTCAGTTGATCGACGAAAGCGGGAAGGATGAAAATGTTCTGGAAAATACAGCCGTACACATACACAAGTCACTTAGGAATTAACTAAGCAGGAAGTGTACGGAACTAAGGTGAAATGGCTACATGAAAACTGTGAAGAAATCGAAAAAGAAATGACTGTCCGAAAGACTGTCTCAGCATACACAGTCAAAACAACCTACGGTGAAATTAGAAGCAAGGGCGATAAAATTAAGAGTGCAATGGGAATTCCACTGTTAAACGCAGAGGAAAGAGCGGATACGTGGAAAGAATTTGCTGAATTCCTCTATGAGGTGATGACTTGTCTGAAGACGTGACAGAACAGGAGTCCACAGGGAAGAGGTAGGGAATCCAGCACTAGAGTCGGAATTTAAAAGAACTTTGGATGGATTAAGATCACATAAGGCAGAGAGTATACACAAGATTCCATAAGGATTTCTGAAATCACTGGAAGAAACGGCAACAAAACGGTTATTCATGTTGATGTGTAAAATGTATGAATCTGATGACCTACCATCTGACTTTCGGAAAAGCATCATCCACATACTTCCGATGATAACTAGAGCCAACAAGAGCGAGAATTGTCTTACTATCAGCTTAACAGCCCTGCTGACAAGAATTGTACAGAAGAATGGAAAAGAAAACTGAGGATCTGTTAGCTGGCTATATCAGTTTGGCTTTAGGAAAAGTAACCGCACCAAAGAGGCAGTTCTGACGTTGCGGTTGATAATGGAGCAAGACTAAAGAAAAATCAAGATGAGCTCATAGGATTTCTCGATCTGGAAATAGCGCACGATAATGTCAAATGGTGCAAGATGTTCTTATTTCTGAGAAAAATAGGGGTAAGCTGTAGGGAAAAAGGGGTAATAGACAATCTGACAAGAAGCAAGAGGGAACAGTAAGACTAGAAGACCAACGACGAAGTGCTTGGATTAAAAGGGTGTAAGACGGGGATGTAGTCTTTCGCGCCTACTGTTCAATCTATACATCGAAGATACAATGACGGGAATGAAAGATAGCTTCAAGAGTGGGATTAAAATTCAAGCTGAAAGGATGTGAATGATCGCTGCTGACACTGTTATCCTCAGTGAACGTGAAGAAGAGTTACAGGATGTGTTGAATGGAGTGAACAGTCTGATGAGTACAGAATGTGAATTTAGAGTAAATCGAAGAAAGACAAAAGTAATTAAAAGTAGCAGAAATTAGAACAACGGGAAACTTAACATTTGAATTGAGGACCACAAAGCAGACGAAGTTAAGCAATTCTGCTACCTAGGTAGCAAAAGTACCCACGATGGACGGAGAGAGGAGGACACAAAAAGCAGACTAGCAATGGCAATTGACACACCTGACGAAGAGAAGTCTGCAAGTATCGAACATAGGATTTAATTTGAGGAAGAAATTTCTGAGAATGTACATTTGGAGCACAGCATTGTACGTTCAAAAAAATGTGTGTGAAATCTTATGGGACTCAACAGCTAATGTCATCAGTCCCTAAGCTTAAACACTACTTAACCTAAATTATCCTAAGGACAAACACACACACACACCCATGCCCGAGGGAGGACTCGAACCTCCGCCGGGACCAGCCGTACAGTCCATGACTGCAGCGCCCTAGACCGCTCGGCTAATCCCGCGCGGCTAGCATTGTGCGGTAGTTAAACATGAACTGTGGGTAGAACGGAACAGAAGTGAATCGAAGCATTTGAGATGCTGTGCTACAGAAGAACGTTGAAAACTGACCGATAAGTTAAGAAATGAGGAGTTTATCTGCAGAGTCAGAGAGGAGAGAAATGTATGGAAAACAGTGGCAGAAAGAAGAAACAGGATAATAGTACATCTTAAAATGTCAGAATAACTTCCACCGTAGTAGAGGAAACTGTAGAAGGTAAAAACAGTAGGGGAAGACAGAGACTGGAACAAGTCCAACAACTAGAGGATTTAGGTTGCAACTGCTACTCGGAGATGAAAAGGTGGAACACGAGAGGAATTCGCGACGGGTCGCATCGGGCCAGTCAGAAGAGTAAAAGAGTAAAAGTAGGTCTTGTGGAACGCTGGAAGAGTCGAGCGAATACAGGCAGACTAACCTTTTTATCTACTGGTGTCACGATATAGAAACGAATATTATAATGATAATTTGAATGATCTGTGGTATGTATAAAATACTATTTTATTGATATAATGGAATGTGGAATGTAGTATTAATATGGATCGGAAAATTTAACGTTTGTTTGTGGGTGAGGAATAAATATTTGGGGCGTGCTCTTGAATTTGACATGTTTTATAGACGATTTGTGCCAGGACCGGAAGTCGACAGTGAACGTTAATATACGAGGGTAATCCCAAAAGTAAGGTCTCCTATTTTTTAATGAGTACATAGACCTATTTATTTCTACAGTGGTTTACATCAGTTTACAGCTTGAACATTTAGCTATTTTTCGACATAATCACAATTTCTGTCGATGCATTTTTGTAGATGCTGTGGCAGCTTTTGTATGCCCGTGCCATACCAACTCGCCGCCATGCTGTTCAGAAAGTTATGAACCTCTTCTTTCACCCCGTCGTCGGAGCTGAATCGCTTTCCCGCCAAATGTTCTTTTAACTTAGAGAACAGGTGATAGTCACTCGGCGCCAAGTCAGGACTATAGGGTGGGTGGGTGATTATGTTCCACTTGCATGAGAGCAAGAGTTTGCCGAGCGATGTGTGGGCGGGCGCTGCCATGGAGAATGTGTACGCCCTTGCTCAAAATTCCTCTTCTCCGGTTCTGAATTGACCGTTTGAGTTTTTTCAGGGTCTCACAGTACGTGTCAGCGTTAATTGTGGTCCCAGTGGGCATAAAGTCGATCAACAGTACCCCTTTCCGATCCCAAAAAACGGTTGTCATGACTTCACCGGCAGACTGTGTTTGTTTGAATTTCCGCGGCTTTGGCGAAGAAGGATGCCGCCACTGCCGTGATTGTTGCTTGGTCTCAGGTGTAAAGTGGTATGCCCAGGTTTCGTCACCCGTAACAATTGAGTCCAGAAAGTTGTCCTGTTCGGCTGCAAGGCGGTGAAGAAATGCGCGGGAAGCATCAACTCGTTGCGGCATGTGGTCCTCAGTCAGCATTCATGGCACCCATCTTGCGCACACCTTCCGGTAGTTCAATGTTTCCGTTAAAATTCTGTAAGCAGTGCTTCGGGAAACCTCAGGCACCAACGTGCAGAGATCATTCAGGGTGATCCGCCGATCTTCACGCAATATTTGCTCAACCTTCAACAGTGTCTCCCCTGAAATTCACGGTCTCCCGCTCCGTCGTTCGTCGCGAATTTCGGTCCGACCAACTGCAAACTCTCTATACCACTTACGAATCTTTTTGACGTCCATGCACGACTCACCATACACTTCCGTCAATTGGCGATGGATTTCAATCGGCACAGTGCCCTTGCCGTTCAAAAACCGAATAACCGCGCGCAATTCGCACTTGGCGGCAACATCCAACGGGAGCTCCATTCTCAACGGCTGCCAAGCCAAGACTGAACGCTTCAGCGCGGCGTGCGCATGTTTACGCAAAGCGCGTGAAGCACTCTTCATAACTGCCACACAAACAGAGTTCTGTACTTATAAAAAATAGGAGACCTTACTTTTGGGATTACCCTCGTAATTGACGTAATGCACATAAATGGGCGAAGAAGCCCTTTATCCTTCGATTACACTTTCGGGCGTAAAACACTGGGAAGACTAACAACCCAAAAATATCTAGGAATAACAGTCCGGACCAACGTAAAGTGGAAGGACCATATCAAACTAATTGCAGGAAAAACATACGTCAGGCTGAGATTCATTGGGAAAATTGTAAGGAAATTAATTTCCCCACAAAAAAAAAAACAAGGCTTACAAAACACTCTTGCGACCGAGTCTTGACAATTGCTCATCAGTTTTGCATTTTTATCAGGCTGCATTCACATAAGAGGTAGAGAAGATCTGACGAAGAAATGTGTATTCTGTCCTAGAATCGTTCAGTTAACCCGAGAGTGCTAAGGAGATGATCAACAAACTCCAGTGGCAGGCGCTGCAAGACAGGGTTGTGTCAATTTTGATAGCTTACGTTCCATCTAGAGTCGGGCAGTATACTACTTCCACTCAAGCACCTCTCTCGAGGAAATTGGGGAAATTAGGTGTCATATGGAGGTTTACTTACTGCCGTTCTTCCACGAGCCATTTGTGAATGGAACAGTGAGACGCACCCACATGCCTTGCTCATACTGTGGCATCAAGCAGTCAGGCCTGCAAGATGAGTGGTCTGCCAAGCGAGTGGATTCATTCTTATTTATCGCAAAACATCAATGACTGATTATGAGCTCTAGTACTCACAAGTAAGCTACAAATTATTCTCATGTTTGAACATTACGCAACGGAAACGGATAACGTACATCTGACTATTAGTAATTTACACAACTCCGATTGTTCACTACGCACTGGCAATACCACATTTTCTGTCTTACTCAAAGGCTTTGATATCATGACTACACACTATTCGAAGAACAAGGCCATCAATCTTTTTCTTTTCACTATCTTCTTTTTATTCCGATAAATTCTAATATTCTATTATTACATTTTTATACAACAATTACACACTAGAAAATCCGCCTAGTGGGCATGGCTTTACATTGGTGACTCTCTATCTTATGGTCTCGCAATTATCTAACGCTACAGTGCAATTTCTGGATAGGATGGTGGATCTTTTGCTATATCTCACACTTCGATTCTCACACCCATCATCACGAAAATTTACTCCAGACCGAGCGGTACAAAAAGGAACATGCGTAACTCACTGCCTCTGAACCTATCTTGCTACTCTCCCATGCAAACCACACATACTTATATTACATGAAATACATCACACTGGAAACATACAATACAACACAAAGAATAGTCGCAACGTTAGAATCACATCAGTTTCAGCTTTCTCACTTCAATCAGTATTATCCCAGTTTCGCACGACACTGCCCCACTTCGTAACTTTCCCTTCATACTACTAACTCTGGAGGATATATGCACGTCTTCGTGTGCAATGCAAGCCAAGTGGCGTTGCTGGATAGACGGCTGATTCACCTTGCTTCACTCTCAGGGTATTAGAGTTTGAATCCAGCGTCACACGGAAACATAACACGCAAATTAATATTAAGAATATATTCGTCACACACGCGAGTCCTCAACTGATACCATGGACGACTACTTCACTTTATCCTTTGTCTCATACACAGATTGAGACTCACACAGTACTCACCACGTGGAAGTACTCGTCTCTAATTTCAAGTCCTGCACACGCCATTTCTTAAATATTTCCAACTTATAGTACACACGCCAATAATTCAGCCTAACTTTAGCACTCGGAAGTATTTCAAGTTAGTACTAGCACTCGCAAGTATTCCAACTTCGTACTACCACTCACAACTATTTCAACTTATTGCTGCACGTGGTTTCACTGTGACCGTTGGTCACTTCCGAAGATTACTACGATCCCCTTAATATAACCTGCCTGTCATTTAATTCTCCCCCCAAAAGTTCCTGACATAGAGAAATAATTATTCCAAACTACTCTTAAGTATTTCACATGCATACCATTTTCTCCACTCTTTTGTCATTACGGAGCACACCTAAGACAGGTCTTACCAACACAAGATCCAGCGCCAGAGTGCTGAAACATGGCTGTTCTTCAGGTCATCTCGCACCTCTGCCGAAGTGAAGGAGCACCTTGCCACCGTATTGGTCAGCCACATTTCAGGAGCTCAAAGCTCAGGTAAATTTCATCTCTTTTGTTCCACCAAAGGTGACCAAAGGACCGTCTCAAAGATGATCATATATTGCACATTCACTATCTGCGGTTAGCAGACGACCATACATTCATTCATTTCACAGATCTCACCAAATTGGATGTAGGGATTTATTTTGTGGGAGTGCACATGTGATCAATTAAATAAATAAATTCTCATTCTTTCCAACACTGGTATCTGGCTTCGGTGTATTAAGTGAAATTGAGTTATTATTACAAAAAATATGTTGTTCTTACAAGAATAACGAAGAATATTGTACCTATTTTCAATGTCGGGCGGTACTGTACCCTTTCAACAGGAAAGCGCGTAAACGATAAAAGTTGTACCAGAAATACCCTCCGCCACATTTCGTTAGGTGGCTTTCGGAGTACAGATGCAAATGTAGATAAGACGTACTTAAATTTTCTTACTAGGACAATGCGCAGTGTTATTTTTTGAATGTAAGAGATGGTTTGACAGGTTTTACGCCAAAAAACAAATATTTTGCAACGTTGTCGATTAGTAGCTCCGTTTTTGCACCTGCTGTCAGCCTTTTAGGAGTCCTTTGTTATCTTTTAACCTGCTTGTGTCCTGATATTAGAATTTAATGTTCTATCCAGGATCACATCTATCGTTTCTCGTAAATGATAGACCTGAAGGTTTGCTTTTTAAGAATTTTACAAATTGAAAGTGAAACCTTGTCATTCCCATAAATGATTGTTTTCTTTTATTATTTATCGTATGATTACAGGAGAAATATTAGACTACTATGAGCCGTGGTAAAAAATTTGCTGTTTTGAAGAGCGCGCCTCAGCGTGTTGTGTGAAGCAGTCGCCCTCCGTTTCTGGCGGTGGCGCCGCTGTGGCAATCGCAGCTTTGGTGTCTCCCTCTGGTGGGTAAGCGGAAAGGTTGCCTGTTCGCGTGCATTTAAGGGGCGCTGTGAGCTCTGTAGAGACCCTTCCTCGTCCTCCGCTCTTGGCAGGTCCCCGGACTCGCACACGCTCAGTGGACATTCGCGCGCCGGAGATCATCGCCATCAGTGTTTCGTGTGTGTGCCTTCGTTTGTGTGTAGTGTTGTTCGCCGTCACGCCACCACCGTTCACGTGCCGTCGCCATCATCCATGTTACGTGCGCTGTGTCACCTAGTGTTAGTGATGTTGCTCGTCCAGCGTGAACGGCTCCATGTTTTTTCGATTTTTAGTGTCTACATTTTTTGCCCACCGTTTTGACTGTCTTCTCTGTGCCACCTTTCTGTACTCCTTGTTGTCAAACTCAAGGCTGAAGAGCGGCGTATTGCGCTGCTGATAGCCCGCCTTTGTATGAGGTGTTTAAAATCACAATAAAGAAAAAAAAAAAACTCTGTAGAGAGGAGTCAGTCGTGGCGTGCAGTGTGGGGCAGTCAGTGTCTGTCTGTCTGTCGTCGGAGTGCGAATGTGTCTGTCGTTTGGATCAAACTTTAAGCCAGAAAATGAGAGTCTTTCCACTCCGCCAGTAAGAGAACTCAGCGAGTGGTCGCCCGGTCGGGGCTGTTCCTGCATCTGAGTCTGTGCGTTAGGCCGCCAGTCTGCTCGAGTTGTCTGCGGTTGGATTGGTCGGTTGGTTGGTCGCGCACTGAGACACGAGATGACTTGTCCGCCTTGAGCGTCGGCGCATGTGAGGTCCCCACGTGAATCCAGTGGGCAGCGCCGTATAGAAAGGTGTAGTGGCTTCGCGGTTGACACGAGAGCAACAGGAGCGGAACCACGACGTCGGGCTGGCCGGGGAGAGCTGCGACACCGTGCGACGGGAGATCGGCGCGCCTTCCTGCGTCCGTTGAAGCGGCCGACAGCGGACGGTTCGGGAGAGCGTTGGGGGTGCTGCGCCAGGTCGTCGCCAGCTATCGCAGTTTATCAGAAGTTAAGTGATTGGAGATATGTTGTTTCATTTACTTGTTAAATTCTACTTGTTTTCTTGGTGAGGTCACCAGTCGCTTTGTTTTGGGGTCGTCCCACCATTCTTCTCCGTTTGCCCACACGCGGGAAGGTGGTTATTGTGAATTGGGTGGTCTGTTTTTCTCCGTTTTTCTCTTGTGGAATTGGGGAGGTTTAGAGCAATCTGCGGTTCGGGTTGTTTAGTAACCCCCCCCCCCCCCTGTCAATCTGCCATACGTTAATAGCTGCCTCTGCCATGTTTGTCGGATTTGGTGTTAACGAATTTATAGAATTAAGGTAAGGGCCGAATTCCTGAAATATGTTTTCATCTTGCGTATCATCTTGCGAGGCGGTATATGTGTAATGTAGAGCATGTTGTACACTTTATGTAAGTCTGAATTTCATGGGTTTTATTTAAATACTCATTTTTATAAAGTTGCCACCCTTCCACCGTAAGAGCCGTTTTAAAAACAAAATTGCACTTTTGGTGGAAAATAAGTTCTTAGTGTGAGTGTTTGTACCATTTCCATCTCTCTTACGGGGTGCATAGTTAATGTGTTTGTGTGAGTTGTTAAAAATTTTAGTTTAAAGTAATCTGGTGTGTTGCACATTTGCAGCAGTGTAGTTTTTCAGAGGTCGTTATGAGCGGTCGTGAGTACGGCCGTGTTAAAGGGAGCAGGCAAGCTTCTCAGCCCGAAGGCTCCTAATGTAACAAAAGAAAAAAATTTATTCTGCCTCTGAATAATTGTAATTTGATATTTCGAGGGCGCTTTTCTGCTTATTTAAAACTGTTTTGAAAAAGCTTTTAGGAATAAACATTTGTTAATCGTAACTTGATATTTCGAGGGTGCTTTTCTGCTCATAAATTTTAAATTGTTTTTGAAAAGGCTTTTATGAATAAAATTTCCATTGGTTGAAACTTAATTTGTTTCCATCAGTTACTCCCTGGCAACTACTTCCACACTCACATATTGTTAACGTTCTTGATGAATCGCTAGTAAATTAAGTAAATTCTTTAAGAAAAGATTTTGAAAGTAAATTTGCACGGTTCGTACTGTTTACAACAAATGTGCATCCACTGAGGTGATAAAAGTCACGGATAGCGATATGCAGAAATACAGATGGCGGTAGTATCGTGTACACAAGGTATAAAAGAGGAAGTCCATTGATAGAGCTGTCATTTGTACTCAGCTGATTTATGTGAAAATGTTCCCGATGTTATTATGCCACATGTTAGGAATTTACAGACTCTGAACGCGAAATGGTAGTTGGAGCTAGCTGCATGGAAAATTCCATTTCGGAAATCGTTGGGAATTCAATATTCCGAGATTCACGGTGTCAAGAATGTTGAGAGGAAACCACATTTCAGGCACTTCCTTTCACCATGGTCAACGTGGTGGCCGATGCCCTTCACTTAACGACGGAGAACTGCGGCGTTTGCATAGAGTTGTCAGTGCTGACAGACTAGCAATACTGACTGAAATAACCGCTGAATTCAATGAAGGACGTACGATGAAAGTATATTTTAGGATAGTGAGGTGAAATTTTGAGGAAATGGGCTATAGCAGCAGACGACAGACACGAGTACCTTTGCTAACAGCACTACATCGACTGCAGCACCTCTCTGGACCTATGACCATATCGGTTGGACCACGGACGACAGTAAAACCGTGGCTTAGTCAGATAAACTCTGATTTCAGTTGGTAGGGGCTGATGGTAGGATTCGAGTGAGGCACAGACCTCACGAAGCCATGGTCCCATGTTGTCAACAAGGCACTGTGCAAGCTGGTGGTGGCTGCATAATGGTGTGGGCTGTGGTTACCTGGAATGGACTGGGTCCTCTGGTGCTACTGAACAGATCATTGACTGGGATTGGTTATGTTTGGTTACTTGGAGACCATTTGCAGCTATTCGTGGGCTTCATGTTCCCAAATATCGATGAAATTTTTATGGATAGCAATGCGCCATGTCAGTGGTAAACATTTGTTCGTCATTGGTTCGAACAACATTCTGGACATTTCGAGTGAATGGTTTGGCCATCCAGATCGCCCGACATGAATCCTATCGAACATTTATGGAACATAATCGAGAGGTCAGTTTGTGCACAAAATCCTGCACAGGCAACACTTAGAGTCAAAGACGACTATAGAGGCAGCATGGCTCAATATTTCTGCAGGGGACTTCCAACGACCTCTTGAGTCCATGCCACGTAGAGTTGCTGCACTCCTCCGGGCAAATTGAGGTCCGACACTATATTAGGACGTATCTCATGTCTTTTGTCACCTTAATATACAGGGTGTTTCTAAATGAACATACCGGTTTTAAGACGATGTAGCATTTATCATGTTCAACTTACAATTTAAAATAATACACGAAATGAAAGAGCAACTCAAACAGTTTTGTTTGTGTACCTGTGCGCAATGGGAAGAGGATGGTACGACAAAGAGCGACTGAAAAACATGTTGAAGAGTGCGAGCCCCAAGAAATATCCCCGGTAAAAGTTTATGCACCTTTCCTTTTTGGTGACTAAACTGTAAATGACGTTTCTTATCTTGATGTACTAGAGCTATGGCCCGTGCTTCAATGGGAAGAAGGTGAACAACACATCTTCATTTGGGAGCGAGATGGCGCACTACCTCACTGGCATAATTCAGTATGCGACTGGTTTAACAACGCTGTATCCGACCGGCGGAATGGACACAAGGGGCCTGTTGACACAGTATTTTATGCACGACATCCACGTTCACACACAATCTGATGCGGTCACGTGTATGTGCCTCCGATACCAGCTGATCTATCCGACTTCAGAAACAGTGTTATTGCAACAGTTAATGCTGACACATTGATCAAAGTGTCGACTCGATGTGTGATCGGTGTAAGAAAAACTGTTCGTGTTTCTCTGTCAATTGGTGTATTAATTATAATTGTAAAGTGAATGTAGTATATGTTACAAAGCCTTAAGCCCCATATATTCATTTTGAAACACTCTGTATATATTATCTGAAGTTCGTAACGGATTTATAGCTGTAAGTCCAGGTTTACAATGCAGTCAGATGTTTCTGCATACAAATTGTAAAGATCTTCCATTGTCACTTTGAATGCTATGAAAGAGCATTAAAATTACATTTGATGTACTGTTAGCTGCTCTTCACTGTAGCCACATGCGGTGGAGGGCTACCATCATCATTGATGCAGCAATGCTTCACGCTGCCCCGATCAGTTATGATGTGATTTGGTATGCATCAGTGTCGCCGGGGTAGATGAAAACCTGCTGGTCGTTCCTAGCGGCACCTGATTGCTCAAATTTATTTGACTCCAGTACAGTAGTCAAGCCATAGTCGCAGTAAATTACAAGAAGTTTACATGACTACTTTCGATGAAGCTCAGTAACCATTATCAAATGTAACAAGTATGAAATAACTCTGCTGTTAATTATGAGAACCTCAAACATAAGTAGCATCTTTGTTATAGGAAACACTACTGCGAAATTATCGTATCAAATTAAACCTTGGTATGCAGTAATGGCAAAGAAGCAACATCATTGCAATTGATCGCTGTGAAGCCTTTCTCTGTACAGAACAGTAAAATTTTATCATAGTATATATTGGATTACTTGTATAACAAACCTGAGAAGAGAAACTCTTTGGCTTATTAATCTTAGTAATTCTGTTGTTTTCTGAAACATACATAGCTCAAGTATGAAATGGAAGCGTTAACTGACGTATCAGAATACGCCTGTAAAAAAATTAAGTCATCAGGTTTTAAAAATAATAACATTCCCTAATAATACGATAGATATATCTTGAGGTAATCTTGAGGTAAATAAATTTCTTTAAGTAACGTACGAAACTGCATCTTGACGAAGTTAATGAAAAAACAATATCCATATATGAATACTGTATATTTATCTGTATATGCTCCTTCCAAACCAGTTGGTCAACTCTGCCACAAAAATCTTCACATCTGCAAAATAAAAAGAACATCACTAAGAATCTAACCATAAAATGTTAATAGATTAACGCCAGTTGTTGCTATAGTCGTACCTCAACGTCTTAAAGCTGAAAATACACACCTTGTAATCTTGAACACAGCACTCAATAGCACTGTGTCCAAAAACAACCGTTTGCTTGGACGACACATATACAGCCGAGGTTACCGTATGACTGACCAACACTATGGATCTCCTTAAGGCAGTCATGCCTAATTACAAAAAAGAATGCACAGTGTGATGAGACGCATTGATGGGTTGAGCTGTGTGTCAATTATTTTACGATGAGAACTGTTTAGCCAGGTGGAACAGCAGTATTCTGCAACTGAGTATGAAAGAGTCAGCGCTAATGATCTGAGGACCATTGCAATTGCACCACAGGCGTTTCCTGTTAACTTCTGAAGCGTATTCTTCCAAGTCTTGACTTTCGCTGTCACATTCGCGATACGGATTTTGCATATCGAAGACCGTATAAGGTCACACCAAGGTGTTTTGGCGTGTTGCCGTTTTGAAGAACCTAACCTCTAAATGTGATGTAGTTTCCATGTTTGTTGCGAAGGAGGAAAATTGATGCAATGGCGTAATTAAGAGTCAGTCTCTGTTTACCTGTCATGGATAAGGGACAGCGGCTGGCCAGATATTTACCAAAGAAAAATTATCAACCAGCCATATATTTTCACACATTGTTATTTTATTTCCAAGGCCAGTTTCGGCATCTCATTGATGTCATTAGGCCCCTATGCACTCCTTGTATAGAGAATCAGATACATCGATGCATGCAATGATGATGGTTCCAGTTACCCAAGCATCGATGTATCTGATTATCTATACTGGGAGTGCATAGGGGCCTAAACATGGCATTAATAAGATGCTGAAACTGATCGTGAAAATAAAACAATAAATTCTGAAAACATACGGCTGTTGGGTGATTTTTCATTGGTGGGTATTGAAGATTCGGCCAGAGAGAGTTATGTTTGAAATATCAATCCAGTTTCTTCAGACCTGACGTCGGTCAGTGTCTATGGATAAATGGTGCCCAAAGAGATCCTTCTCAGGTCTCTCAAGTTGGTAAGATTGGACTTTCAGTATCAATTTTCCCACAAATGGCCTTAATGTTTAATACGCAATTATTGACAAAACGCATCCTACACTTACTTCTGATACCTGGTCATTAGTCCTTAGGCACTTAGTACGGAAAAAAGGTCGATTATCTACTTACTCCCCCCAGGGGGTTCGCCACTCTTCGGCGGGTTCGTGCTTAGCTACCACGGAGCCCCAGCCTTTGCAGCTTTTTTTCCTCTTCCGTGCTGCATGTCTGTACTCTTGCTATACTTTTTCCCCTCCCTTGGGGAACACGTCTCGGGTATTATTGAGAAAGTTCTGCACTCTTTCGCTAGCGAACGAACAGTCTCTTCTTTGTTTTTCGTTCCCTTTTCCTTTCTTTGTGTCCCTTCTCCACCCGTTTCTCTGCTTCGGCGTTTGAGGTTCCTCTTTTTCCTCTTCATCCCTGTGCGCTCCTGAAGGCCGGCTTATGCGTCTGACGCGTAACAGGTTACTGGGTAAAGCAAAATTCCTAGCACTGGGTCGACAATGTGGGGTTCGTACATACCCCCTGGTACAGGCCAGGCCCAAGGAGGGGTGACTGCCTGAGCTGCAATCTTCCCTAACTGCCACGTGTTCGGGAGGTGTGACCTGAGGTGTGAACAATCACCTAAGGCGGGTGCGCCCCCTTGTGAAGGGGGCCCCCTATTGGAAGGAGCGCTCCATCGGAGACGCTGGCATTCACGGGGGATTTCCTCAAGATGAGTCAATCATCTTCCCACTCAGCGTCTACAAAACGTAAACGTAATGAGGCTAATGATTCAAAGACCCTTCCCACTGCACCACGGTTCCTCGTGATCCCACATACTGAAGACGGTCAGTCCTTCACCACGGTAAATCCGTTTATTATTCGGAAAGGTGTTGATGCAATTGCTGGCCCTGTGAAATCCTACTCTCGTTTACTGAATGACACTTTACTTTTGGAGACCGCTTCTGATGCTCAAGCACAACAACTGCTTGCTGCCTCACTTCTCCACGGTTACCCTGTTCGTGTTGAGACCAATAAAACTTTGAATTCTTCCCATGGCGTAATTTACACTTGTATGCTCGACAGTCTAACCGAGGCCAAAATCCTATCTTACCTCTGTGATCAAGGTGTCATTGCTGTTCATCGTGTAATGAAAAAGGTTGATTTCTCCTTAGTGCCTACCTGCACTCTTTTCTCGTCTTTGACTGAGTGGTGCTTCCGTCCAAGCTCAAGCAGGCTCTGAGATTGTCACAGTCCGGCTGTACATTCTGATCTCAATTCACTGCTACCAGTGTCATCATGTCAACCCCACTAGAATCTCTTGTCGACACCCAGTCAAATGTGTCAACTGTGGCAGGGAAGCACACGAGGGCGATTGTCCCCCTCTTTCTCTCTGCTGTATCAACTGCAATGGCTACCATACCGCCTCCTCTCGGGATTGTCCCATGTATCTTGATGAGCAGGGTGTTCAGGAGATATGGGTAAAGGAAAAGGTGTCTTACCCAGTCGCTTGCAAGTTACTGGCTAGTCGCAAACCCTGCATTCTCCCATTTGGTTCCTATAGTTCTGTTCTTGTTACCCCTCGCGCCATAAAGGACATGGTCACGCAGGCATGCGACCTCCAATTCAGATCTGAGGTTGTGAAATCACCCAGTGTCAAGGTAGCATCGCCATCCCCCTGTCCAGCTGTGCAACAAGTCCTCAAACTATCGCCTCTAGGGGCGGAGCCACCAGCTACACAACCAGTGGGCCAGAAAGGACAGATGGAGTACTCCTGTGAAGACTTCCTCTGTACCTCCAGCCAAACAACAGCCGAGTCTTCCTCTAACTGGAAGGGCTCGAAGTAGTAAGCAAACGGTTTTCTCCTTCACCAACCCGAGGGTCCACTTCGACGGTGTCACCAAGTGGTACCATAGCCCGGCCGTCCTCTGTATATCGCTGGTGCGCACCACCATCCGTTTTCCAGCGTTGGACAGATCGACCACACAAGTATGCCGATGCTTCTGTGGACCCCATGGAGCAGGATCCTCCAGCTTCTGTGCCCTGTAGTAGCGATTCTACACCGGCTGTCACTCGGCGGCCGGAGAGTTCACACCCCTACATCTCTTCCTCCTCATGACTGTCCTCCAACGGTACGTTCGCGGCTTTCGGTCCCACAAAGCTGTTTTTAGCATTGCAGGATACCCGTGTACTCTGTCATCAGGAAACGATATTGCGCCCTCACGACAACTTTGAGCTTTCAAATTACCTACCGATTCGTTTTGACCTTCCCCTGAGATCAGCATTCCATCTCATGGGGTCGTCATCCCGCTTATACGGGATGACCTTCGTAGTCATCCCATCTGCCGGACTACTCATCTTCAAGTTGTTGCAGTTCGCCTTTTCCTTCCCCACGTGACTTTTTCCCTCTGTACCATTTACGTCCCTCCGTCATTCAATGTCACCAGGGCAGAATTCCTTCAGCTTATTGGGCAGATACCTCCCACATTTTTGCTACTCGGTGACTTACATGCGCATCATCCCCTTTGGGGTTCTTCCAGGACCTGTCAAAGAGTTGCCCTCTTGGCTGACTTACTTAATCAACTTAACCTCTTATGCGTTAACACTGGAGCACCCACTTTCCTTTCTGACTCCTCACACACTTATTCCCATTTGGAGCTATCCTTTTGCACTGCCCAGTTTGCCTATCGTCTTGAGTGGTCTGTTCTTTCTGACACCTACACGAGCGCTCTCTGTTTGCTGACTCCTACACCATCCGAGTGCACGTCCAAATCGCAGCTTACTAAGGCTGACTGGCAGCTTTACTCCTCCCTGGCGACCTTCAAAGAACAAGATTTCCCCAGTTGCGATGGCCAACTAGACTATCTCACCAACGTTGTCCTTACTGCTGCAGAAAAGTCTATTCCTCACACTTCCTCTTTACCACGTCGTGTCCCTTTCCATTGGCGGACTGAGGACTGCCGCGATGCAATTCGCGCAAGGAGACGTACTCTCCACGTTTTTGACTGTCATCCTATGGAGGCAAACTGCATTCATTATAAACAGATGCGTGCAAAGTGTCATCGCGTTCTTGGAATAGCAAACAGATGGGTTTCATTCATTAGTTCTTTTAACCCACCCCTTCCTCTGTCGTGTGGGCCAACCTCCGATGGATCTGTGGTACCAAGATCCATTCCCTCATTTCTGGCCTTACAGTAGCAGCCGATGTTATCGTGGACCCTATTGCTATCTTCAACACCTTGGGCCACCATTTTGCGATAGTTTCGAGCTCTTCTCACTATCTCCCTGCCTTCCTCCATCGGAAAAGGGCGGAGGCACCTCGGGAGGTACCGTTCTCTTGTCCGAATCGTGAGTGCTACAATGGCGCCTTTACTATGAGGGAGCTCGAGCATGCTCTCAGTTCATCCAGATCCTCCGTCCCAGGCCAGACGCCATCCACATTCAGAAGCTGCAGTACCTTTCTGTTGCGGGCAAGCACTTTCTGCTTAACACGTACAACCACATCTGGGCAGAGGGCACATTTCCCGGACGTTGGAGTGAAGCCACCGTCATACCCATAGTTAGTTACCGCACCATCTCTCCTACCACCTGCATTTGCAAGGTGATGGAACGTATGATACATGCCCAGCTGGTATGGTGGCTCGAGTCTCGTAATTTACTGACGAATGCACAGTTTGGATTTAGAGAACGGCGTTCTGCAGTTGACCATCCCGTTGCTTTGTCCATCTACGTCATGAATGGTTTTCTGCGGAAATCCCGGACTGTGGCCGTGTTTTTCGATTTCGAGAAGGCCTCTGACACCTGCTGGAGAACTGGTATGTTCCGTACTCTTTACTCGTGAGGCTTCCGTGGCCGCCTGCCCTGTTTCCTTCAGGTATTTTTAAAAGATAAAGTTTGCAGGAAGCGTGTGGGTTCTGCCTCGTCGAACACCTGTATCCATGAAAACAGTGTGCCTCAGGGTTTCGTTCTGAGCGTCGTCCTCTTTGCTATCGCCATTAACCCTATAATATCCTATCTCCCATCGGGCATCTCCGGCTCCCCTTTTGTTGACGATTTTTCCATTTATTGCAGTTCTCCACAGACCTGTCTCACTAAGCGGCGTCTTCAGCGATGTCTTGATCGTCTTTACTCGCTTTTCCACTGACAAAGCCGTCTGTATGAATTCCTGGCGACGCATATGGTTTGTCCCACCATCTTTACATCTTGGGCCTGTTGCCCTTCCTTTCGTTGAAACTACGAAATTACTGGGGCTCATGCTCGATAGGAAACTCTCTTAGTCCTCACATGTGTCTTACTTGGCAGCCCGCTGTACGCGGTTCCTCAATGTCCTGCGTGTCCTCAATGGTACTTCCTGAGGTGCCGATCAAACCACGCTCCTCCGTTTGTACCGTACCTTGTCTGTTCTAAACTCGACTGTGGGTGCTTTGTTTATGCATCTGCACGCCCATCCCTCTTACGCTGTTTCAACACTATCCTCCATCGTGGCATCTGTTTTGCCACAGGTGCCTTTTACACCAGCGCAGTTCAGAGTTCGTGTGCTGAACCTGCTGAACTACCACTGTCCTACCACCGAGACTTTCTCCTCAGCAGGTGTGCATGCCGTTTGTCTGCCACGCGTGGCCACCATCCTATGGCTCCTTCTTTGATAATTACTTTGATCATCAATATGGGGCTTGTTCTTCTTCTCTGTTACCTCCTGGAGTCCACTTTCGGTGCTTGCTACAGCAGCTTAACTTCCCACTACCCGCACCTTTCCCGATGGGTGTGACCCCTTCATCACCTTGGCTTCATGAAGCGGTCCATGTTAAACTTGGCCTTCATTCGTTTTCTAACGACACCACTCCAGCCTCGCTCTATCGCCTTCAGTTTCACGAACGTCGCGATAGTACCTTTGTATACACTGAAGGCTCTCGGACTGACCGTGGGGTCGGGTGTGTCTTTGTCATTGGCACCCGTGTCTTTGGCATCGCCAATGGTCCTCCCTTCACGGGAATAAGCTCCGGTTTATTAAGCCTCTCCCAGTGGCTTGGATGACTTGCTCTTTGCCCTTCCGCCGGGAGGAGCTTATTTTAACCCGGCTGCGTATTGGGCATTGCCTTTTTAGCCATCGTCATTTGCTAAGTGGCGCTCCCCCACCACTTTGTACACATTGCGCCGAATTTTTAGCTGTCCGCCACTTCCTGATGGAATGTCAATTTTTTTAAACCTTTGACGTTGCCGTTTGGATTTTCCGACTTTTACCGGCCGTTTTAGCAAATGATGTGCGGCCGGTTGACCGCGTTTTACTTTTTATCCGCCAAAGCAATATGGCGAAGGCCACTTAATTTTTAGTTTTGGACCTCCGTTTCCGTGTGGAGTCTTTTTTAGCCCTTTTTCCACGTGCCTGCTTTTAGTTGTCTTCTATTATGTCGATTCGGACTGATGTATAGTCGTTTTTTTAACTGCTCTCTGTCTTTGTGTTCTATAGTTTCGACTTGGGCACGTATGACCCCAGTTGTTTTTGCGCCCTAGAACATCCTCGATATTAATTCTGATTATTGGAATTAAAGCCTAACCAAACAGAGTCAGTTGTAAGCGTTGCCTGATGTAATTGAGTTGGGCATTTACTAATGAGTTAATACTAACCTGAAATCTTCCCTCCCATCGTCGTCTTCATTCATAGGATACTAAACTATCAATTTTCTTATTCCGCAACAGAGGACGACGAGGCGACGAAAGTGCATGGCGTGTTTCAAAAATTTCGTCTTACGAGCTTGTGAGCGTGGTAGAGGGGACTTAGTAGGAAAAATTTTGGTAAAAGCAAATGTACCCTCTGGATTTAAAGCAAGTATGAAGATCTGATCACTTTCAAATCTCCCGTTTCACCTTACGCACACAAACTAAGAACAGGCTCCTCTTATAATTATGACTTCACTTACCATTTTCATCCGACTACAACAACAGCTGCGGGAAATCGGAATCTTCGCCATGAGGAGGAATGACTGTGGTTCTCCACGGACGCGCCGCGGTCTCTCCTTTGTAGAGAATGTATTTCACCACGTAGAAGAGAACCCCAAGACAAGTACTTCACATGTAGCCCGTGTCATGGCTCCTGTTCGCCACACAAGTCAGGACTCAAAGTCTCCGTTGTGATTTGAAAATGATCCGATCATCAAATTTATTTTACATCCAAATTGCAGTGGTATGTTTCCTGCGATTTATTAATTGCTTAAGGGTTTTTAAGGGTTGGACCCAAATAAAGATTAAGCATCATTCGTAAACTACATAAGACAATTTATTTAAAACTACGTAACAAGAACACCGCAGGGCTTCAGTGCGCAATCGCCGCCCGGCTCCCTCCGCCTCTCCTCACGCCGTACTGTCAAATACCCCTTTCCCAGTACACGCGCGCCCTTTCGCTTACCCGCTCTGCGCACCAGAATCTTTGCCTCAAAGACGAGTTGCGATTTACCGATATGTCGTGGCACAGGTCGGATGCATGAACGGACACGTGTTACCTATCAAAACTTTATCTTTTAAGTCCTCTTTACAACCTCTACAGGAATTGTATACATGGAGCAGAGACAAACGAGGAAACGTTCTAGCACGATACGGGCCGCAAATGAGGAACTACACTGATATAGGGGACTTTGACAAAGGGCAGATTGTTAAGGCCCGGCGCCTGGAAAGGAGCATCTCGGAAATGGCGAGACTGGTCGGATGTCCGTATGCTATTGTCGTAAGCATGTATGGGAAGTCGTTGAACGGTCGTACACCATAAGTGGGCGAGAAGACGTTGGACTCGGGAGGCTCATTACAGAATGTGGAGGTCTGAGACTTGCCCGCTCTCTAAAGCAGAATAGGCGGCGATCTGTGGCAGATTTGATGACACAGTACCAGGCTGGTGCTGCTGCATGTGTTTTGGAGCACACCGTTCAGAGAACACTGTTGAATACGGCACACCGCAACAACGAACCCCCGTGTTCCGATTACTGTCGGAAGGAGACCAAGAGATTGAACAGAGGATCAGTGGAAAACGATTTCGAACGGTCTGATGAATCATGTTTCTTGTTGCATCAAATCGATGGTTATTTCCGGATAGGCCGCCATCCTGGGGAACAGGCGCTCAAAACACGCACCGAGCGACAGATGATGGCTGATGCAAGCAGTATTATGCTAGGAGAAACAGTCACGTGGGATTTTCTGGGACCAGTCATAGTAATCGAAGGCACCATGACGGGTTTGGGTAGCCTGAAGATCATTACGGACCACCCGCATCCATTCACGCTTCATGTCTTTCCCGATGGAGATGGTTATCTTCCAGTAAGATAACTGTTCGTGGCACAACGCCATAATCACACTACACTTATTTGGGGTGCAAAATCGTGAATTCACGTTGATCTCTTGGCCATCAAGTTCACTTTATATGAACACGATGGATCATGTCTGGGACCCTAACCGTCTCCAACTGCTCGCCCACAAACGTACAGGAACTGCGTGACTGGTGCTTAGACATCTGATGCCACATTCCTCCGGAAACCTACGAAGGACTGTCTGCATCCGTGCCACGCAGTATCACTGAAGCATTGCGTTTCAAAGGTGGACCAACACGCTATTGAGCAGCAGGTCATAATGATTCGGTTCGTCAGTGTACAGCGTTTGACGTACCTCAGGATGACAACTTTGCTGTTCTCAATGCAGACAAATTACCTGGCGGATAACGACTGCAGCCGTACAGCGCTCTTCGCAGACGACCTGATTGTGTTCATAACGCGAGGTTTCTGTTACATACTATGGCGTGTTTTGGAATATTGGTCCTCGGCATTTCGTGGAGGAAGATTCCATGCGATTCGCTACGTCTGTCTTGGAAAGTCTCCCACTGCTGTTTTTTGAGTGTCTCTGTAGCAGTCACACGCCTACTGAGTAAATTCGTAACAAATTGTCGATCTCTTCTTAGGATCTTTCTTTTTTCTCTTCTGTTAATCCAAAATGGTAAGAGTCCCAGACTGACAGACATTTGTCAGTTTTTGGTGGGTTGAAGGTTTTGTAAACGACAAGTTCCGTGTCTGACTAGGACTGTCCGGCAATAGGATTTTTATAATTTTTTATAATTGTCGTACGTGAAGTTCAGAAATGAAACGTCAAGCACCAGAGTGTTCGATACAACTCTCAAAAACTTTCAAGAAAATCGTCTTTATAGATTCCCGAGGAACTTGGATTCACTGAGATAAGACGGACCTTGTAGCCCTCTCGGCAGCATGGGGCACCGGTGACTCTGTAACCGATGGACCATTAGTTTGGTCCGCAGCTCGTGGTCGTGAGGTAGCGTTCTCGCTTCCCACGCCCGGGTTCCCGGCTTCGATTCCCGGCGGGGTCAGGAATTTTCTCTGCCTCGTGATGACTGGGTGTTGTGTGGTGTCCTTAGGTTAGTTAGGTTTAAGTAGTTCTAAGTTCTAGGGGACTGATGACCATAGATGTTAAGTCCCATAGTGCTCAGAGCCATTTGAACCATTTCTTTGAACCATTAGTTTGTCTCTTTTATAGTCTTTCTTGTGTTTTATTTTTTCGTTCCATTCGAATACCTACATCATTTAAACATAAAATTCATCAATTACATGCCAGTTAACACATATCTAACCATCATTTTTATGTAAAATGTACGTTATCTTCTTTCTAATTACATATCGCCCACACAGCAAATATAAATGATTAATTATTGATATTTTATAAAAGATAGTTAATAAAGCTGTATAAATAAATAAATAAATCACAAATTTATTAAGGATCTTTTATAAAATATCGATTGTTAAGAATACATATTTTGTAGCGAAAACTAGAATTTTGAATGTGATACATAATTACAAACAAGAAGATGCGAATTTATCATAATTATATGATATGATATAACGAATATTGATAAATTTTATATTTAAATGGTGTAGTTATTCGAAATGAACAAAAGAACGAAAGAAAACTATAGAGGGATTGAAAATAGCAACCCACTGACTGTTCGGCTACTATTATCCAACGTCACCAAGTCAGCCATACTCGCCCTCAGGTAGAAACCCTCTTAATTTAACTGAATTGCAGTTCCTCGGAGAATTTCGAAGTCGATTTTTTCCAAAACTTTTGAGCGTTGTATCTACTATCTTTGGCAGACCGATACTTGAGTTCTGATCTTTACTTATCACACATTTAAAAAATTATAAAAATCCGAGTGCGAGGTGTTCTCCTTGCAAATTAATTTCCTTAGAATCCTTCTAATAAATCTGACTGGCATGTCTTCCTCACCGCTAGATTTACGAGGTCGTTCCATCTTAAATCGCTCCGGACAGAAGCTCCCAGGTACCTAAAGAGATTTCTGTTATTCTTTGAATCAGATTCAACCTTATGAACTGAGCTACTGTGCTTTATATCAGGCTCAGCCAGTGACCCTCTATGGGTAAGTTCCACTGAGTGCAATGTCGTCTGAAGTTCGTAAGAGAATGAAATGACATTTGTCCCAATGATTTGTTTACAAAACACAACGTAATCTGAATAAACGAATTCATTACGATTGATCAGGGAATGAATTCCATTGATAAATTAAAGAAAAAAAAAGTTCTGAAACAGGGCAGTAATTCTTACTAATCACGGTAGGTAGAAATGAATGGTGGAACGCACGTAGGAGTAAAGACGATATCGTAGTGCCTGTGTTATTCCGATTTTTTTTGCAGATGCATGCATGTCCAAAGGAAAAGGCAGTGTGGTGACTACAGCCGTCATGAAATACGTGAAATGTATTCGCAGTTGCGAATATGGACAACCGTCAGCTGCATAACGGAATGACGAGAGAGAAAATTTATGCTTGACCGGGACTCGAACCCCGATTTCCCGCGAGCACTCGCCTTGCCATTAATCTATTGGTGCACAAATCACGGTCTATACGTCGTGAACCATGTGTTTAACACCTATACTCATATGTCCATTATGTATATCGCCGTTGACAACATATGGAAGTCTGTGTGGGGGCGTGAGTCATGCTCAGATAGCCTAATTGTAAGGTGACCGCTCGCGATAAGCGGGAAATTTGCGGTCGAGTCCTGCTTCAGCACAAATTTTCATTGTCGTCGTACCATTATACAGTTAATGGTTGTCCATATTCGTAAATGCGAGTACATTTCATGTAGGAGGAAAAGCTAGCGAGCTATATTCAATCAAAAACGATATTTGTTAACATGAGGTATCCGCTCTCCGAATTTTAATATTCAGTTCTTATGGAGACTGATGTCCTAACAAAAGGGTCGTGTCATTGGAAGGATGGGACGTGGTTGCTCTTGTGAATGCACTGAATCTCAAACACTCGCCACAGCAGGTAAAGGAAGTCACTAGAAGGTAAATTCACCAATCAAAGAAAAAATTCTAATAATTCCTAGAAATTGCGGATGGTTACCACCAAACTTGGCGTGTGACCATTTGTTCTGCTCAAACAAATCACCCTTCTAAAAACCAAGTTGAACACCGATGAAATTTAGACATGTAAAATTTCGCCACGTACTTCCTTTGATCAAAGAAATTAATTATTACACGGATTAACTACATTATGAAACGAAACGTCTAACTGGAATTCCAAATAAAATGTTTTATTCTAAGTCAGTTCTAAAAGCAGCACATGTTACACGCCACCCCGTCAGACTGCGACTAAGAGAACACGAAACTTCACAAAACTTCGCGGATGCTGTGGTCTGGCGCAACATCCGTGAGTGTAGGTGGCGGGTGGCCAATTGACACGAAAAACGACCCGCGGCGCCAATCGCTTTGCCCAGTTGTTTGGATGCTGAAGAAGTACCAGCATCTGTTACTGAATCCTATCAGTTGGCCGAACAAAATTCGAACCAGAGTTCGGTAGAAAGCTCTGAAGTTCACCCGTTAGTCCAACTAGCCCATCACGAGACGAACTTTTAAAAACAGCAGGGTAAACTCTTATCTCCGGTCCGGTCATGCACAGGCCAACTTCGAAAGTTAAAATTCGACTTGTGCTCCCATGCTTCGAAAACAAGAACCCAAGAAAGCTTCTCTGATTATATGATCGCCTATGCACTTTCAATCCAACACACATTCACACAACACAGAACCAACCATGATTAGGTTGTGGACAAACGGTAATATAGTATTCTGATATGAAATAAAAGGAAACAAAATCAGTAAAGTTAGAAACCTACACAATCCTTCTCCCAGGCATAGCAATATAATAAGTAAAAATATGAAAATCCGTCTGCCGAACTAGATGAGCCCAAGCTAATCATCACAAATAATAATTTCGTTGAGACAGAAGCCTTTCAATTTTAAATTTGTAACTGCTTTCAGTGGCTGTCACTGATCGTGAAGTCAGACAGTGTAGTAACTTAATGTCTGTGTGCACATTACATGTTTATATATTGAGGAGGAACTTCACACCGGGCGCTGATCACCTGTAGGTGTCTTTGCATTTAGTAACGAGTTGAAAGTTACGTGTTAAACACCACTTTCAGTTGTGATAAAATTTGCTTCCTTAACTCGCGAAAGGCCGGCCGCTGTGACCGAGCAGTTCTAGGCGCTTCAGTCGGGTACCGCGCTGCTGCTAGGGTCGAATGTTCGAATCCTGCCTCGGGTATGGATGTTTGTGATGTCCTTACGTTGGTTAGGTTTAAGTAGTAAGTCTATGGGACTTATGACCTCAGATGTTAAGTCCCATAGTGCTTAGAGCCGTAACTCGCGAAACCTTTTGCAAAGACATTCTGTAGTTAGTAGCGACGTGTTGTGCAGACTCTTTGAGTTGATGTCTCTTTTAGACTGATACGTGAAAAATATCTAGTAAACATGGGCTTAAAAGAACGTAACTTAAGACCTATATGCACTTGTTCATTTTCCCTACTGCGAAACAAGAGCTCATCCCTCTTAAGATATGCATTACAAACCCCATGTTTACTACACTATTTTTTCTTGTTTTGATTCACACTGTCTCCTCCCAAAATATGAAAATCAAGGTACTTGCGTTAGAAGAGATTTATTTTTCAGTACATTAGCTGCTCATAGCTGTTGAGGTAAGCATTTTACAGCCCATGGTTACTGGACTTTCTGGCTTCGAATGAGCGTTCTTGTAATATTTCAGAGTATTGATCATTTCTTCTGGGAAACCCTACATGTGCTCATGTCACCACGAAATAACTTGCATGATTATCATGCCATCAACCTTAGCAGTACGTCATTATTCAATTAATCTGATGAAGTGCTAACAATAATTAACCATTTTCAAATTAAGGCATTGTGATTACAGTCCAAGGAAACCATCCCACCATACATTGTTTAACTGTAAGCTGATCATTTCTACAATCTTTATTTTTGATAGCAAGTTACGTTTGGTTTTCGTACTGTTTGATGTTCAGTTACACATCCTATGCCTGCCAATTTCAAGTGGTTCAAATGGTTCAAATGGCTCTGAGCACTATGGGACTCAACTTCTGAGGTCATTAGTCCCCTAGAACTTAGAACTAGTTAAACCTAACTATCCTAAGGACATCACACACATCCATGCCCGAGGCAGGATTCGAACCTGCGACCGTAGCGAATTTCAAGTGGTTCAAATAGATCTATGCATATGGGACTTAACATCTGAGGTCATCAGTCCCCTAGACTTGCAACCACTTAAACCTAACCAACGTAAGGATATAATACACATCCATGCCCGAGGCAGGATTCGAACCTGCGACAGTAGCAGCTGCGCGGTTCCCGACTGAAGCGCCTAGAACCGTTGGGCCACAGACCCCGGCCAATTTCTAATGCGCTGTATCTTGTTAATGAATCTGTGGTGTCACCGTTAGACACCACGCTAGAGGTTGCGATAATCGATAGCGGTCCAGCACTTGCAACCTCTCTGGACTCGCTGGCGCTTGCAGCGCCGCCATATGGCAAGGAGAGAGACTTCCAGATCGCACCGGCGGAGTCAGCTATAGGTCGTGAGCGAAGTCAGATTAGAAAAGCCCTCAGCTCTCTAGGTTCGCAGCCTCTAGTTCGCGCATGTATTACGCACGTAATACCAGAATTGTGTTATCTTGCTTGTTCTATAATCCAGTTAATGTTTGTTAATGATTCATTTGTATTCAAGAAGGTTAGTTGTTATTAGCTATGTTTCTGGAGTGCAGTAGCAGGACAAAGTTAAGTAAAAGTTATTTACTAAAACATTCCAGTACTAATTATTATAAAATCTTCCAGATCCCTACAACCACCGCACTCGTGCTAGTCTCTATCATCCCACTGCAAATCCCAGGGGTACCGACACAAAAGCACCCTGCATTTGTGTGAGGTCATGATATGCTGCCATCGACCTCCACATCAGAGTTCTACTGTGATTAATTCCTTCTCTTATTTTCGAAGTTAAATTGCTTTAAAAATTGATTACTGGGTCATGAATATATCAATAAAAGTTATAGCATGAATGAACCCGGGCTTTGTCTAAGTACTTCTCCGAGAGTGGGAAACTGCAAAGTGTCTTACGCTGTCACCTTTCTGAACAAAGCTACGACGTCGACTCAGAATATACGACTGGTGCCCAAAGACATACATTAAAGTTCACTGGTTAAAATTTAGGCTGTGGGTTTTATTGGCTTGCGAAATGTCGCAGATTTTGCGATGGCGGCTCATCTGACTCGATTGCACGGCACTGTAAAAATCCGTATTACACACAAAAGAATAAAATTCCCGTCGTGCGTCCTCTAAAAAGAATTTATGAGTCGGACGAACCTTACGTTTCGTTGTTGAGGAGGTACGTAAGGAGGTGGATTACTCATTAGTGTCACGTCGCAAGTGAACGCGTCGTAAAGCCGCAAGTTTTACGACTGATATCAAAAGTTACGCAGGGCTTCGTTTACGACGCGGGCTGAGGAAGACAGCACGCAATGCGCTGACACACCACATGTCCTGCCCGACGCCGCGACGCACCGACGTTAATGGCGCTCGCAGGTATGGCGCGACGACGAAAGCCCAACGTCTGAGATAAAATTACGTGGCCCCCGCAGTGAATACACTAAGGTACTAAAGCGAAGGCAGCCGATTTCCTGTATTATTTTTGCGCAGTCTGAATATGTGCCCCGTCCCTAATGACCTCGTCGTCGACGGAGCGTTAAGTGTGTGTGTGTGTGTGTGTGTGTGTGTGTGGGTGGGTGGGTGGGTGGGTGTCTGATTGATGCAAAACCTAGAAGCAAACACAGAACGAACAATTTCTTTGGACATCTCTGGGCATCTCCATCACAATTGTTCTTGCTTAAGATCATCAAGCAGCTCGCCCCTGCTTTAATCTCTCCCCCGCATTGTGATTACTACATCCGACTGGCTGTGGGCAAAATGGTTAACGCTATATAATGCAGACGGCCGAATAACTAACGACGGGAGGCAGCGACGTTCGGATCACGGATTTACACTCAAGAGCCAAAGAGACTGTTACACCTGCCTAATATTGTGTAGGGCAACGCAGAAGTATCGCAGCACGACGTGACGTGGACTCGATTAATATCTGAAGTAGTGCTGGAGGTAGCTGACAACATATATCATGCAGGGCTGTCCATAAATCCGTAAGAGTACGACGGGGTGGAGATCTCTTCTGAACAGCACTTTGCAAGGCATCCCAGATATGCTCAATAATGTTCATGTCTGGGAGTGTGATGGCGAGCGGAAGTGTTTAAATTTAGAAGAGTGTTCATGGAGCTACCTTGCAGCAATTCTCGACATGTGGGGAGTTGCATTGTCCTGCCGGAATTGGTCAAGTCTATCGGAAGACACAATGCATATGAATGGATCCAGATGAGCAGACAGGATGCCTACGCACGTGCCACCTGTCAGAGTAGTATCTAGACGTTATCAGGGGTCCCATATCACTCCAGCTGCACACTCCTCACACGATTACAGAGCCTGCACCAGCTTGAACAGTCCCTGCTGACATGCATTGTCCATGGGTTCATGAGGTTGTCTCCATACCCGTGCACGTCTATCCGCTCGGCAAAATTTCAAACGAGACTCGTCCGAGCATGCAACATGTTTCCAGTCATCAACAGTCCAATGTCGGTGTTAATGGGCCCAGGCGAGGCGTAATGCTTTGTCTCGTGCAGTCATCAAAGGCTTACGAGTGGGCCTTCGGCTCCGAAAGCCCGTATCGATGATGTTTCGCTGAATGGTTCACACACTGACATTTATTGATGGCCCAGCATTGAAACCTGCAGCAATTTTCGTAAGGGTTGCACTTCTGTCACGTTAAATGATTGTCTTCAGTAGTCTTTGGCCCCTTTCTTGCAGCGATGTCGGAGATTTGATATTTTACCGGATTACTGATATTCACAGTACACTCGTGAAATGGTCGTATGGGAAAATCTCCACTTCATCGCTACTTCGGAGATGCTGTGGCGCATCACTCGTGCGCCGGCTATAGTACAAGGTTCAGATTCACTGACAACCTGCCATTGCAGTAGCAGTAACCGATCTAACAACTGCGCCAGGCACTTGTCTTACGTTAGCGTTGCCGACCGCAGCACCGTATTCTGCCTGTTTACATATGTCTGTATTTGAATGCGCATGCCTATACCAGTTTCTTTGGCACTTCAGTGCACTCAGACTTTGTACTCTTTTAATAATCCAAGAGAACAACATAATGTGCAAGTAATAAGGCCTACTGCTTAGGTGATTTTGAGAAAATCGCTAGAGAATCTTTACGCGTCAATGATGTACCGGTGCGATGGGAACCTGAGCACGACATGGCGGAGGTCTCGTGGTTAGCGTTCAAGCTCCTCCTACATTCGTTGTGCATGTCTCTGGTAATTCATCTTCCTCGTCAGTATTCTCCCAATTAATTACGTCCCAACACGATGTTGTTATTTTCTTGTCTTCATTTTCTCTTTGGCATGGGCGCTTAGCTGTCAATTCGAACGTTTATCGGGGTTTGGTGGTATTACCTCCACCTCTTCCACGTGTATCCTCTTTCTTGTTCAGCTTGTTGATAGTGGTTTCTTTGTTGATAATTTGTCGGTCTATTGGTTCTCCAGTACCCGTTCCGGCTGTCGTTATTCCCTCTGTAATAGTTGTTGCCGTTCCTGGGTGAATTATAGTTATTGCCATACTCTCTTCTAAATCCATAACCGGTTCTTTGTTGAAATCTATTGTCGTTTCTTGGTGCGAAGTTATCACATGGTTCGTAATTATTGTTTCTTCGTACTGTGTCTTGTGGATTCCACTGCTTTTTGCTTTCGTTTTCACGTGCGCTTCGTCTTTTTTTTGCGTCATCTTCCGAAAACATTAACTCTAGTTCCCTTAGAATACCTTTAAATGCTTCGACGTCATTGCCTCCGCGACCTACTAATGATTGCTGGTATTTCAATGGTAGCTTCATCGCGCATAATTTAATCAACTCTCCGTCACTGTATGGTACATCTAAGCGTTGGTTTTTTTTGCCATTAATTCGAAAAATTTAACGGGTCTCTTCTCTCCTGAATTTTCAAAATATGGGTTCTGTAATAATTTGTACTTTTCTCTGTTCTGTGCTTCGTTGGACCAATATCGTGAGAGAAACTGCTCTCTGAAATCTTCGTGCGATCGGCATGTCGCTGCAACATTCTGCATAGTTTCTGCGACTGTTCCTGACATGTGTGCACATATGAAGTCTAATTTGTGTGCTAGCGTCCAGTGCTCTGGTAATCCTACTCGGAATTGATCAATAAAATTTCGTGGATGTAATGAGTTTCCTTCTCGAAAGTGTTGGAATTTTCTGACTGTGAGGAAATGATCGTTGTCGTACTTTGTCATAGTTCCATACGAAATTCGCGACTCTTCACCACTTTTGTTTCTGATCATTTCTCCCGACGTTCTTTCCGGTTGTGGTAGATCCCTTGGATATTGTCCACTGTAACTTTCGCCTACCCTTGCGTAGTATCGTTGGAGTGGTACGCAATAATTTTCTTCCATCGGCTGTGAACGTGTAGCTGAATCCATTGCACTGTACTCTTCGTGACCTGGCTTTCCATTGTCACGTATGTTACTTTCCGCCTGTGATTGGAATTGCAAATGCGTAATATCTTCGTTAATTGCTTGTTTTTCCGGTGCTGTTACAGATACGGATGTGGTTGCAGACTCTGTGCTTGTCCGATCCTGTTCACTACGCTCTTCAATGGTTTGCAACAACTCTGTTCGCAATTTCTGAAATTGTCGCTTCGTTTGCGCTTCTATTTTGACTATGCGGTTATCACATCTTTTCAGCGCTGCTTTTGTGATACGTTTGTGTAACACACTGTTTTCAACAATTTTACGCGCTGTACCTGCTGCTTGTCTAGTAATTTCGTTTATCTGTTTCTCTAATTCCTTGACTTCTCCCTGGGTGTTGTTACGTAATGTTTTGATCTCGTCCTGAGTGTCATTACGCAAGGTTTGTATGTCCTCTTGTACCTTGTCAATGTCTGTTCTCAATTGATTGTGACCTGTTATTAAGTTTCCTATCACTTCTCGAGATTCTTTTGCCTCGTCTTCAAAATAACTTAGGTGTAACTGAATTTTTTTTTGTTCTTTAATCTCACGCATTTGTCTCGTGGTTTCTGCATTCTGAATTTGAATTTGGTTCGCTATGTCTTTACTTTGCCTTGTCATGATTTCCGTAATTTGTTGTAATAATTCTGCCAGATTGGTGGGTCCTATTGCGTTTTCTTCCGACGTCCTACGCTCTGTGTTTACGCCCAAGTGTTGGTTCGCAACCGATTGCATTGAACTGTGCTGTGACACGTTTCTGCTCGCATTCCTTGTACTCTGTGGTGAGGGAGCTCTGCTTACTTGTACTATGGGCTCTACGTATTCAAGACGCAAGTTAAAATCCACATCGACTGTCTCTCGACTTTCCTGCTCCCCTGTCGTATGCTGACCTACGTTTTCTATGCCTTGGCGTACATTGTCCTCGTTATGGTGCGTTATATGTCCTATTTCTCGCGATACTGCATCGTCTGTTGTACTGTCCTCTATTCTCTGTCCATTTTCATGCTGGGTCTCTACCTCAATTCGGTCAAGGTCTCGATCTGCCATTGCTAATCTTTCCGAATCCCTTATTTTCTGTTTTAAAACCAATTCACGGGCCCTACTTCGAGTCAACATGCGCTCATACGATCTCACGCGTCTCATAAACTTTTTGTTCACACGACTTGACACTATCAAGACTGACAATCCATTCACTTACTTGTTGGGTCAGAACCAACTTGTCAATGATGTATCCGCCACCTGTGTGCTTGCATTGGAGAGAGAACTTAATTCTAACAATTTTTAAAATTCACAACTTAATTATGATTTTGTCTCTGACACTTTCTTACTATCTATCGCTGCAGCTACTGTTTTCGAGTATTTAAAACTTTAGGAAAAAAAATTTTTTCTACGAACATTTTTCAACAGGATATTTTTCTGACCTAGTTAGGCATGTGGTCGACCTTCAATCATGGTATTTTACCATCCTGGCAGGGTCGCCATTTTCTAAACATTCTGTGCGGTGTCTGTTTGTTCTATATCGTGTCTCCCTACCACTTTCGCGCAACGACGCTCTGAGCGTGTTTTTTAGGGAATTGACTAGTTTGAACCTGGGACCTGTTGCTGGTAAGGAGACGTCAGACCACACATGACATGCAGAATTCAGAAGAGTTCAATGACACTAGCGATGATATAACCAAGTACTTAATGATCTCAACGTCAGCTCCACTGTACTCCCTGTAAAAGAATCTTAATACTAACTAAATTTAGTGGAAGGGGTTCGAGGCTTTCCTATTTTTAGTTAGCTAGTAAAATAACGTCGAAAAAGCAGTTATGTTTACCACTGGAAATTTTATTCTACTCACAAAAAATTGTTTATAAATTGCACTATTGATAAAAGGAAATATTTTAATACAGGATGGTAAAAACCAACTGCGTTCAACAAAAATGTGAACGAATATTCCCTGAGTGGGTTTCCAAGTTCTACAATGGATCGAAGGATGACCTATGCCATATCACATCTATAATCTAGGTTTAAATTAATTTTCACAAGAGAGAAAACTATCAAAATGGTCTACAGTGACCCTCAATTATCTTTAATTACTAACTAGCCGAGCAAATCCGCTATTGCAGAACATTGCCTTGACACTGGTCATCCTATGGAATACAACAACACGGAGATTCTGGCTAGCACGTCCAGCTTTTGGGATAGTGTTATTAAGGAAGCTGTTGAAATCAGACTATCAAGCAACCTTATTAACAGAGATGGTGGATTTTGTTTAAATGCTGCTTGGAATCCGGCTCTGTCTCTCATCGAAAAACAGAGTGACAGAATTAGTGCTACCTCACCTGTTGATTAATAGTCACTATCGATATTTCTGATGGTGGTTATCTTTGTTTGTGTTGACTCTTGTTCTGTGTGTTGTGTCTTCCTTGTTTCTACTCTGTGAACCGAGGTATTAAATTTTCTTGCATATTTCTTCTTCCTTGCATTTGTACCTTGAGAATGGCAGGGTGTGCTCCTGCCGAAATATCGGCGGTGTTCAACGACGTCACCCGGCAGCAAACCCCTAAGTTACTTGAACATGATTAGGAAAATACAACACTCAGCCCCTGAGCGGAGAAAAATCTACAATACAGCCGGGAATCGAACCCGGGCCCTTAGGATTGACATTCTGACCACTGAGCTACTGGGGGCTTGGTGAAAGCAGAACGTCAATAAGTGACATAGATGTAGGGCGTTTCTATGAAGGTGAGGTCCTAAACCTTGAAAGCGCAGCGGCTATCTTGCACTTTGTCAGAGTTTGGGGTAGGTCTATACTGGTCTGAGCAGTGACCCAGCCGAGCACATTTCGCATTTTCGCTCGCAACACTAATAAATGTGTTTCACGCGAATTCATTGGAACTTAGAGTTTTTCTGCAATAGTCAGTACTCTGATTTATTTCTTCCAGCAGTTCAGCAGCACTTGTATTTTGTCATGTGAGATTGATTTGGACTCTGAATTTGTGCACTGAGTCTAGACTTTAGCTTTTTCCAGTGAAGAATTTTGAATATTTCCTACTACTAATGATACTTAGGTTAATTCATTGTCTGGCAGTTAGACTTACTATACAGCGTCCAGTCATATTAATGTCACCACCGCCTATGTACCATGTCAACGTGCAATAACCACTCACAGACGGTAGGTGGCAGCAGTTGTTGTGTAGGGTATATGAAGTTTGCTGCGGGACACGGAGAACAGTACAGTCGTTGTCCAAATGTGGGAATGGAGCGTTTTTCTAAATCCAGGAGGGCATCATTGTTGCTTTTCGGGCCAAGAGTGGAAGCATTTCCGAAACTGCTGAGCCTCAAAACAGCTTGCTTGTCACCGTGGTTAAGGTATATCATGCTTGGCAAAATAGCGCTACCCAAAAGCAGAGAGACGGAAACCGGGGTACACAACGAGCCATAAATGACAGGGGTGAACGAAAGCTGCAGAGATGTATACGGACGTATAGACGTGCAACAGTTGAACAATTGACCGCCCACGTGAACCAAGGAGCTAGCAACAATGTCTCGTCCAGCGAACGTTGCTGCGTATGTGCCTCCACAGCAGGCGCCTGATCCATGCACCCATACTGACTGCTGTTCGTCGGCGACGAATGCTGGAATTCACACGTCAGTACCGTAACTGCAGGTCCACTGAGTGGCGACAAGTAACCTTTATAGACGAGTCACATGTTGTGCTCCATCGGACAGATGGTCATTGGCATGTACGGCGTGAAACGTCCGAAAGCAAACAAGGAAGGAGTGTGCAGCGGGGCGGGGTTTAGTTCTCTGTGCAGGCTGCACAGAACGGCGTCTGCTCGATGTCCCTTCACTCGGCAACGTAAATACTTACAAGATGATGTAAAAGTAGCGTTGATTAAAAAACACCCTCTAATATCTAGATTTGCTGAGGCCGCACATCTCTAGTAATGAAAGAAAGATCTGTAGAAACACTGTCATTCAGTTTTATCAAGCAGTAAGAAAATGGTCCCCGGAGTAGACAACATTCCATTAGAACTACTGACAACCTTGGGAGAGCCAGTCCTGACAAAACTCTACCATCTGGTGAGCAAGATGTATGACACAGGCGAAATACCCTCAGACTTCAAGAAGAATATAATAATCCCTATCCCAAAGAAAGCAGGTGTTGACAGATGTGAAAATTACCGAACTATCAGTTTAATAAGTCACAGCTGCAAAATACTAACGCGAATTCATTACAGACGAATGCAAAAACTGGTAGAAGCCGACCTCGGGGAAGATCAGTTTGGATCCCGTAGAAATGTTGGAACACGTGAGGCAATACTGACCCTACGACTTATCTTAGAAGGAACATTAACGAAAGGCAAATCTACGTTTCTAGCATTTGTAGACGTAGATAAAGCTTTTGACAATGTTGATTGGAATACTCTCTTTCAAATTCTGAGGGTGGCAGGGATAAAACACAGAGAGCGAAAGGCTATTTACAATTTGTACAGAAAATCAGATGTCAGTTATAAGAGTCGAGGGACATGAAAGGGAAGCAGCGGTTGGGAAGGGAGGGAGACAGCGTTGTAGCCTATCCCCGATGCTATTCAATCTGTATATTGAGCAAGCAGTAAAGGAAACAAAAGAAAAGTTCGGAGTAGGTATTAAATTCCATGGAGAAGAAATAAAAACTTTGCGGTTCGCCGATGACATTGTAATTCTGTCAGAGACAGCAAAGGACTTGGAAGAGCAGTTGAACGGAATGGACAGTGTCTTGAAAGGAGGGTATAAGATGAACATCAACAAAAGCAAAACGAGGACAATGGAATGTAGTCGAATTAAGTCGGGTGAAGCTGAGGGAATTAGATTAGGAAATGAGACACTTAAAGTAGTAAAGGCGTTTTGCTATTTGGGGAGCAAAGTAACTGATGATGGTCGAAGTAGGGAGGATATAAAATGTAGACTGGCAATGGCAAGGAAAGCGTTTCTTAAGAAGAGAAATTTGTTAACATCGAGTATTGATTTAAGTGTCAGGAAGTCGTTTCTCAAAGTATTTGTATGGAGTGAGCCACGTATGGAAGTGAAACGTGGACGATAAATAGCTTAGACAAGAAGAGAATAGAAGCTTTAGAAATGTGGTGCTACAGAAGAATACTGAAGATTAGATGGGTTGATCATATAACTAATGAGGAGGTATTGAATAGAATTGGGGAGAAGAGAAGGTTGTGGCACAACTTGACTAGAAGAAGGGATCGGTTGGTAGGACATGTTCCGAGACATCGAGGGATCACCAGTTTAGTATTGGAGGTCAGCGTGGAGGGTAAAAATCGTAGAGGGAGACCAAGAGATGAATACACTAAACAGATTCAGACGGATGTAGGTTGCAATAGGTACTGGGAGATGAAGAAGCTTGCACAGGATAGAGTAGCATGGAGAGCTGCGTCAAACCAGTCTCAGGACTGAAGACCACATCAACAACAAAGAAAATGGATTTGTTTCTGGAAATTAATGTCCAAAATTTCCACACAAAAATATTTATTTTGTCCTTATAGCCATAGAAACGGTACTATTCAGTCCACATTTAAACTACCGGCTATTTTCTTCCAGTTCACAATTCATACACACATTTCATATGCACAGCAGCCAGAAATCTGTCCAGACACAACCCGAGCAAAGAACGTTTTCACAGCCATTAATTTCACCACAAACTTGAGTTATTACATTTGGTCCTTCTTGTGGATTTGTAAAAAATAAATTGCTCACCAAAAAATGATCAGTGGTTGAATACGGAAACATGCCATGCGGATACAATGAAGGCCAAATTTTCACACGCGAATATCTTTCCAACAAAACAATTCCAAAACTTTCAAACTTCACAAAACTGTCCGTAAATGCAATCGCTATTACGGCCACAAAATCTGGACGCGAGAAGCCAAATATTTCTTCATTTTGCACATTATTTTGACTGGCACTAGTAACGTGACCGTCCGCGTTAAAAGATAGCGAGCGACTCCCCTTCTTGCAGCCTCAGTCACTATCAGGTAACGAGCGGGAACCGTCGCTATTCTGAGTGGCTGCCCATAATCGCTGCCAATCACAATGCTCGCTCATGATCATACTCGCGCCAAAACTGGCCTGCACCAATCCTTACACACACACGCATTTTCGTCAATGTGACTTGCAAATATTAAAGTACTGTTTAATACACGAAAACGAAAAGGCAATAATTCTGGAAATATTCTTTAGATACTGATTTTACTCCAGCTGACTTTCAGGCTGCTTTGTTACAATAGCAATTACACCTAGATATACGTCATCAGCAAAGTGGGTAAATTCCCCAGGATCATTTTCCCACACCAGGCTTGTGTAACTCTTCAGGTTACTTAAATTGGTATATCATGCAGCATTTAAAACCGATGAATGTCCCACGTACATGCTCTCGTTTACTCACATTTATTCCCACAACAACATTAGACCCAAATAATAATTTCATATGATTTTTGTATTATGAAAATGAAAAATGTACTACTGGCCATTAAAACTGCTACACCACGAAGATGATGTGCTACAGACGCGAAATTTAACCGACAGGAAGAAGATGCTGTGATATGCAAATGTTTAGCTTTTCAGAGCATTCACACAAGGTTGGCGCCGGTGGCGACATCTACAACGTGGTGACACGAGGAAAGTTTCCAACCGATTTCTCATACACAAACAGCAGATGACCGTCGTTGCCTGGTGAGACGTTGTTGTGATGCCTCGTGTAAGGAGGAGAAATGCGTACCATCACGTTTCCGGCTTTGATAAAGGTCGGATTGTAGCCTATCGCGATTGCGGTTTATCATATCACGACATTACTGCTCGCGTTAGTCGAGGTCCAATGACTGTTAGCATAATATGGAATCAAACGGTTCAAACAGCTCTGAGCACTATGGGAGTTAACATATTAGGTCATCAGTCCCCTAGAACTTAGAGCTACTTAAACCTAACTAATCTAAGGACATTACACACATCCAATATGGAATCGGTGGGTTCAGAAGGGTAATACGGACCGCCGTGCTGGATCCCAACGGCCTCGTATCGCTAGCAGTCCAGATGACAGGCATCTTATCCGCATGGCTGTAACGGATCGTGCAGCCACGTCTCGATCCCTGAGTCAACAGATGTGGACGTTTGCAAGACAACAACCATCTGTACGAACAGTTCGACGTTTGCAGCAGTAGGGGCTATCAGCTAGGAGACCATGGCTGTGGTTACCCTTGACGCTGCATCACAGACAGGAGCGCCTGCGATGGTGTACTAAACGACGAATCTGGGTGTACGAATGGCAAAACGCCATTTTTTCGGAAGAATCCAGGTTCTGTTTACAGCATCATAATGGTCGCATCCGTGTTTGGCGACATCGCGGTGAGAGCACATTGGAAGCGTGTATTCGTCATCGCCATACTGGCGTGTCACCCGGCGTGATGGTATGGGGTGCCATTGGTTACACGTCTCGGTCACCTCTTGTTCGCATTGACGGCAGTTTGATCAGTGGACGCTACATTTCAGATGTGTTACGACCCGTGGCTCTACCCATCATTCGATCCCTGCGAAACCCTACATTTCAGCAGGATAATGCACGACCGCATGTTGCAAGTCCTGTACGGGCGTTTCTGGATACAGAAAATGTTCGACTGCTGCCCTGGTCAGCACATTCTCCAGATCTCTCGCCAATTGAAAACGTCTGGTCAATGGTGGCTGAGCACCTGGCTTGTCACAATACGCCAGTCACTACTCTTGATGAACTGTGGTATCGTGTTGAAGCTGCATGGGCAGCTGTCCCTGTACACGCGATCCAAGCTCTGTTTGATTTAATGCCCAGGCATATCAAGGCCGTTATTACGGCCAGACGTGGTTGTTCTGGGTACTGATTTCTCAGAATCTATGAACCCAAATTGCGTGAAAATGTAATGCTATGTCAGTTCTAGTATAATATATTTGTCCAATGAATACCAGTGTATCATCTGCAATTCTTCTTGGTGTAGCAGTTTTAACGGCCAGTAGTGTAATTAAAGTTATGATATGAAAATCTCAGTTAATTAATTCTGATCACTGAGAAATATGTTTACGTTTTCCAGTTATACCAAAAGATAAACTATTATATTTCCTAACTGAATTTAGTTCCCTAAGTCTCGGTTTTTGACTTTTTTAGCAATTTTTTTTATCTCTGAAACTATGATAGTTACAATGTTGAAATTTTTATACAATCTTCTCCTGAATAACAAAAGGTAGTGTACCGATTTTGAAAATGATTGAATAATATTTAATATCATTGATTTAGGTTCATATGTGGCACGAATATACAGTCGCTCGAAGTGACACAGGAGCCGTTCTCACGCTGCAGTAGCAGCAGGTGTATATGAGTCATAGATAGGACACTACTTGCGGTCTCCTTCACAGCCTCCGCTCCAATACTGCGGGGTGTACTGCAATGTAGCTTACTGTAATAATTGTTATCGCGCGTTAACCCGCGACGTCACAAGTGTTATGGTCTGTGCAAAGTTTTCGTCGTATTCGCTGTGTGATCTCGTCATTCTGGAAGGCACACTGGATCAACTCTAGTATGCATCTATCCATGGAGACCACGTGCACCCCTAATGCAGTCTTTCTTTCCTCTGCACGATGGCACATGCCAGCAAACAGCTCACAGTGTACGTTGTTGGTTCGAAGTTCACCAGGATGAGTTCACCCTGCTCCACTGGCCAACAACTTCCCGGGTTTAAACCCAATCGAGAATGTGAGGGACTACCTCTATCGGACTGTCCGCGCCATGGATCCTCGACGGAGAAACTAAGCACAGCTGACCATAACACTGGTACACTGGTGTCGGCGTGGCTGCACGTCCTTGTAGACACCTTCCAGAATCTCACTGACTTTCTTCTGCACTACTCGCAGCGGTCCGCGCCGCAGAATGTGGTTATTCAGGCTTTCGAAAAGTTGTCACGTTCATTCGACTGGGCAGTGAATGCGAGTTTGTGTCGAGTTTAGCTTATGTTAACTTTTAGCTGTAGATACTGTCGGTGTTTTCCAGCCATTTGTATTTTTTGTTATACATAGTGTGTTCGCTGACCACTGTATTAGGTGCTCGAGCCATTTCCAAATCATTAATCGAGTAACTGCTTTCGCCAGCCTACGAATTAATGTGTGAAATTTAAAGGCCATAAACGATTTTAGTTAAAATTTAAACACTGCAGCTTACGTTATTTAACCGACGCGCGCCTGCGTTCAGCCTAGTATTTACTTGTCAGTCTGTTTAATACATCAGGGAGAGTTTATCAGTTTATTTTTGTTTTAAAAAAGCGCGTAATAACTAGTCAAAGACTTCATATCATCCCCGGGACAGACAGCGAGAGCCCTTTAAATTGTAGCTGTATCTCCTGTGTTAACCAATGATTTCTATTAGACTTTTACTTTTTACCTGTTTGATCCTCCTCCGCCTTCACTATTTCATCTCTCAGAGCTACCCCTTCGCCTTATAACCTATTCCTTTTCCCCGATTCAGTCATTACATTGACATAATATATACAAATTACAAATTCAGTCTCGTAATACATTTACAATATACTGATTTCAATGTCAGTTCGTAATACATTCACAACATTCAAATTACATTCGCAGTTTTCATCTTTTCTATGTGTACGATATAATAAAATTTTCCGGGCTATTATGCCGTGGTCTAAGGGATTTCACTTCAAGGCCCGACGTTTCGTCCCCATCTGCGAAGGACATTTTCAAGGGGGATCGTAGCTTTGTTGAACGTCTGTTACTCACACTGGCTCGCTACTGACAACAAAATTCCACTTTCGCGAGCTTCCGTGCAGTGGCTTCAGTCACATGTTTTGAATGCGTGAACACAACTGGCCGTGGTGGAAGACTGGTACGCATTTTCTTCAGCACTTGAATCCAAATTTCATTCAGTTTCACGCCCTCCTCCTTCCTATTGAAATTCCTGGGGTGTTTCACAAGTTCTATGGCCTCTCCGTATAGCCTTTCGTGGTATTCGTTTGTGACTGTCAGTACTTGAGTCCGGTCAAAATGAATGTGATCGTCATAGTAAGATTAACGACTTATTAGATCCACTAACATATAGGAAACTAAGTAAAGAACCCACTGACAAAATTCTTAGAACTGCTACGTGATTGATAAAGAAGTCCTCTGTTGAACGCAGCGTTCAGAAAAGTCTGTTCAAAGTGGTTCAAATGGCTCTGAGCACTATGGGACTTAACAGCTGAGGTCATCGGTCCCCTAGAACTTAGAACTACTTAAACCTAACTAACCTAAGGACATCACACACATCCATGCCCGAGGCAGGATTCGAACCTGCGACCGTAGTGGTCGCGCGTTCCAGACTGAAGCGCCTAGAATCACTCGGCCACACCGGCCGGCAAAAGTCTGTTCAATCCAGTTGCGCTCGCACTGAGACTTTATGGATTGCCGAAGATGCACAAAGAACATGTTCCTCTAAGCACTATAGTGAGTGCTATTGGTTCGCCCACCTATTTGATTGCCAAGTTCTTGACAACATTATTACGGCCGTATGTGGGCCGATCGTATTTATATAGCAAGAATTCGGCACATTTTATTAGTAAATTAAATGACATAGTGGTACAGCCGGAGGACACATTAGCTAGATTTGACATGGTGTCTCCATTCACTATGGTTCCACTCCATGAAGTGTTGCAACAGCCGAATCGGATTTTTCCCCCCGACGTTGCGGAACTGTTTAAATATTGCCTCATAACCACGTATTTCAATTGGAACGAAGAGTTCTGTGAACAGACGGATGGTGTCGCTATGGGGAGCCCCTTAAGCCCGGTTAAAGCGAACGTCTTTATTGAAAAATTCGAGGAGCAAGCACTGGAAACTGTGAACAAGAAACCGAACATTTGGTTCCGTTACGTGGATGAGACGTTTGTTTTGTGACGGTATGGCGGGGAGGAACTGGATCGTTTTCACCAACACCTGAACGGGATCAATTCGAAGATTCAGTTTACCAAGCAGGAGGAGGAAGGCGGAGGATAAAAATGTTCAAATGTGCGTGAAATCTTATGGGACTTAACTGCTAAGGTCATCAGTCCCTAAGCTTACACACTACTTAACCTAAATTATCCTAAGGACAAACACACACACCCATGCCCCAGGGAGATCTCGAACCTCCGCCGGGATCAGCCACACAGTCCATGACTGCAGGGCCTCAGACCGCTCGGCTAATCCCAATTTTCTTGATGTGATAGTTTTCAAGAAAGAGGACGGCAGAGTGAGTCACACTGTTTACCGAAATCCCACGCACACAGACTGGTACCTACGCCGGGCTTCGAACCACCAGCCACAACAAAAGCGAGGCATCATGATAGTGAGTTATTGTGATCGTTTCATAAGCTTTGGTTACTGATAAAAACTTGACACCAGTGCCTATGAGTTTAATTTGTACACCACAGCACTGAAGATGATCACTATGTGATTGAAAATCGATTTTGCTATCAATAAACCATCAATATTACGGTAAGCGCTGACCTTCTCTCTAACATCATAAAAACGTTGGCGCACAGAGCAAGGAAAATCTGTGAACTAGAGTGGTTTGACGCAGAATTAAAACATCTCGCCACTGCATTGCTCAAGAATGGTTATTCGTTCGCAGAGGTGAAAAGAGCGTCAAGACCACCGCGTAGGAATCATAGTGATGCTCAGACGCCGGTGAAATCGAAAGTTTTTCTGATATTCATTAACGACGTGACTGACCGCATAGGAAAAATCTCGAGAAAGCGGAACGTCGCGGTAATTTACACACTCACAAGGAAGATACAAAATCATGTAAAACTGACCAAGGATGCAACCTCTGGAAAAAGCTGGAATTTATAGGATGCAGTGTAGTTGTGGGGAGGTGTACGTGGGTACTACAAAAAGGACTGCCAAAAAACGACTCGAAGAGCACAAGGGTGACTGCAGAAGAGGGGAGATCGACAGGTCAGCTATTGCGGAGCATGCTTTACAGACAGGAGACCACCTCATTCATTTTGACCGGACTCCAGTACTGGCAGCCACAAACGGATACTGCGAAAGACTACACAGAGAGACCACAGAGATTGCGAAACAGCCCAGGAATTTTAATAGGAAGGAGGAGGGCGTGAAATTTAATGAAATTTGGATTCCGGTGCTGAAGAATGTGTGCACCAGTCTTCCGCCATGGGATGATAGTAACAGCGGACGACGGCAGTAGACAACGGCCAGTTGCGTTCGCTATTCAAAGCATGCGATTCACACCTCTCCGCGGAAGCTCGTGGAAGCGTAATTTTGCTGTAGTCAGTAGTGAGCCAGGGTGTGAATCAGATGCTCAACAAAGCTACGATCCCCTTTGAAAATGCCCTTCGCAGATGGGGACGAAACGTCGGGTTTTGAACTAATATCCCTTAGACCATGGCGTAGTAGCCCGGAATATTTTATTAATTGTGGCAATTCCGGCCGTGAAAGGTTGCATTTTACAAATATCACATATAGTGTGCATTCCCAGTTTACATCTTACATCACAAAGGTTACAGTTACACTAGGTTACTACTAAATCAACTGTTGCACGTACTGCAATGATCCCACACAACAGCGCTCCCTTTATCATCTAGTACGAAACGCTTATCATTTTTAGCAGAAAATACTATCCTGCGTTGAATTATTCTCGAATTATACTCTGCTCCATTCATTTATTAACGTCATTTAACACATATTCCTAGTAATCATCAATGCTTTTTTTCCCCCCAAACAGCGTTTCACACCTTTCGCTCAGCGCATTAATCATTGTGCCTCAGTTTTGAGAGTGTACATTTTTGCTCTCAGTTCCATAAATTCTGAAACAATCTCCTCTGATAACTCAGCTGTCATTAAACCCACTTTCTTTTTCCTAACATAAAGAATCTTATAATTGTTATTTTGGAGTAAGCTGTAATGTAATAACCACCTATGCATATCATTTTTATACCATCATAATTATTTGAGGTAATGACATAATAAATCAAGCTATCTGTGTCTGTAAAATACATATTAACACTTTCGGCATAGATTTCTTCGACATTTAGCCATAATAAAAAATCTCCAAACAGAGCCCTAGAAATATGTAAAATAGCTACTCTACAGTTATTGGTGTGTCGAAAACGGTGTTAAGTCTTCTTAATTCTCTAGCAACCAAATTTTCATTACGTACGACACTACGTTTGAATTTTGGCCTTACAAACAGAGCAGCAGTTTTGTATCTACCTTCCCAATTTCTTATTAGCTTCACTGCTCTCATTTTTCACAGATTCTGCACAGTTTTTCCAGACACACAATTATGGGTAAGTTTAGAGAAATACTTTCCGTAATCTTTTTTTGCAGTCATACATTTCTCAGCATTAATAACTTGCGGGCTTTCAAAAAAGATGAAATTAGGTGGTGGCCCTCAACTATGTACCCTCCGACTCAGAGTTGCAATATTAAAAGTTTTGTCTGGTTTCGTTGTCTAGGGGCTATGATACGCAGTTGCTGCATTACAGTCCAAAGTACTGCTGAGTCTACAGTACACAATATGAATATACACATGAATCGAATAGTCGAAAGTTCCTATCACTTGGCAATTGCGAATTTTTGAATGTAATAGGGAAATTTATAAATGGTAGATTTCAATTAAATAAAATCTGCAGGTCTATTTTAACGACTTCAAATGATGAGTACGATAGCAGAAGTACTTTTGAGAATGCCGTATGTTTCTGCAAAATACTTATTGGTGTCGATGATTCAGCAATTAAATAAAATATAAGTTGAATAACAGGGAAACAATAGATTCCTACTTCACGTAATTAGTTACGAACGACAACATAGTTCGTGAGACATTCATTTCTAATCACACACTACGTCTTCACTGTAGAAACCCCAGAAATCTCACACGTTCACAAGTCGGCACTCCGAAGTATTTCTATCTCCCGCGATCACACGCAAACCGCTCCACACTCTCCGAGTCTTTCCTGCGACCGTGTGTCCGTTGCGCTGTCGCGTCCAGCACCTCCAGTGTCCTGTGCCGTACTGTCCAGAACTCTTCCCTGTCCTCTCTCGTACTGTTCTACCACTTCCCATTCGCGAGCGCACATTCACAAACATGATGAAACGCATTCTAAATACTGGATTTACATTTAAATAACTTGAAAATAAATAAATATTCCTATGGCTGGACCATAAAACACGCTCTAACATGCATTATTAAATACATAAACAAATTAAATAAACGTGTATCAAAGGAATAGCAAGCAAAAGTCTCTGTGCTTTCTAAAACATAGTAAATATTGGACCAGTTTCTTCATGAATAGTATATATCGGATATAAACAAAGACAGATGAATAAATATATTTATAAGCATGCTGCTACCGTTTTTTCGTGTAACTGTGGAGTACTTATGGCCTGACGTGATCGATAGTAATTGGCCACTTTGACCTCCAATAACTCATGTACTATTCAAATTACATGCCTGTAATTTATACTAATTTAGGTTTACACTAATAGCTTTCTAAAGATCGACCAAATCGGATGAACCGTTTGGATTTTGGAAATTCGTTTCTGGGTGTTACTTGTATAATTTACTGTAAGATACTAAACTTTAATAAAGATATTGAAAATCTGATTACACTATCAGAATCGTTGTGCAAATAATGGTAATGTACATGTTTCTGTTTGGGGTATCATGATTCATCTGGCTGCTATTAATTTCTATACCAACTGCGAAATGTGTGCCATGATGGCTTTACAAAGTCCGCCATCTTTGGCACTCTCGGCATACAAGTCTCTTTCATCGACACAGCGTCACCATGGAATTCCCAGCCACACGGCTGATGGACCACGTGCTGGGGCCACCCCTCTTGCTAAGCTAACCTTCGGCACCACGTGGCTGCTGCCCGGCCTCGGCCTGCCGAGAGGACCCGGCGCGGCCACGCCAACTGCGAACTTAGAATATTTCCAGGGCGCCACAACTCGCCCGTTACCTCACAAACTATTTACGATTTCAATTCAGGGAGTTTGACTAAATGACAATATATTATGTGTTTCGTTTAGAGTAAGATTATTGTTCAAGCATTGCTTTAAATTTCTGTAGTGAATTAAATAATTTTTCTTGTCATACAATGTGGAAATCAGCTTCTTTGGAATGCCTGGTTTGTTGGTAATAGGTGGTGGTACAATTTCCTATGGAAACAATGGTAGGTCAGAGTCAAGTTCAGGTAAATTTCCGGGACACTCAAGGTCCCCTTGCGATGTATGAACTTATACAATGAATATAGGTAGATTTTCTGATCAGATTCCCTGATGACAAACCACAGTTGTAACACACCAAATTAATGGATTGTTGGTTGTTGGTATTTGAGCTATGCACAGCTCTGTTCAGAAAGTGTGGAACGACGTTTTCATAGGGTGGAGCCATGAACGTCTCTTTCCATCTCCATTAGCAAAGATAGCTGAAGTAACAGTTACAGATTATGATCTTCCTACCGAATAGTTAAAGCACTGGCAAGTTTTTTGTGCTGGCGCCAACACACCATGCGGCAAAGAGGTTGTGAGGTGCTAGATAGAGGCCAAAAACAGACTCGCATGAAACGTGCCACCAACACCTTCTCTGGAGCCAGTATTGAGGACTACACAGAACAGCTTGTACCATAACGACGATCTGGAAGTAAGTAAACTTCCTATCTTTATGAATAAAGAACACAGTTAAAATATGCATGAATTTGTGTTATAGAAAGAGGGTACCGGCCACCAGAAAAACATCTTCTCCTTGCTTCCCATGGCGCATCTCTACACAGACAACAAGATGACATAAACTCTTTAATGAAACAGAAATTGCAATTAAATGAATAATAATACATGACAGTGAAATGTTAGTATCTGCTGATAATCTAAATTGAATAAAGTGATGATAATATTCATTCAGTCACATGAAAGAATATGTGAAATGTTGGTCCTATAATAATTCAGTTTAAAAGATACAAATTGTTTCTTATTCAGTTAGAGTTAAGCTTGCATAAATCTGCGTAACCAAACTGGCATCACTCAACAGAGGAAAGTCCACTGGACCTGACGGGATACCAATTCGATTCTACACAGAGTACGCGAAAGAACTTGCCCCCCTTCTAACAGCCGTGTACCGCAAGTCTCTAGAGGAACGGAAGGTTCCAAATGATTGGAAAAGAGCACAGGTAGTCCCAGTCTTCAAGAAGGGTCGTCGAGCAGATGCGCAAAACTATAGACCTATACCTCTGACGTAGATCTGTTGTAGAATTTTAGAACATGTTTTTTGCTCGAGTATCATGTCGTTTTTGGAAACCCAGAACCTACTCTGTAGGAATCAACATGGATTCCGGAAACAGCGATCGTGTGAGACCCAACTCGCTTTATTTGTTCATGAGACCCAGAAAATATTAGATACAGGCTCCCAGGTAGATGGTATTTTTCTTGACTTCCGGAAGGCGTTCGATGCAGTTCCGCACTGTCGCCTGATAAACAAAGTATAAGCCTACGGAATATCAGACCAGCTGTGTGGCTGGATTGAAGAGTTTTTAGCAAACAGAACACAGCATCAATGGAGAGACGTCTACAGACGTTAAAGTAACCTCTGGCGTGCCACAGGGGAGTGTTATGGGACCATTGCTTTTCACAATATATATAAATGACCTAGTAGATAGTGTCGGAAGTCCCATGCGGCTTTTCGCGGATGATGCTGTGGTATACAGAGAAGTTGCAGCATTAGAAAATTGTAGCGAAATGCAGGAAGATCTGCAGCATATAGGCACTTGGTGCAGGGAGTGGCAAATGACCCTTAACATAGACAAATGCAATATATTGCGAATATATAGGAAGAAGGATCCTTTATTGTATGATTATATGATAGCGGAACAAACACTGGTAGCAGTTACTTCTGTAAAATATCTGGGAGTATGCGTGCGGAACGATTTGAAGTGGAACGATCATATAAAATTAATTGTTGGTAAAGCGGTTACCAGGTTGAGATTCATTGGGAGAGTCCTTAGAAAATGTAGTCCATCAACAAAGGAGGTGGCTTACAAAACACTTGTTCGACCTATACTTGAGTATTGCTCATCAGTGTGGGATCCGTACCAGATCGGGTTGACGGAGGAGATAGAGAAGATCCAAAGAAGAGCGGCGCGTTTCGTCACAGGGTTATTTGGTAACCGTGATAGCGTTACGGAGATGTTTAGCAAACTCAAGTGGCAGACTCTGCAAGAGAGGCGCTCTGCATCGCGGTGTAGCTTGCTCGCCAGGTTTCGAGAGGGTGCGTTTCTGGATGAGGTATCGAATATATTGCTTCCCCCTACTTATACCTCCCGAGGAGATCACGAATGTAAAATTAGAGAGATTAGAGCGCGCACGGAGGCTTTCAGACAGTCGTTCTTCCCGCGAACCATACGCGACTGGAACAGGAAAGGGAGGTAGTGACAGTGGCACGTAAAGTGCCCTCCGCCACACACCGTTGGGTGGCTTGCGGAGTATAAATGTAGATGTAGATGTAGATATTCCTGAGAAATCAATAAATCATCACTAGTTCACCAAGTAACAGTTCCATGCCTTAACTAGGAACAAATGATCCCAGAACAGCAAGTAAATCACTACAAAATTGTGTGAAGCGCATCTCATAATGATCGTTCACAGTTCATAGTAGCTCACTGATTCAAAGAGCCACTAGACTCGGAATTCCTCTAAGTATGAGTAAATTGTAATTTATCTGTCGCCGCTAGCTGCCCGGAAACTACCACTTTACCGCACTAACTACTCTACAACATCAAGTCTCTCCTCTCTACCGTCTCAGCGCCAAGTCTTCCCTCTGTCCCGTCTCGGCACGAAGTATCTCGCCTGGCATGTGCACACCAAGTGCCTCACCTCTCTGCCTCTCCCAGAAATCCCACCTTACTTCCAAGAGCCACTCCACAAGTCAGAATGTGCGAGAGCCGCACCGCTTGCACCACTAAGAAACACGCTTTCCCACCAAACAGCATGAATTATTAAAATCTATAAGATAATCTATAAAGCTACAGATTACTTATATGATTTAAATTAAAAGGCAGTTTTTACCGCTTCTGTAGAGACTAGACACATTATTGTACACATAAAAGTATAGACTTAGTGCTGCCTGGGATCCAGCGCTTGAGCTTGTGAAAACTCAACGCAGGACACTCCGGGATTCTTCAAGAAATAGATGTGGAGACCGAGAGAACAGCCGTGAGACAAGGTGACGGACATTAGAGACCAGATTTGATACACCCCAGATCATGAACTCGACTTCAGAAAACGGCCACCCCGGGCGCGAACGGCGGTCGGAACACCAGCGACCAGAGAGGGCCAATGTAGCCGCGTCTGGCGGGCGCGTACCGCAGGCGGAACACACGACGCGGCGCGGACTGATTAGGGAGCGCCCAGCACGAAACAGAAGTGGAAATCATAGTAACAGTCATGAGACAGAGCATCCAACATCTCAGACCGGGTCTGACACACCTCAGATGACGTCCACAACCGTTGTGGACGGCCAAAAACGGGCGCGGACGGCAGTCGGAACGTCCGTGACTGGAAGGGTCCATTGAAGCCGAGTCTGGCGGGCGCGGACCACAGACGGAACACTCGACTCGGCGAGGACCGATTACGGAACGCCCAGCTCCTTCCAGGCATAAATACTGGACTCGATCGACCCAAGGACCAGTCTCAGGTAGCACCTGAAGAAGACAGCGAGGCACGCTGTTGAAATATAGTGCGAGAACGACGCGAACATCCGGCTGGATTCCCGAATATCCGAGATTTCAAGTTCAGCCTTCTCAACTAATGCGTTTTGGACGCTCTATCTATTTATGATACTAAATCTTATGGATCATTTACCATTTTTAAGTTACAAAGGTTTTAATACTGGCCAACACCACATTTAGTGATAATCCGGAACCAATTAATATTTGAGATAAATGTAACATCAGTTTAATAAGTCACAGCTGCAAAATACTAACGCGAATTCCTTACAGACGAATGAAAAACTGGTAGAAGCCGACCTCGGGGAAGATCAGTTTGGATTCCGCAGAAATGTTGGAACACGTGAGGCAATACTGACCCTACGACTTATCTTAGAAAATAGATTAAGGAAAGGCGAACCTACATTTCTAGCATTTGTAGACTTAAAGAAAGCTTTTGACAATGTTGACTGGAATACGCTCTTTCATATTCTGAAGATGACAGGGGTAAAATACAGGGAGCGAAAGGCTATCTACAATTTGTACAGAAACCAGATGGCAGTTATAAAAGTTGAGGGACATGAAAGCGAAGCAGTGGTTGGGAAGGGAGTGAGACAGGGTTGCACCCTATCCCCGATGTTATTCAATCTGTATATCGAGCAAGCAATAAAGGAAACAAAAGAAAAATTCGGAGAAGAAATAAAAACTTTAAGGGTCGCCGATGACATTGTAATTCTGTCAGAGACAGCAAAAGACTTGGAAGAGCAGTTGAATGGAATGGATAGTGTCTTGAAACGAGGATATAAGATGAACATCAACAAAAGCAAAACGAGGGTAATGGAATGTAGTGGAATTAAGTCGGGTGATGCTGAGGGAATTAGATTAGGAAATGAGGCACTTAAAGTAGTAAAGGACTTTTGCTATTTGGGGAGCAAAATAACTGATGATGGTCGAAGTAGAGAGGATATAAAATGTAGACTGGCAATGGCAAGGAAAGCATTTCTGAAGAAGAGAAATTTGTTAACATCGACTATAGATTTAAGTGTCAGGAAGTCGTATCTGAAAGTATTTGTATGGAGTGTAGCCATGTATGGAAGTGAAATATGGACGATAAATAGTTTGGACAAGAAGAGAATAGAAGCTTTAGAAATGTGGTGCTACAGAAGAATGCTGAAGATTAGATGGGTAGATCACATAACTAATGAGGAGGTATTGAAGAGAATTGGGGAGAAGAGGAGTTTGTGGCACAACTTGACAAGAAGAAGGGACCGGTTGGTAGGACATGTTCTGAGGCATCAAGGTATCACAAATTTAGCGTTGGAGGGCAGCGTGGAGGGTAAAAATCGTAGAGGGAGATCCAGAGATGAATACACTAAGCAGTTTCAGAAGGATGTAGGTTGCTGTAGCTACTGGAAGATGAAGAAGCTTGCACAGGATAGAGTAGCATGGAGAGCTGCATCAAACCAGTCTCAGGACTGAAGACGACAACAACAACAACAACAACAACAACAAGTGTAACATCACCCCCTGCCGCCGTTGGATAAGCAGCTGCAGCAGCAAGTCGTATACTCCTAGCTCACTCATTTGTTACATAGTTTAATTCTTAATTTCTTTGCGTGTTTTTGGTTCTTGCATTGTTTAATTCATAAATTTCGAGCGTATTATAGTATTTGAGAGTTGTAGCATCGCGTTTTAGTACCTGAATAGTGTAAATTCGCGTAGTCGTTTGTCTACTGTTTTGTTTTGAACGGCCAGTGTCGGTTGGTCGCAGTCAGTGTGCTCCCTGCCGCCGTTGGATAAGCAGCTGCAGCAGCAAGTCGTATACTCCTAGCTCACTCATTTGTTACATAGTTTAATTCTTAATTTCTTTGCGTGTTTTTGGTACTTGCATTGTTTAATTCATAAATTTCGAGCGTATTATAGTATTTGAGAGTTGTAGCATCGCGTTTTAGTACCTGAATAGTGTAATTTCGCGTAGTCGTTTGTCTACTGTTTTGTTTTGAACGGCCAGTGTCGGTTGGTCGCAGTCAGTGTGCCCCCTGCCGCCGTTGGATAAGCAGCTGCAGCAGCAAGTCGTATACTCCTAGCTCACTCATTTGTTACATAGTTTAATTCTTAATTTCTTTGCGTGTTTTTGGTTCTTGCATTGTTTAATTCATAAATTTCGAGCGTATTATAGTATTTGAGAGTTGTAGCATCGCGTTTTAGTACCTGAATAGTGTAAATTCGCGTAGTCGTTTGTCTACTGTTTTGTTTTGAACGGCCAGTGTCGGTTGGTCGCAGTCAGTGTGCTCCCTGCCGCCGTTGGATAAGCAGCTGCAGCAGCAAGTCGTATACTCCTAGCTCACTCATTTGTTACATAGTTTAATTCTTAATTTCTTTGCGTGTTTTTGGTACTTGCATTGTTTAATTCATAAATTTCGAGCGTATTATAGTATTTGAGAGTTGTAGCATCGCGTTTTAGTACCTGAATAGTGTAATTTTGCTTAGTCTCCTTCCGCCGCCGAGCAGTGTCAGCAGTGCGCAAGTAGCAGCATTACTGCATTTACTAGGCGATCTTGTATTTTAATAACCGTTTAAATTTTGTCGATTTGTTTGCGCTCTCTGTAGATTAGTTCAGACGTTCTTAGCAAAACAGTTTTTAGCATGGATAGGGACTGCAACTGCTGTGTTCGGATGCAGGCTGAGTTGGCATCCCTTCGCTCCCAGCTTCAGGCAGTGTTGACTTCGGTCACACAGCTTGAGGCTGTTGCCAGTGGGCATCACTGTGGGGGTCGGGATGGGGGTTTGTCGGGGACGGCCAGCTCGTCCCACGCATCCCCTGATCGGACTACGACTGTGGTTGCCCGGGATACTGCCCGCATTGAGGCTGATCCCTCACCTGTGGTAGAGTGGGAGGTCGTTTCAAGGTGTGTCAGGGGGCGAAAGACATTCCGGAGGGCTGAACGGAAAGCCTCTCCAGTTTGTCTGACGAACCGGTTTCAGGCTCTGTCTCAGGCTGATACTGATCTTCGGCCTGACATGGCTGCTTGTCCTGTTCCAGAGGTTGCCCCTCAGTCTGCAAGATCCGGGCAGTCGCAGAGGGTGGGCTTACTGGTAGTTGGGAGCTCCAACGTCAGGCGCGTAATGGGGCCCCTTAGGGAAATGGCAGCAAGAGAGGGGAAGAAAACCAATGTGCACTCCGTGTGCATACCGGGGGGAGTCATTCCAGATGTGGAAAGGGTCCTTCCGGATGCCATGAAGGGTACAGGGTGCACCCATCTGCAGGTGGTCGCTCATGTCGGCACCAATGATGTGTGTCGCTATGGATCGGAGGAAATCCTCTCTGGCTTCCGGCGGCTATCTGATTTGGTGAAGACTGCCAGTCTCGCTAGCGGGATGAAAGCAGAGCTCACCATCTGCAGCATCGTCGACAGGACTGACTGCGGACCTTTGGTACAGAGCCGAGTGGAGGGTCTGAATCAGAGGCTGAGACGGTTCTGCGACCGAGTGGGCTGCAGATTCCTCGACTTGCGCCATAGGGTGGTGGGGTTTCGGGTTCCGCTGGATAGGTCAGGAGTCCACTACACGCAACAAGCGGCTACACGGGTAGCAGGGGTTGTGTGGCGTGGGCTGGGCGGTTTTTTAGGTTAGATGGTCTTGGGCAAGTACAGAAAGGGCAACAGCCTCAACGGGTGCGGGGCAAAGTCAGGACATGCGGGGACCAAGCAGCAATCGGTATTGTAATTGTCAACTGTCGAAGCTGCGTTGGTAAAGTACCGGAACTTCAAGCGCTGATAGAAAGCACCGAAGCTGAAATCGTTATAGGTACAGAAAGCTGGCTTAAGCCAGAGATAAATTCTGCCGAAATTTTTACAAAGGTACAGACGGTGTTTAGAAAGGATAGATTGCATGCAACCGGTGGTGGAGTGTTCATCGCTGTTAGTAGTAGTTTATCCTGTAGTGAAGTAGAAGTGGATAGTTCCTGTGAATTATTATGGGTGGAGGTTACACTAAACAACCGAACTAGGTTAATAATTGGCTCCTTTTACCGACCTCCCGACTCAGCAGCATTAGTGGCAGAACAACTGAGAGAAAATTTGGAATACATTTCACATAAATTTTCTCAGCATGTTATAGTCTTAGGTGGAGATTTCAATTTACCAGATATAGACTGGGACACTCAGATGTTTAGAACGGGTGGTAGGGACAGAGCATCGAGTGACATTATACTGAGTGCACTATCCGAAAATTACCTCGAGCAATTAAACAGAGAACCGACTCGTGGAGATAACATATTGGACCTACTGATAACAAACAGACCCGAACTTTTCGAATCTGTATGTACAGAACAGGGAATCAGTGATCATAAGGCCGTTGCAGCATCCCTGAATATGGAAGTTAATAGGAATATAAAAAAAGGGAGGAAGGTTTATCTGTTTAGCAAGAGTAATAGAAGGCAGATTTCAGACTACCTAACAGATCAAAACGAAAATTTCTGTTCCGACACTGACAATGTTGAGTGTTTATGGAAAAAGTTCAAGGCAATCGTAAAATGCGTTTTAGACAGGTACGTGCCGAGTAAAACTGTGAGGGACGGGAAAAACCCACCGTGGTACAACAACAAAGTTAGGAAACTACTGCGAAAGCAAAGAGAGCTCCACTCCAAGTTTAAACGCAGCCAAAACCTCTCAGACAAACAGAAGCTAAACGATGTCAAAGTTAGCGTAAGGAGGGCTATGCGTGAAGCGTTCATTGAATTCGAAAGTAAAATTCTATGTACTGACTTGACAGAAAATCCTAGGAAGTTCTGGTCTTACGTTAAATCAGTAAGTGGCTCGAAACAGCATATCCAGACACTACGGGATGATGATGGCATTGAAACAGAGGATGACACGCGTAAAGCTGAAATACTAAACACCTTTTTCCAAAGCTGTTTCACAGAGGAAGACCGCACTGCAGTTCCTTCTCTAAATCCTCGCACAAACGAAAAAATGGCTGACATCGAAATAAGTGTCCAAGGAATAGAAAAGCAACTGGAATCACACAATAGAGGAAAGTCCACTGGACCTGACGGGATACCAATTCGATTCTACACAGAGTACGCGAAAGAACTTGCCCCCCTTCTAACAGCCGTGTACCGCAAGTCTCTAGAGGAACGGAGGGTTCCAAATGATTGGAAAAGAGCACAGATAGTCCCAGTCTTCAAGAAGGGTCGTCGAGCAGATGCGCAAAACTATAGACCTATATCTCTTACGTCGATCTCTTGTAGAATTTTAGAACATGTTTTTTGCTCGCGTATCATGTCATTTCTGGAAACCCAGAATCTACTATGTAGGAATCAACATGGATTCCGGAAACAGCGATCGTGTGAGACCCAACTCGCCTTATTTGTTCATGAGACCCAGAAAATATTAGATACAGGCTCCCAGGTAGATGCTATTTTTCTTGACTTCCGGAAGGCGTTCGATACAGTTCCGCACTGTCGCCTGATAAGCAAAGTATAAGCCTACGGAATATCAGACCAGCTGTGTGGCTGGATTGAGGAGTTTTTGGCAAACAGAACACAGCATGTTGTTATCAATGGAGAGACGTCTACAGACGTTAAAGTAACCTCTGGCGTGCCACAGGGGAGTGTTATGGGACCATTGCTTTTCACAATATATATAAATGACTTAGTAGATAGTGTCGGAAGTTCCATGCGGCTTTTCGCGGATGATGCTGTAGTATACAGAGAAGTTGCTGCATTAGAAAATTGTAGCGAAATACAGGAAGATCTGCAGCGGATAGGCGCTTGGTGCAGGGAGTGGCAACTGACCCTTAACATAGACAAATGTAATGTATTGCGAATACATAGAAAGAAGGATCCTTTATTGTATGATTATATGATAGCGGAACAAACACTGGTAGCAGTTACTTCTGTAAAATATCTGGGAGTATGCGTGTGGAACGATTTGAAGTGGAATGATCATATAAAACTAATTGTTGGTAAGGCGGGTACCAGGTTGAGATTCATTGGGAGAGTGCTTAGAAAATGTAGTCCATCAACAAAGGAGGTGGCTTACAAAACACTCGTTCGACCTATACTTGAGTATTGCTCATCAGTGTGGGATCCGTACCAGGTCGGGTTGACGGAGGAGATAGAGAAGATCCAAAGAAGAGCGGCGCGTTTCGTCACTGGGTTATTTGGTAACCGTGATAGCGTTACGGAGATGTTTAATAAACTCAAGTGGCAGACTCTGCAAGAGAGGCGCTCTGCATCGCGGTGTAGCTTGCTCGCCAGGTTTCGAGAGGGTGCGTTTCTGGATGAGGTATCGAATATATTGCTTCCCCCTACTTATACTTCCCGAGGAGATCACGAATGTAAAATTAGAGAGATTAGAGCGCGCACGGTGGCTTTCAGACAGTCGTTCTTCCCGCGAACCATACGCGACTGGAACAGGAAAGGGAGGTAATGACAGTGGCACGTAAAGTGCCCTCCGCCACACACCGTTGGGTGGCTTGCGGAGTATCAATGTAGATGTAGATGTAGATGTAGATTATCACGTATGACTGAGAATTGCCATGCTGCTTTCATTTGCTGTGTATGTGTAAAGAATACTATGATCTGACACATTTACATAATAAAAGGATATAAAACGCAATAATTAAATAAGTAAAAGACGTATGGATGAGTGACTTTCAGAGATGGTAGCTACAGTCCTGAGCACAGTGGCGTAGCGTGGGTATCTGACACCCGGTACGAACCCTAAATTTGCCGCCACTCAATTTTTGCAATTGAGCAAAAAACAATACAGAACTTTGACAATGCAGTATTTGGTTAAAGCTTATCAAAAGTAGATAGGGACGTTGCTATTTATTTTTCCTGCATAACTTTTTGGCTGTCTTCGGTGCTTTCCTTTATGTTGAAAACATCGTTTTGAAGATTATTTAAATGCCGTACGAGTATTTGTGTGGCTTGTCCATAACACCAAGGAAAATTTAATATATTGAAGGCAGTTTCAAGAAATAAAAGCTGTGCATTGATGCACTGGGAAGTAAATAATTTCTGAGCCTGTAGCGAACGGCTTTCAGAGCAACAAATTATGCTTTTCTGATTTACATTGGGAGAGTACTTTCACGTGCAGTAAGCCTATAATAATTCATTGTAAGTGGGCGCTCGGTAGGTATTTCCACTGCACATTATACGAGGTTCACCCAGTCTGTTTGTGGCCAGGCACACACCATACCTCTGGCTTACGTGGTTAGTTCATTTGATAGATGCTATATTCGGTTCGTGAGAATCCCATTACTCACAAGAGCTTACCTTTAGGTACAAACTCTTCAACTTTTTGTAACGTTGGCATGAAAATAATAGTAATGAGTAGTCATGCCGGAAACCGGCACCTAGGAGGAAAGTAATAGTCGCAGAGAAGAGAGATGAGCCATTGGGAAGGCTTATTCTGGGACTGAAGCCCATCAGTTTATTCCCACAGCATTGTTAGCTGAAATATTTTTAGAGCAGTTAATAAGAAACTCCTGCAGAGTCCAGAGATCAGGTAGGCATCCTGCAGGATATGAGAAAGAAGGTGGTGAATTTTGTCTTGTTAGATCTAATTTCCGACGGCGAGTGCTTTTATATTAACTTAAGGTTCTGTGTCATCTCTTGGTGGTAGCCATGCGTTAGACTGTAGAACTAATAGTCAGTTGAAGAAGGCTTTTGATTTAGAGAATTGCCTTGTCAAAAACTAGGGCTAAAAACGGTGGCATTCGTCTATCGAATCAAAGCGAATCTTTGAGTATTTCTAGAACCGTCGATAAAAAATGAACTAACGTTTCTTTTAGCGATCGAGATGTTGTTAAGAATACTTCGCGTAACGAATTAAGAGTGCCTTTCACCTCACCTGGAGCACACGTACGAGCGCAGCGGACGTTCTCAAGGACGTCGCGAAAACAAGTGAAGGAAAGTCACAATTACACCACGTTTTTCATTCGATCGCTTCTAATGTCCTAGGTATTTTGCCAAATAGAAATCAACGAATTCAAATGCAGCTACATTATCAACATCATAATTAAGAACATTGTGTATATAAGTACCCAACAAGATTGTTTTGTAACTGATAACATATTTCTGCTTTATACAAACAGTTTGTTAGGGCCCTTGACACACTCCAGCGACATTGCTTGCTGTCGATCTCTTTTATCGACCCCATCACACATGAGCGATTTAGCAGGCTGCTTCAACCATTATGTCGAACGTCACTGTGTCTTGAAATTCTGCCATGTACAGTGAACTGCTGTTTTCAGGATCTGCGGCATTGATCTCCGTATGTTGACTAATACGCACAAAAAAGGGGAATGTGAACTACTATACTTGCTTGAGAACACTTTTATAAGGAACTACAGGTTATCTTACAGAATAAATTACATTTTTCTGTGACACCAAGTGTTTTGTGTACACCTTTCCAATCTGTATTTCGTAAATACACTGTAAAGGAAAAGAAAATCAACGTACCACGAAGGAATTATCCGAATAGGACGGAATTCAGTGGATGCGATATATGAACAGACAAACAAATGATTACAATTTTAGAAATACTGAATGATTTATTCAAGAGAAAGAGCTCCAAAAAAAAGAGCAAGTCAATAAACGCGTCCACCTCAACTCTTATGCGAGCAGTTATTTGGCTTGGCATTGACTGGTAGGGTAGTTGTATGTCCTCCTAAGGGATATCGAGCCAAATTACGTACAACTGACGCGTTAGGTCGTCAGAATCCCGAGCAGATTGGAGGGCCCTGCCCTTAATGTTCCTTTAGGGTAATTTCTTCGTGATGGTCGTGTTTTTTCGTCTTATAGTTGTTAGAGTGTACGTTTCAAAGTCTGAAAGCCTCTTACTCCTGCTTAAACTAAACTGAGTACATAACTGATATGACGTAAGTGAAAATGCTGAAAAAATATGTCCCTTTTTACACAAAAATCTGATCCAAGAATGAATATTAACACGGTATAACTTCGATCTGATTGATATATTCAGAAGTGGGGAGCGTTTTCATACCGAAACGCCAAATTTGAGAGGACCTTGAAACATATATTTATCTGAATGCGACACAAAACTCATACCTTCTAATTTCCTCGCAAAATCTGTGTCTTTGTGTTCTCACTTACAACCTAAAACACGGTAGTCGCTCCAGACATATCCGGGATCAGCATGAAGCCTCGAAGTTCACGGAAGCTATAAGTGACTATTTCAAATGGATTCTAAATAAAATGTCTTCCTAAAATTAAGATTATATTCTGCGTGATTTTACCAAGCAGGTTCTTAAATATATTCCTGAAAATTTTTGCCTCTTGTTCAGTTGCCAAAATAGTTAGATTTGTTAATTGGACGTGGACACTGTTGATCATAATTTTTTTTTGTTAAAACTTAGAGAAGCTTCTTTCACAGCTAGCATTAAGTTAAGGCAGCTGCGAGATATATTCTCAGCATCATAAGACCATGTTAGGTAACCTCCTTCAAGTTTGGACTCAAAAATAAATTTTAATAAACACACTGGGCCAGAGTCAAAAAGTTCTTTCTTAGAGTCTGTTGTAGCTACGAAATCCCTTAGATGTACACACTCAATGCTACACTCTTCTCTGTCAATATATTGTTACACGCCTTTGAAAGGCATAGTTTTCGGCCAAATTCTGAAAGCTGCTGCAGACTTTTTTGAATTTCAGCAGCTACTAAATCTAATGAAGAAAACATTTTTTCATTTTTAATCGGGAAGAAAACATATTTTCATGTTAAATCGGCTTTGTGCAATAAGCTGGCATCTGTATTTTCATCGCCACAAATGGCCTCCTACTAATTCAACTTGGAAAGTTCAGCAGAAATGCCAACTCCATCACATAACCTTTAAACTTAACTTAAAGTCTCATCCACGAATTCCTCTCATGTATTTTTGGTTCAAATGGCTCTGAGCACTATGGGACTTAACTGCTGAGATCATCAGTCCCCTAGAACTTAGAACTACTTAAACCTAACCAACCTAAGAACATCACACACATCCATGCCCGAGGCAGGATTCGAACCTGCGACCGTAGCGGTCGCGCGGCTCCAGACTGTAGCGCCTAGAACCACTCGGCCACTTCGGCCGGCTTTTATAGCCATGTTATTACATAAAATTTTCTGGTTACAATTCCATTCAATATTTTTATTTGTTTTCCCAAGACTTCTTGCCCTTTTTTAGCAATAGTCTGCCCTCTTTGAAGCCTTCTTTCCAACTCCTTCGATTTCCAAAAATTTTGGTTTTGCAGCACTTCATTCATGGTTGTCGACTTAGGAGTTCAGTTTTCACCAAGTATTAAACTCGTCGGAGAAATAAAACTTCAGTGTGTCCCGTGAATATGTGTTCTGAAACAAACGACATCAGAAGCGAGACAATGAAGCGAATAAGCCATCCAAGTGTGTAAAACGTTGTCGCTATTTTCAAATGTGCGCCAAAACACTTCTCAGTCCGTGTCTGAATCTGGTTGAACCCTGTGCGGTACTGTTGGTTTTTCAGCAAAGTATGTGCTGAAAGATTGCGGGAACTCACCGTACCAATAGCAATTAAATATTTGAATTTATACGTCCAGGCCATTTTACTATATCGTTTCCGATGAAGTCTGACCCAACTGATGTGGTCGCAATTTCATCAGTCGCATCAGAAGCACGCAAGCCGAACAACTTGTAGCATCAATTACAAGTCCCGGAAAGTCATCGGTGTTGAGTGCTCGTACTACAACTTTTCGGTTTTGGGCAGCTCAAGCCACCAAATAACTCACATGGTGGTACTGGCGTAGGTTCTGCTATATCCGAAGAAACGTTCGTAAACATTAACATAGCCCGTTAATTTTTTCGAATACTCTCCTTATTGGCTATCTTTTTACATCAGTACAATGCTTCGCCGGCCGAAGTGGCCGCGCGGTTAAAGGCGCTGCAGTCTGGAACCGCAAGAGCGCTACGGTCGCAGGTTCGAATCCTGCCTCGGACATGGATGTTTGTGATGTCCTTAGGTTAGTTAGGTTTAACTAGTTCTAAGTTCTAGGGGACTAATGACCTCAGCAGTTGAGTCCCATAGTGCTCAGAGCCAGTACAATGCTTCGCTTCCCGTATCATTTTCATTGTTAGGTAGGCTGTAACAACACAAAGCCATGATAGAATTAGAAATTAATAATATCACCAATGAATTAAGGGCACGCAAAATTAAATTACTTATAGTTTAATACGTCAAAGGGATAAATAACATTTTGCGTGGGTACAACTGCAAAGCTATGGGAAAATTTAAAACTAAACAAAACGAAGATTTACCATAAACTCAGTTCAAACAAGCCTCAGAAGGCCCAATGGTTCCGATCGACTGCCGTGTCATCCTCAGCCGATAGGTGTCACTGGATGCGGATACGGAGGGGCATGTGGTCAGCACTCCGCTCTCCCGGCCATTATCAGTTTTCATGGCCAGAGCCGCTACTTCTCAGTCAAGTTGTTCCTCAATTAGCCTCACAAGGGCTCACTACACCCCACTCGCCAACAGCTCGGCAGACCCGGACGGTCATCTATCCAAGAACTAGCCAAGCCTGACAACGCTTAACTTCGGTGACTTAACGGGAACCGGTGCTACCCCTGGGGCAAAGTAGTTGGCAACATTTACATATATATATATATATATATATATATATATATATATATATATATATATATATATATATATCACCAGTCTTCCGACTGATTTGATGCAGCGTGCCACAAATTTCTCTCTTGTACCAACCTCTTCATCTCAGAGTGGCACTTGTAACCTACGTCCTTAATTATCTGCTGGATGTATTCTAATCTATGTCTTCCTCTACAGTTTTTGCCCTCTATAGCTTCCTCTAGTACCATGGTAGTCAGTCCCAGATGTCCTAACATATGTCCTATCATCCTATCCCTTCTCCTTTCAGTGTTTTCCGCATATTCCCTTCCTCTCCGATTCTGCACAGAACTTCCTCATTCCTTACCTTATCGGTCCATCTAATTTTCAACAGTTGTCTGAAGCACCACATCTCAAATGCATCGATTCTCTTCCGCAAAGCAAAAGCAGCAACAGTTACCGAAGTTCATATTTCGTCAAAAAGGAACCAAGGAATGTCGCAGGGTGAGAAAGAAGTTCTGCAAGATGAGTCAATGGAATGTGTGGTGTCGTATGCTCTTGACTGTGCGGCCAATGTACAAAAGGAGTACAATGAAGACGATACGCGCTTAACAAATGATAGTGAAACAGATGTCGAGCCATGTAGTTCATCATCTTTATCGGATGGGGAGCCACAAATCCCGTCTCCAGCGAAACGTCGTGAAGGACAATCGTTGTCCAAGGACAGGGTGGTAAACATAATTACGTACATAGAAGATCATCCCCTTCACAGTAAAAAAAGAATCTTGAGCAGATTTCAAATAAATTGGCAGCAGTATCACCGAGCAGTGCATTAGCAAAACAAAGGATATTCAAGCGAGGAAATTAGAGGAACCATGAGAGTTGTGTCAACATAAACTAACATCAATGCATTAAAGCATTCGTGTACAATTAAGCCAACTGTCAATCCGGATGATAAATTGGCTGGAGATCTATTTATTGTCCAGCGAAAAGTTGGTGGCGCGTTGCCTCCACCCATCTTTCTCGAGTGCGTGATCTTGCAAACGCAGTAGGCAATATTAACGTCACAGCAAGCAAGAGTGGGGAAATGGGGATAAGAGAACTGCAGCTGTGCTGTGAGCAGGGCTTCTGGTCAACAGCTGCTCAAAATGACTTGCTATTGCTTGATTCCTGCTCTGCGTATAAAAATCATACTCTTCTAGCCCGAACTATCCCTCCTGATAAGTGTGTGATATTCCAATTCCTAGCATCTGGAACCACTGGAAAAATTCAGTCTCTAGATGTTTGCTGTTTCCCTTCCTACAAAACATACTATCGCACTGTCTGCAACTACGCCTTAAAATATAGCCAGTTTCACGATAAGTTCCACGGTAGACTGTTTTGCATTTGGTTGCATGCCATCAGTTCTCATCACCTCGCTACACCATTATGATTTTATATGCATTCTTTAAGAGTGGAAACCTAGCTGAACGTCTTGTGCGCTTCGTAACTCTCGAGGAATTTGCTCCCTATTTTGATGGTGCGAACCTTAACGATCACTGTGGCACGCCATTTTTCATTCGGTGTTCATGATGAAATTAATGGTTTGTTTTCAACATTTCTTGAAGTCGACGGTGTCCATGTTGTGAAGTGTAATACGTACGAGTATATCCCATAACAGGTTGACCTCTGCACCTCCGGAACATTCATTTTCTATCGCCCTACTAATACAGGGGTGCCTGTATCTGAAGGTGTCGAAGTCTGACAGAATCATTGATTAGAGACGAATGATCGAATCATTCACATCAATTTCCGCACGTACCTGTAATAAGTGCAAGAAGCATTAAAGTGATAGGCATCTAATCACAGACCTGCGATTTACTATGAGCAGTAACAAATTAATGACCGAACGCAATGCACGTTCCGCTGTTACGTCTGTTCGCAAAGAGCTGCCGAAATCACTGTTTCAGCCAAAACAGTGAAACAGTGTTAATTAATATGGAAACATGTAAATATCTACACTAGGAAAACTTATGATTAGAATAATAACATGAGGATTTTTTTACATTTGTTTCATATTTAATTCTAAGAACAAAACCAGTAAACATCTATACACTTACAAAATGCGTCTGTTCTCTAAGGCAGACCGAAAATGAAGACATGTAAAAAATACGCAGAGGTACGCTCTTACCAAAAGACAAAAGAAAAACAAGTTCATGAAAGTGTTTTGTTTCAGCCAGAGACTGATTTAGTTTTACATTAGATGATCCTTGACTTACTTTAGATAACCGCTAACTTACAAAGGTTTACGAAAACTTTCATGTATTCAACGAAAATAAAATGCAAATACGCGCGACAGATAGGTTCCTATCGAATAGTACAGAAAAATAAAGCATTTGCATAAAGTAACATTTCGCCATTTAGCAGTCTCTGCAGTGCACATAGAAAGCAACACTATATCGTTTGTGTACATTAATTACGTTACTAGACCCAGTTGCGGCAAGCATTCGATGTTGAAACACGCATGTGTTCAGTGTATTCAGTACAGCGATGGCGAGCCATGACAGAATCTCTGACCAGAGAGTTATTTATCGTTGCTAGTCTGCGCTTGACCGCGCGACAGTTCAGTTAGTTCGGTCGCGAGTAGTTGTAGCGAGTGGACGGTTGTACTGAGCGGGCGTCGACATGGATCGGCGGCGTGCTCTCCCTCCATCTCTGGTCACGATTCAGGACGAGGTATATTGTTAAATAAGGTAATGAAGCAGCATTGCGCTCAGCTAATAACATATGTTAATTTTAATTAATTTGTTCAAGAATTCCCCCAATAATAAGATTTTATAAAGTGGATCTTTTAAACAAAGTAATCATTTTAATTTAAAGAGTTTTTCCTATGCATTTCCTCCAAGAATCAGAATTAAATATACGCCAGCATTGCACGGAGCTGTGCCGAAAAACAAGAGCAGATATTGAGGGAGTTTACTGATGTGAGAATTTTGTTTTTTTTGTTCAGATTTAATAATTGCACAGGGCCGAGGGTCAGCGCGGCTGCCCTTATAAAGTTTACCAGGTTCATTTTAGCGTTAATTTTGTGGGGACTTAACATTTTTGCACATTTTTATTATCATTGAGTTTTATTACTGTGGGAAGCTAACATTTGGCATTATTTGCAATTCTATTCAATTGTTTTCATTTTCATATTTTTACGGGAAGGTTACACTTGGCTCCATTTATATTTAATTAATATCAATAATTTCTGCGGGGAAGTTACACTTGGCGACATCCGGTCCAGGATCGTATATCTTTGAGAATCTTCTGAAAAGTAGCCAGATATCTGCTCTTATTTACTAAAATATAATCAGCATTTGGCGCAACGCTTTTACTAATTTTGTGACTTTCTTTCCACAGATCATCGGCAATTCGTTGCTCTCTGTTGTATTTGTGTTTGTTGCTTTATGAATTGTGCTTTTTTATTTTGTAAATAGTTGTGACTATTGTAAAAATGCCGCGAAAGACTGTGAATAGTGCATCGCGAAGTATAATGAGTGAAATAACCGAGTTAAACAACTTCACCGATAGTACTTGTGACACGCAGTGTAATGATGACAATCCTGCGTTCACTGACAATCAGTGCGTTCCAACCACTAATGATGATTTGCATCTTAATGATGAACAAACGAACTCAATTGTCTCCTCTGTTAATTTGACGACAATTGATGACGCGGGGCCTTCTGTTGCAATGAGCGCTGCCCAGATTAACACACCCGGTTTGTATAATTTACGTAATGAACAGACGATTATTTATAACGAAAGTGAACAGTGTACTGAAAGTACGACGGATTTATTTAATTGCGAGGTAGTGACTAACAGTGCGCATCCGATTAGCAAACCTTTTCAAGAATCACAGAATAACCAACTGGTTACACAAAACGCGACAATTCCAGGTACGCCATCAAACAGCACAGAGAATATAAATGCTAATTTAGGCTCGGATCAAATGATGGCATTATTGCTACAAGTTCTTGAATCAAACAAACAAAATAATGAAAATATCAAACAACTTAGTAAAAAATAGACAACAATTCCAAACAACAGAGTGAAGATTTTAAACAACAACTTAAGGAAAACTCCAAACAACAGAATGAAAGACAAGACGACAATCACAAACAACTTAGTGAACAGAACAAACAGTTAAATGAAAAATTAGACAACAAATCCAGACAGCTTAATGAGCAGATTAGAGCCGTTGCCGCGCAGTGTCATGACACTAAGGAACAGTTACGCGAGGAAATTGAGGCTTTTTCAAGAAAAAGTAGCGAAGAAATTAGATCTGTTGCTCAAGAATTAAGGGAAATGCAAACAGCTACAACAGAAATACTTAGAGACGAAATTAGCGCAGTCGCTAAACAATGCTCTGAAAAGACTACACAATTACGCGACGAGTTTAAACTAATGACAGCAGAACTTTCGCGCACAATGGCTGCAAAGATAGACGCGAAATTCGACCAACAGAACACTCAGCTTGACGAACGGTTTAATCACCACATATAAAACAGTGATATGCGTTTCCGCAAATTTATACAGGATCAGAATAAAGTAAAACGACAAGTAATGGAAACAATCACAGCACAGAGACAAGAAGACAAACGTAAATTGTTCGCGAAAGCAAAAACATACGTAGTCAACAATATTGCTACAGTGTCCGACGAAATTAATACCATCAAACAGTTGAACATAGAATTACGTGATGAAATTTCTGATCTTAAATCAAAAACAGATACACACTCAGTGGATTTTCAAACAGTGACCGACATACTCGAACAATTAGAGCTAACACAGGATTCCGATGGCATCAAAGCTGACGTTAAAAAATTGAACGAAATCACACGTAAATTACAAAAACAGATTAATGCTTCTGACAGTAAATATGATGATCAGGCAAAAATACTGACTGAAAAATATGATGAATTGGCCAGTCGTATTGATATTATTGAAAGCAATAATGACAGCAAATCAGACGATACTGCACCGATTTTGTTTAACCAAACACCTGAATTCCAAAATTTACAGCAGACAATCAATGAGATCGATTCGTCTAATAACACATTGCGTAGAAAATTGTCAAGTTTACAGCAAGAGGTAACTGAGATAAAAAATATTTCAGTTAATAACACATCACAGCAGACGCCACTTTGCGAACATTTGTCAGACTCACGCAGCGCGTATAATTTAGGTAATGTACAGAGAGTACGTGAGTTAGATTTAGAACAGACACAGACAAACAGATTCTCACACAAACCTGAACGTGTTCTTAAATTCAGTGACGAGAACCTAGATTACGAGCAATTTGTATATGTAAAAAAATCTAAGGAATTTAATAATGACAGAGCACAGATACACGATTTGAACTGGATACGTCGATTTATTTTTGTACTTTCACCGCTATTACCTGTAACGCAGAAACTAGCTTTGAACTGGATACGACAATTTGCTCTTGAATATTTACCAACATTTCGTGTAATGCAATAACTTGAATTAGCACGGATACAGCAATTTATTTCTGAATTTTTACCGTCATTGCCTGTAACACAAAAGCTGAAGTTTATTTGCAGTGCTTAATTAACCTCAGGGGATTCATTACGCTTTAATGAATATGTGCCGTAGCGTGCATAGGGCCCCGAGCTGTAGTAGTGCTGTTTCATCTTTAGTTTTCTGCACTGCTGCCTTCTCTTATACCATCCTTCATATCTATCAAAACAGCTCTTTAACTATTGCTCTACCTAGGATTAAGAAATAAGTCAAGAAAACACGATAAGCCAAGTATATACCGAAAGTGACGATTTTTCTTTAGACGCTCCAGAAATGACGACTACGAGAACTTTAATATCAGAGAAAATTTTAATCATCAGTATGTGTAAAATTAACAGCAAACGCATTTTTTGTAACAACAGAGGTTTTTCTTCGCAACAGCATGAAAGTCAGCCGGTTAGCATACCTAACCAACAATGTAGTCCACAAGGTCAACCAAGCTTTAATGTTTCGCCGCGTGCACGTATAGTCTCAGCTCCAACAAATAGTAACGCACGGCAGCAATGAAATAACTACGTGCAGAAAACACAATATTTCAATCTCTACCGCTATGCACCGTATACAAATGACTATCATGACAGACGTAAAAATAATGAGCACAATTTTCAACGTACATTTAATAACAGTCGATCTAACGAACAGCAAAATCATCCACAGGAACATATTCTCATGAATGAACCAGACAGTAGGTATCATCCAGAGCGTGATACGTCTGGAAGAAATAACAGAACAGTACAAATAGTTGAAATGTCACAGAATCCTCCCGAAAATAATAACACGTCAGATAGAATTTGACTAGATACAATACAGGTTGTATATTCCAGTATCGCAAGCAATAATTTTGACACACAGAATCTTGTTCACGAGAATGTTATTTGAAAACATGCTTTGTTGAATGCACCACTTTTATCGCACCCAGATCTTACCAGAAATTTTTCCATTGCCATCGACAGTTCCAACACCGCTTTAGGCGTACATATTTTTCGGGAAATTGAAGAAGATGGTTGTACAGTAATTAAAAACATCGCATTTGCAAGTCGCATTTTGTCACCAGCTGAACGAAATTATTCCGTTACAGAACTGGAAACATTATGTGTTGTTTGGGCTTTTACGAGATTTCGACAATTTCTTTATGGAAGACATACCACCGTCTACACTGACCACAGAGCGACACAATTTTTACTTTCGGCTAAATTCACACACGATAGATTAAGCAGATGGAAGCTTTATTTGCAGGAATTTAATTTTACAATAGTTCACATTCCCGGCACACAAAATATTGTAGCGGACGCACTATCTCGTTCTCTCAGCAACAATCAGCAAGAAATCGCAACCAACTTCTGCAAAGCAAATTTCAGCGTCATGTACATTCAACAAGCTGCATTTGAAAATTTTATTTCGTTGTCATTACAGAACATAGCACAAGAGCAAAGTAAAGACAACGTGTGGAAAGAGATTAAACACCTCTGGCAAGATAGGAATAATGTTACGATTAGGAAGTTACAATGTCTGTGTATACGACAAATGGTAGTTTTATTTGCTTGTCACATGAGTTGAAATGTTTCTGGCCTGATACTTGCAAAGAATCAACTGAATTCACAGCCAACTTCTCTTTAAAATGAAAACAGCACAAACAGCGCTGACATAATTCCGCTGAATGTTTGTAAGCCCGCGCGGCGTGGCCGCGTGGTTAGAGGCGCCATGTCACGAACCGGTTGGCCCCTCCCGTCGGAGGTTCGAGTCCTCCCTCGGGAATGGGTGTGTGTGTTGTCTTTAGCGTAAGTTAGTTTAAGTAGTGTGTAAGTCTAGGGACCGATGACCTCAGCAGTTTGGTCCCATAGGAATCCACACACATTTAGACATTTGAATGTTCATAAGCAGTAACAGTACTATGCGCTAGCCTCAAAAGGTTTTGTATGTAAGAGAAATGTTACATTTCTATATTTTCGACTAGCAACATTAAAGATTCACGTGATTCTCATGTTCGTATACTATTGTGACACATAACAGAGCCGTTTGAAACTTTTTTCCTTTATATTCTTCTGTCCCTCCCATAACCATCCACTAATTCCCAGTGTACTGTGTACCGTACACCTTAACACATACATTTTCATTGTTGGTGTCAGATATTTCCACATGGTTCAATTCAGTTGTAAATGAAATGTTCACACAGGGTTTAATGCACGTGACTTTGGACGATAATTATGCGCATGGCTCACGTCAGTATTTGCTTGATATAAAGCACCTAAAATTGACCATTTGAAGCAATAATCATCATTCTTTGAAGCAACATTTATCACAGCACATTTTTTGCACTGTCTTTTCATTGTAGACAAGAACTTCGAAAGTTACCAGTTTTATTTTTTTGCAAAATTCAGTCTCTAATATTGGTTGGATACCATTCACTAATGTTGTCAGACAGCGATGGAGACTCGTTCTTGGTGTTCATATACATTTCCCTAAACGCACATGAGTTGGGAAGTTGGGTTTACAGCAACTGAGACGTTTAACTGAAGTTGCCGATTCATCCCCCGCACTCTATTGGTGAAAATAGGGAAACATACAGCAATAAATTGTATGGGATTTTTAAATCCATCGTGATTGGCTACTCTGGCAGTACTTATTCTACTTTTGAAAGACGAATTCACAGAAACCCATTGTAGACTGCCAACATTGATTTTAATATATTTCGTAGATGGTTACCCCATTATTTATAATTACTTATATGACTTATTAGACTACTTAACTGTCTCCATCAGTTCTTCTTCACCACCAGATTGTAAAATAGAGATGGCTCAGGATGCCGGATTTGTTTTGTACCCTGATTCTAATATAAAACCTTACTTCGGAAATAGCAATTTACTGACATGTGAGACATCTATTTTAACTGGCCGATTCAGTTCCAGCTCTCAGGCGAAAATAGAGGGATACGTAGCAAGAAACTGGTTTGAAAAAACTATAACTAAGACACAGTTAGCACCAGTTGCTTGAAAAGTGACGTGCGTGACGTCACAGGCAGCTAAATGGTTATTAATAGAAGTCGAAGGCCCATCCATGTTCAAGGCAGAACACGGCGGGTGTTGATTGCGGACGGACCTGCAGCTAAAGGCAGCTCCACCTCAGTGGTGTAATAAACTTTTTGGTAGGTCATCTGATGTTTGCAAAGTCAAAATATGTGCAGTTGCGTGGGAAGTGACTGTAATTGGTGTTTACAAGTTTATTTTTGACTCTATTATCTAGTTTCATGTTCCGTGAATAATTTTGCACGATATATCGCAAATTATTTTTCTTAAATATACAGATATGAGTAAGTAAATACTATCAACCACTTTTCCCACATTACGTTAATAGAAATTCTTCTACGGAATAGTAGTTGTTAAGAAGAAATTTCTATAGTTTGTTTTCAAATTTTACTTTCCTGTCTGTCAACCGTTTCATATCACTGAGTGAGTGATCAAAAATTTTAGTTGCAGCCTGTTTTGTGCTATAGACAACGTTTATATGGTGTAATGGATGTCATTTTTCCTTCTGGTACTGAAATTATGTACATCATGTTTCCTTCTGTACTACAGTACATTATTTACAACAAACTTCATGAGTGAGTAAATATACTGTGAAGCAGTAGCAAGAATGCGCAACTCCTTAAACGGGTGTCTATAAGATGATCGTACGTGAGCACCATACATTATCCTAACGGCACGTTTTTTAACTATGAAGATTTTTGTTCTTCAAGATGAATTACCTCAGAACATTATTCCATATGACATTATCGAATGAAAATATGAAAAATATGTCAACTTACTGATTTGTCTCTCCCTAAGAATAACAAAGATTCTAAGTGCAATGGTGGCTGAACTAAGTTGTTTTAAGAGTTCCAAAATGTGCTTTTCTAGTTTAAATTCTCATCAGTATGGACACCTAAGAATTTTGAAGTCTCCACCCGAACTATTATTGCCTCACAATTAATTATACTTATCACTGGTGTAGTAGCCTGCACTTCGATGTGTAGGACTGAATATGTTGTGTGTTTTTAAAATTGTGGGTGAGATCATTCTCAGAGACATTAACTACAGATTTAGACGTGGTTAGATCAGATGAACGAAGTTAATGTCGCGTTATTATCCTGCTGTGAACTTTCTGAGTGCTGTGTTAAATAGTCGCTGATGGCCTTGTGCTCACGATTGTGACTGTCAGATTATATCGTCTTGGAGAAAATTGCTTGTCTCAGTGCCAAGCAAGTACAGAACTATCCTCGCGTTTCATCTGTAAAGTCGCGCGTTGCACCAGTATCATTGTGTGATCCCAAAATGGAATCGCTAGAGTGTCAAAATTACGGAAAATTAGTAGGCATATTAGTAGGATTTTGCGGCTACAGAACAAGCTCCGTGAATTGTGGTGTATAGCGCCTTTATCTTTGCGTTTGTATTATTGTTACTGTATCCCAACTTAATACATCTATATCTACATTTATACTCCGCAAGCCACCCAACGGTGTGTGGCGGAGGGCACTTTACGTGCCACTGTCATTACCTCCCTTTTCTGTTCCAGTCGCGTATGGTTCGCGGGAAGAAAGACTGTCTGAAAGCCTCCGTGCGCGCTCTAATCTCTCTAATTTTACATTCGTGATCTCCTCGGGAGGTATAAATAGGGGGAAGCAATATATTCGATACCCATCCAGAAACGCACCCTCTCGAAACCTGGACAGCAAGCTATACCGCAATGCAGAGCGCCTCTCTTTCAGTCTCTCCGACTTGAGTTTGCTAAACATCTCCGTAACGCTATCACGGTTACCAAATAACCCTGTGACGAAACGCGCCGCTCTTCTTTGGATCTTCTCTAGCTCCTCCGTCAACCCGATCTGGTACAGATACCACACTGATGAGCCATACTCAAGTATAGGTCGAACGAGTGTTTTGTAAGCCACCTCCGTTGTTGATGGACTACATTTTCTCAGGACTCTCCCAATGAATTTCAACCTGGTAACCGCCTTACCAACAATTAATTTTATATGATCATTCCACTTCAAATCGTTCCGTACGCATACTCCCAGATATTTTACAGAAGTAACTGCTACCAGTGTTTGTTCCGCTATCATATAATCATACAATAAAGGGTCCTTCTTTCTATGTATTCGCAATACATTACATTTATCTATGTCAAGGGTCAGTTGCCACTCCCTGCACCAAGTGCCTATATGCTGCAGATCTTCCTGCATTTCGCTACAATTTTCTAATGCTGCAACTTCTCTGTATACTACAGCAACATCCGCGAAAAGCCGCATGGAACTTCCGACACTATGTACTAGGTCATTTATATATATTGTGAAAAGCAATGGTCCCATAACACTCCCCTGTGGCACGCCAGAGGTTACCTTAACGTCTGTAGACGTCTCTCCATTGATAACAACATGCTGTGTTCTGTTTGCTAAAAACTCTTCAATCCAGCCACACAGCTGGTCTGATATTCCGTAGGCTCTTACTTTGTTTATCAGGCGACAGTGCGGAACTGTATCGAACGTTTTCCGGAAGTCAAGAACAATAGCATCTACCTGGGAGCCTGTATCTAATATTTTCTGGGTCTCATGAACAAATAAAGCGAGTTGGGTCTCACGCGATCGCTGTTTCCGGAATCCATGTTGATTCCTACATAGTAGATTCTGGGTTTCCAAAAACGACATGATACTCGAGCAAAAAACATGTTCTAAAATTCTACAACAGATCGACGTCAGAGATATAGGTCTATAGTTTTGCGCATCTGCTCGACGACCCTTCTTGAAGACTGGGACTACCTGTGCTCTTTTCCAATCATTTGGAACCTTCCGTTCCTCTAGAGACTTGCGGTACACGGCTGTTAGAATGGGGGGGCAAGTTCTTTCGCGTACTCTGTGTAGAATCGAATTGGTATCCCGTCAGGTCTAGTGGACTTTCCTCTGTTGAGTGATTCCAGTTGGTTTTCTATTCCTTGGACACTTATTTCGATGTCAGCCATTTTTTCGTTTGTGCGAGGATTTAGAGAAGGAACTGCAGTGCGGTCTTCCTCTGTGAAACAGCTTTGGAAAAAGGTGTTTAGTATTTCGGCTTCACGCGTGTCATCCTCTGTTTCAATGCCATCATCATCCCGGAGTCTCTGGATATGCTGTTTCGAGCCACTTACTGATATAACGTAAGACCAGAACTTCCTAGGATTTTCTGTCAAGTCAGTACATAGAATTTTACTTTCGAATTCACTGAACACTTCACGCATAGCCCTCCTTACGCTAACTTTGACATCGTTTAGCTTCTGTTTGTCTGAGAGGTTTTGGCTGCGTTTAAACTTGTAGTGAAGCTCTCTTTGCTTTCGCAGTAGTTTCCTAACTTTGTTGTTGAACCACGGTGGGTTTTTCCCGTCCCTCACAGTTTTACTCAGCACGTACCTGTCTAAAACTCATTTTACGATTGCCTTGAACTTTTTCCATAAACACTCAAAATTGTCAGTGTCGGAACAGAAATTTTCGTTTTTATCTGTTAGGTAGTCTGAAATCTGCCTTCTATTACTCTTGCTAAACAGATAAACCTTCCTCCTTTTTTTATATTCCTATTAACTTCCATATTCAGGGATGCTGCAACGGCCTTATGATCACTGATTCCCTGTTCTGTACATACAGAGTCGAAAAGTTCGGGTCTGTTTGTTATCAGTAGGTCCAAGATGTTATCTCCACGAGTCGGTTCTCTGTTTAATTGCTCGAGGTAATTTTCGGATAGTGCACTCAGTATAATGTCACTCGATGCTCTGTCCCTACCACCCGTCCTAAACATCTGAGTGTCCCAGTCTATATCTGGTAAATTGAAATCTCCACCTAAGACTATAACATGCTGAGAAAATGTATGTGAAATGTATTCCAAATTTTCTTTCAGTTGTTCTGCCACTAATGCTGCTGAGTCGGGAGGTTGGTAAAAGGAACCAACTATTAACCTAGCTCGGTTGTTGAGTGTAACCTCCACCCATAATAATTCACAGAAACTATCCACTTCTACTTCACTACAGGATAAACTACTACTAACAGCGACAAACACGCCACCACCGGTTGCATGCAATCTATCCTTTCTAAACACCGTCTGTGCCTTTGTAAGAATTTCGGCAGAATTTATCTCTGGCTTCAGCCAACTTTCTGTACCTATAACGATTTCAGCTTCGGTGCTTTCTATCAGCGCTTGAAGTTCAGGTACTTTACCAATGCAGCCTCGACAGTTTACAATTACAATACCGATTGCTGCTTGGTCCGCGCATGTCCGGACTTTGCCCCGCACCCTTTGAGGCTGTTGCCCTTTCTGTATTTGCCCGAGGCCATCTAACCTAAAAAAACCGCCCAGTCCACGCCACACAGCCCCTGCTACCCGTGTAGCCGCTTGCTGCGTGTAGTGGACTCCTGACCTATCCAGCGGAACCCGAAACCCCACCACCCTATGGCGCAAGTCGAGGAATCTGCAGCCCACACGGTCGCAGAACTGTCTCAGCCTCTGATTCAGACCCTCCACTCGGCTCTGTACCAAAGGTCTGCAGTCAGTCCTGTCGACGATGCTGCAGATGGTGAGCTCTGCTTTCATCCCGCTAACGAGACTGGCAGTCTTCACCAAATCAGATAGCCGCCGGAAGCCAGAGAGGATTTCCTCCGATCCATAGCGACACACATCATTGGTGCCGACATGAGCGACCACCTGCAGATGGGTGCATCCTGTACCTTTCATGGCATCCGGAAGGACCCTTTCCACATCTGGAATGACTCCCCCCGGTATGCAAACGGAGTGCACATTGGTTTTCTTCCCCTCTCTTGCTGCCATATCCCTAAGGGGCCCCATTACGCGCCTGACGTTGGAGCTCCCAACTACCAGTAAGCCCATCCTCTGCGACCGCCCGGATCTTGCAGACTGAGGGGCAACCTCTGGAACAGGACAAGCAGCCATGTCCGGCCGAAGATCAGTATCAGCCTGAGACAGAGCCTGAAACCGGTTCGTCAGAAAAACTGGAGAGGCCTTCCGTTCAGCCCTCCGGAATGTCTTTCGCCCCCTGCCACACTTCGAGACGACCTCCCACTCTACCACAGGTGAGGGATAAGCCTCAATGTGGGCAGTATCCCGGGCAGCCACAGTCGTAGTCCGATCGGGGGATGTGTGGTACGAGCTGGCCGTCCCCGACAAACCCCCATCCGGACCCCCACAGTGATGCCCATTGGCAACAGCCTCAAGCTGTGTGACCGAAGCCAACACTGCCTGAAGCTGGGAGCGAAGGGATGCCAACTCAGCCTGCATACGAACACAGCAGTTGCAGTCCCTATCCATGCTAAAAACTGTTGTGCAAAGAACGTCTGAACTAATCTACAGAGAGCACAAACAATTCGACACAAAATTTAAACGGTTTTAAAATACAAGATTGCCTAGTAGATGCAGTAATGCTGCACTTGCGCACTGCTGAGGCACTGCTCGGCGGCGGAAGAAGACTACGCGATTTTACACTATTCAGGTACTAAAACGCGATGCTACAACTCTCAAATACTATAATACGCCCGAAATTTATGAATTAAACAATGCAAGTACCAAAAACACGCAAAGAAATTAAGAATTAAACTATGTAACAAATAAGTGAGCTAGGAGTATACGACTTGCTGCTGGCAGCTGCTTATCCAACGGCGGCAGGGAGCACACTGGACATAGGGCCTCGACAATATAGCGTGGTTTCACCAGTGTAGTGTGTTACTTACTTGATGGTATACGAACGTCTCCCTGCATTTTACTGGAAATGCAGCGAGCAGTTATGCCACACCAGTAGGAGCGCAGCTTCAGAACGAACGCAGACCAGGTGAGCGCAGGTAGGTTTTAACAAGTGAAAGCTGCGTAGATCGAAAACGAGTGAACTGACGAGCAGGTAGGTTTCTGCTATCACTCGATCATGTATCCCAGTTATTCCGCCGCTCACGGCATCAGATAGTTCGTTCTAAAAAACGTTCCTTGGTTGTTTTTGTTGTCTTTCTCCTCTCCGTTCTAAATCAATGTACTAGCTATTAATGGGCGTGGAGGAATGATAGTACAAACCTTCTTTAAGGTTTCTTAAACCAAGTGTTAGCGATGAAATTAGGCCCTGTGCAAAATTATACCGGACGACTACCTCTTTCGTTCCTTCCGCCCAGTCCATATCCTCCTATTACGTTCTCTTCTTTCCTCCACTAACGAATTCCACTACCACAATTAAATTTTCGTATCCCTTAACTGTCTGAATAATCTGAATCATACATTCTTTCAGTCTCTTCTTCACCTTCTGAGCTAGTTGACGGATGTTGGCTTCATAGCTATCTTGGCTACGATAACGCGTACTCTGTGGCGTTCGTAACAGCTTAGCCGTAGTGCGTCTTATTACTTATTAGGCCTAGTCCTCCATTACCCCTATTTCATTTTCTACTGACAATCCCTTACTGGCCTGATCAGAACTCTTGTTCTTCTTGTCACCACACTTCACAGATTTCCACAATTTCTATCTTAAACTTATCCATTTTCCTTTTTAAATTATCTAACCCTGTCATCCGATTAAGGGCTTTAATATTCCAGAATCCGTCACGTAGAATACCAGTTTTGTATTTCCTGATGACAACATCCTCCTGGGTAGTTCCTGCCCAGACATCTGAATGGGATATTATTTCATATGTGGAATATTTTAACAAAGAGAGTGCCATCTTCATTAAGTCATACAGTAAAGATGAATGCTCTAGAGGAAAAGTGATAGGTTGTATTTTCCACTTGCTTTCAGCCATTCGTAGTACTAGCACGGCAAGACCATGTTGACTAACGTTACAAGACCGGATCAGTCAGTCTTCCTGACTGTTATCCTTACAACTACCGAAAAGGCAGCTGCCTCTCTTCAGGAACCACGAGCTAGTGTGGCCTCTCCCCAGATATCCCTCGGTTGCTGTAGCCTCTATGGTACAGCTGTAGGAGACGGGGACACATTTACGCAAGGCTCACCCTTACGCAGAGCACTTTTTTCTGGAACCATTCTTGCTAGAGCTCTACCGACAGTGGAGGAATACAACTGTCATTTATTGAGGGCTCTCACAAACTCCACTGTACCAGCAGACTCAACGTCTTAGCCTGAATAACATTTTTGCGATTTTGTACATGGTGAGTAAATTTTGTTACTCATTTCGGTATCGAAGTTCCTAGGGGGCATACCTTTTGGAATTATATATATATTTTTTATATATTAATCCTATGAGAGGATGGACTGATACGGCAAGAAACTGCACAGAGCAAGAACAAGGAAACATTTGAATAGGACTAATTCAGACGTCATCATTAGTGTTCTGCCCAATGGCAAGTTGCCACATACGCTCTCCTATCTTCTGCCATCCTCTTCAGGCCTGCATAATTTCCGCTTCCCTTTATGTCGTGTATCATCTTGCACTTATTCCTTCCGCTCAATTTTCTCTCACAACCTAGTCCTCCAAAGCGTATGTTAGGAAGCAACCCCGTCCCAACGAACGTCCCGTCCAGTTCGTCTTCCTTTCTCTTATAACTCACACCAGTCTGAGGTAGAGGCGAAAACTGCTCTGTATTTATTGCTTGAAACGATACAACCAATAAAAGAGAAATCAAGAATGGGCGCAGTGCGTTAGATGTAAAAGATGGGCTCACGGCGAGTGTGCCAGAGGAACACATTATTCTTTGTGTGCATAAACTGGGACGATGGGGGTGAACAGACCATTAACTAACATTCAAACGTCTACGCAGACCATACCATGCTAACAGATGGAGCTTCACCAAAAATTGTATTTACTCTCAGTAAAATTTTTATATTTTATCTCGTAAATGGTGTAAGTAATACTAATTTTGTTTATTGTCGACAAAATATATTTTGCATTGTTTAGTAGTGTGTTTTGTTGCCTCGTTATTACATTCTATGATACGCATAAGCTTGCATCCATAGGTGTGTAAACTTGCCCCATATCTGGGGCACGTTTACGCATTCTATTTGAGCTTATTAAAATTATTTTGCATTCTTAATTGTAATGTTGAAATAGAAATATATATACCAAGTTATACTTTAATAACCATGGTATAAGACTAAACAATTTTAGCCGGCCGGTGTGCCCTGGTCTCCCCTAAGGATCACTGAAGCAAACAAGCAAACCCACCTCTTTCATCTCCATAGTTCATTCCAAGTTTCAAGAAGAAGGAAATTAATGTTTAACGTTCCGTCGACTACGAGGTCGTTAGAGACGGAGCACAAGCATGGATTAAAGAAGGATCAGAAAGGAAAGCCACAGTACGCTTTCAAAGGAACCTCCAGGCATTTGCCTGAAGCGATTTAGGGAAATCACAGAAAACCTAAACCTGGATGGCCGGACGCGGGTTTGAACCGTTGTCCTCCCGAATGCGAGTACTGCGTGCTAACCACGGCTCCATCTCGCTCGATGGGATTTTCGAGAGCAGTAGTGGTGTATATTCCGCACTTATGTTTTGCGTCCTATTGTACGTCTTCGGTGCATTTTCTGTTTTGCTTGTAACTACATATAAGGTTATTCACATCATTTAAACGTCACTCTTACCTTGCATCACACACAGAAGAAAATGAGACACAGAAATGATGCCACATAGGTATCGAAACATATTTCGAGAAAGGGGAGAAACAAATACACTACGGTGCAAAAGCCGAGGTTTAAAATCTCGAATTTCATTCGTAAACATAGGAAAACGTCAACAGGAGCTTCCATCCCCAGCAACATGATTATTATTTCTCTGAAATAAGTATGTTATCTTTAATCCTGCAGATTACAAACCACGGTAAGACTCAAGAACGATTCACTAACGCCCAGACACAGTGCACGTCTGTGGTTTTCAGAGCATCTCATTTCTTTCACGCATTTATTGTTTTCAGTGAATCGCCTTAGCCGGAGAAACAAATACACTGTGGTGCAAAAGCCGAAGTTCAAAACCTCGAATTTCATTCGTTAACATGGAAAAGTGTCGACAGTATCTTCCATCCCCAGCAATATGATTGTTTCTACGAAATAAGTATATTTAATCCTACAGATTACAAACCATGGGAAGACTCAAGAACGATTCACTTACGCCCAAGTACAGTGCACGTCTGTGGTTTTCAGCGCATCTCATTTCTTTCACGCATTTATTGTTTTCAGCGGATCGCCATAACCGAGACCGCCAACATAAGCTAGTCTGTTGACTCTAGGGTCTAAGATAGCTGTTTTGAATGCCACTTGTGAAATGTGTATCACCAGTATTTGACGAAAGGCGAAAAGATGTGGCTGTGTAAAATTTGTGGCCTCTAGATTGTCTGCCAATGTTCTCAGAAGCAAACCTCTCATCAATCTCTCGAGAAATGAGGGTGTGTGACACTACTGATGGGGATTCGTCCATCGTGTTAGGACATTGAAGTCTATACGATCCTTCATGCTGTTCTAGTGGAAGAGGCTATGTGACGTCACGAATTCTTGCCCACTCCCATTTCTGATATCTTTATCAACAATACAAATGCATCACTATATACTCTTCAGAGATCCTATAGATTCAATTTACGGTGTAAACATTTCGTACACCACTTTCGGACAGGTACCACAGAGGTACTAAATTCCTGAAATGACAACACTTCCGCTATCGACCACAATTATTAATTATGTTCCACTATTAATCAAATGGCTTAGTTCAAATGGCTCTCAGCACTACGAGGTGCATTCAAGTTCTAAGGCCTCCGATTTTTTTTCTAATTAACTACTCACCCGAAATCGATGAAACTGGCGTTACTTCTCGACGTAATCACCCTGCAGACGTACACATTTTTCACAACGCTGACGCCATGATTCCATGGCAGCGGCGAAGGCTTCTTTAGGAGTCTGTTTTGACCACTGGAAAATCGCTGACGCAATAGCAGCACGGCTGGTGAATGTGCGGCCACGGAGAGTGTCTTTCATTGTTGGAAAAAGCCAAAAGTCACTAGGAGCCAGGTCAGGTGAGTAGGGAGTATGAGAAATCACTTCAAAGTTGTTATCACGAAGAAACTGTTGCGTAACGTTAGCTCGATGTGCGGGTGCATTGTCATGAGGAAACAGCATACGTGCAGCCCTTCCCGGACGTTTATGTTGCAGTGCAGGAAGGAATTTGTTCTTCAAAAAATTTTCTTAGGATGCATCTGTTACCGTAGTGTCTTTTGGAACGCAATGGGTAAGGATTACGCCCTCGCTGTCCCAGAACATGGATACCATCATTTTTTCAGCACTGGCGGTTACCCGAAATTTTTTTGGTGGCAGTGAATCTGTGTGCTTCCATTGATCTGACTGGTGCTTTGTTTCTGGATTGAAAAATGGCATCCACGTCTCATCCATTGTCACAACCGACGAAAAGAAAGTCCCATTCATGCTGTCGTTGTGCGTCAACATTGCTTGGCAACATGCCACACGGGCAGCCATGTGGTCATCCGTCAGCATTCGTGGCACCCACCAGGATGACACTTTTCGCATTTTCAGGTCGTCATGCCGGATTGTGTGCACAGAACACACAGAAATGCCAACTCTGGAGGCGATCTGTTCAACAGTCATTCGGCGATCCCCCAAAACAATTCTCTCCACTTTCTCGATCATGTCGTCAGACCGGCTTGTGCGAGCCCGAGGTTGTTTCGGTTTGTTGTCACACGATGTTCTGCCTTCATTAAACTGTCGTACCCACGAACGCACTTTCGACACATCCATAACTCCATCATCACATGTCTCCTTGAACTGTCGACGAATTTCAATTGGTTTCACACCAGGCAAATTCAGAAAACGAATGATTGCACGCTGTCCAAATAAGGAAAACGTCGCCATTTTAAGTATTTAAAACAGTTCTCATTCTCGCCGCTGGCGGTAAAATTCCATCTGCCGTATGGTGCTGCCATCTCTGGGACGTATTGACAATGAACGCGGCCTCATTTTAAAACAATGCGCATGTTTCTATCTCTTTCCAGTCCAGAGAAAAAAAAAATCGGAGGCCTTAGAACTTGAATGCACCTTGTATGGGACTTAACTTGTCATCAGTCACCTAGAACTTAGAACTACTTAAACGTAACTAACCTAAGGACATCACACACATCCATGCCCGAGGCAGGATTCGGACTTGCGAGCGTAGCGGTCGCGCGGCTCCAGACTGTAGCGCGTAGAACCGCATGGCCACCCCGGCCAGCCATTTCAGACACTTTGTCCTGAAGTGGACAGAAAACAGAAAAATAGAAAACGTTTTGTTACTTGTTTTGTTGCTTGTAGACGACAGACTGTACAATGCATACATAACTGGTAGCGTAATGAGAGGTAAGTGAACTCTCCATCCGAAGAGGCCTCGGAAGACCCAACGGTACCGACGGACCGCCGTGTCGTCCTCAGCCGACCAGCCGATAGCCGTCACTGGATGCAGATATGGAGGGGCATGTGGTCAGCACACCACTCTCCCGGACGACGTCACTTTTCGTGACAGGAGCCACTGCTTCTCCATCAAGTAGCTCCTTTATTGGCCTCACAACGGCTGAGGGTATACCACTCGGCAACAGCGAGCGCCGAGCGGTTCTAGGCGCTACAGTCTGGAACCGCGCGACCACTACGGTCGCAGGTTCGAATCCTGCCTCGGGCATGGATGTGTGTGATGGTTCAAATGGCTCTGGGCACTATGAGACTTAAATTCTGAGGTCATCAGTCGCCTAGACTTAGAACTACTTAAACCTAACTTAACCTAAGGACATCACACACGACCATGCCCGAGGCAGGATACGAACCTGCGACCGTGACAGCAGCGCAGTTCCGGACTGATGCAATAATTTTCAGAAAGAAAATAAATAAAAACCACTGAACATAGCATAGAAAGCGTCTTGCATAGAGCTGACTTTCTTTCCAACTTTGTGTAGTTTTTGTAAAACCGTCGTAAACTCTCATTATTTCTTAGCAATTCACAAAATCGAATATGTAAGTAGATTTCTTGTAGACTGCGAAAATTAATCCCAGTAATATTAGATTTTTTATTTTTGTTGGAATCTTTACAACTGGTGCTTGCCATCGGAAACTGGTATTCAGTTAACTGCAATGTATCAATCAGACTACATGCTGCGTACTGGATTTTGATTTTTTTACTGCTGTTTCTTTCCAGCAAGCAAATAGCATTAACGTAGGCATCACAGACGGAATCGTAGTTTCACTTGCACTAGTTTTATTGCAGATCTGAAACACAATGTGGCTGAGTTCCCGCAATGCGATAAAGGAAAAGCTGCTTGGAATAGAGCACAAACAAAGGCAACCGCAAGCCACATCCCTTTTGACAACACTTGCTACAGGAAAACCGTACCAGGAAGATTAACATGATGATATACACAATAATAGCATCAGATTCATGACCTAAGACTGCATTTTCAGATCGCGCCGTGTGGAAGAAGACAAGTAAATTCTATGAGGTATACGCCTCATATACAGGGGGTCTGTAGCAATTATTTGTTACTTGTAAGGTTGCAGTGCGTACGCACCCACACAGGCCGCTATAAGCACTTTATTCTTCCGGTTACAAAAGTTACTGTTCTTACAGTTGTAAGCAGGTTAATGGAAACACTTCCGCATTCCAGCAACGTTGGATTTAACACTCGTGTAATATTAGTCACCCCTTAAAAACGCACATTGCTTGTCTTGGAGTGCTGCAAATACGTAGGACTGGTATCAGATACCCATGCAATCCACCAACGCTGGGACTGAAATAGTGTTGGAACACCACAACCCAGTGCCACGCGTACTTTCGAGCTACTTGATTTCTTGAGATTAAAACAGTCTTTTGTGACTAAATATATTTATGAATGTTGTCAGTCATTACTTTTCATCAAAATGTAACGTATGTTGAAAGAATATGTAAGAAATAATTGTGTTAAATCGTTATAGTAAACACGCTGGCAATGTCAGGAAAATTTATATTGTACGAAACACAAAGAATAGACACTGAGGTGACAGAAGTCATGAGGTAGCAATGTGCACTTATACAGATGGCGGTAGCATCGCATACACAAGGTATAAAAGAGGAAGTCCATTGGCGGAACTGTCATTTGTACTCAGATGATTCATGTGAAGAGATTTCCGATGTGATTTTGGCCGCAAGACGTGAATTAACAGACCCTGAATGCAGAATGGTTGTTGGAGCTAGTTGTATGGGACATTCCATTTCGGAAATCGTTAGGAACACGGACAACGCAGTGGCCGACGGCCTTCACTTAATGACCGAGAGCAGCGGCGTTTGCGTAGAGTTTTCGGTACTAACAGACAAGCAACACTGCGTGAAATAACGGCTGAAATCAATGTGGGAAGTACGATGAACTTATGCGCTAGGACACATAGGCGAAATGTGGTGTTAATGGGTTAAGGCAGCAGACGACTGACGCGTTTGCCTTTGCTAACAGCACGACATCGCCTGCAGCACCTTTCCTGGGCTCGTGACCATATTTGTCGGACCCTAGATGAGTGGAAAGCCATGGCGTGGTCAGGTGAGTATCGATTGCAGTTGGGAGGAAATTGTAGCGTTCGAGTATTTCGCATACCCCACGAAGCCGTGGACCAAAGTTGTCAACACGGCAAAGTGCAAGCTGGTGAAATCTTCATAATGATGTGGGCTGTGTTTACATAGAATGTACTGGGTCCTCTGGTCCAACTGAACAGATCATTGACTTTAAATGGTTATGTTCGGCCACTTGGAGACCATTTGCAGCCATTCTTGGACCTTGTTTTCCCAAAAAACGATGACACGTCATAAGGCCACAGTTGTTCGCGACTGGTTTGAAGCACATTCCGGACAGTTCGGGCGAATGATCAGGCCACCCAGACCACCCAATATGAATCCCATAGAACATTTATAGGACGTAATCGAGATGTCGGTTCGTGCACAAAATCCTGCATTGGTAACACTTCCGCAATTACGGGTGGCTATAGAGACGGCATTGCTCAATATTGCTGTAATATTTATTTTTGTATCCATTGCTTTGCTGGGCAGTAGGAGGTCCGACACGATATTAAGACGTATCCCCTGACTCTTGTCACCTCAGTGTGTGTTTAACATCGCTGCCACGACCGCGTGCACTCGCGGAAGCGACGGTAGAGTTCAGTGTCGAAACGTCTGTGGTTTGGTACAGACGTGTGTTGGTGCGCAAATACCAAATGGAGATTTTGCTGAAAATTTTGTTACAATATGTCGGAAGGCAAAACAGAAGCACGTATATGGGCATAGCATATGGTCGCAAGAAGATGATGGAGTTAATGAGGAACACTGTGTGGCCCAAATTTATTTAAGCTGCTCGCTAATAAAGGAGAGCCTATTGCCGATACTGAATTTCATAATAAGACTTCATTGCATCACAAGCAACTCATCGCAAAGTAAGACCCAGTGAGTATTTTTATAACTGTATAACAGGCAATAGTAACTTTTTCGAAACACTAGAGCGCAACAAACTTTTCCTGTGAAAGTTTATTGACCCAAGTCGTTAACCATCAACAGGCTCCTATGCTCCTCACCATACTTTCCAATAAAGACATAATGAAGGAAATAGTTAAAAAAAACAGATTCATAAATTTGCAGCTGATTTTCAATCAACTAATTATTGTAATAAGAAGCAGTAGGAACTATACTCGTTCATATAATGTTGCACTATTACTGCAAACAACCAAATCAAACTGAAAGTTGTTTAAATTCAATTTAAAATTCTTGACAAGACTCTCTTATAGTCAAACTAATTTTATGATTTTATGTTGTGTTCTGTAAATGATATTATGTTGACACGTTTACATAACGTTACTACTGGCAAACAGTTGTTGCCATGAATAAAACTTTTACAGCATCATCTGAAAAGTAATTAGTAAAGAGCATTAATTAAACTTGGTCACGATTACGCAAACATCCAAACAGATAGGATTGCCGTGAGTTACGTAATACAGTAATATTTCCCCGAAGTGTCCCTAGATGTTGCATATTATTGGTCTTCACAATTATAATTAAAATAATTGCATTTCAACCTAAAGTCCATAATTCGTCACAGACTTACAAACTCCAAAGATATAGTTTTAACATTTATAGATTTTAAAAAGGCATTTCAGTCGGTTGATAGGGAAACACTAGATAACGTGATCAGAGAATTTGGCATCTAATCTAAATTAGCAAACCTTATTCGCGAAACTCCCACAGATACCAAATCAAAAGTAACGTTTCAGGGTGAAATATCGAAGGCATTCAACATAAAAACAGGTATAAGGCAAGGTGATGGCCTGTCTCCACTCCTCTTTAACTGCATACTAGAGAAAATAGTAAGAGAATGGAAACAAAAACTAAAAGAACAGAACTTATGACCAAACTGGGAACTAAAAACAAAGATATTGAAATTCAGTGTTTAGCAATTGCGGATGATTTTGCCATTCTTTCTAAAAAAACCTAACAAATGCTTGGATACAAATCAGTCTCTTAGAAGGAATAGCCAACAAAGCAGGTTTAAGAATATCTCTAGAAAAAACAAAATTTATGACGAATATAAAAAGTTCTTCGGAATCCCTAGCAACAGATATTGGCCAGATAAAGAGGGTAAATAAATTTAAATATTTCTGAGAAATTATAAAAGAAAATGGCTTAGAAAAATTCGCTATAGAAGAAATACATAAAATGGAGAGAGCTTATGGAATAACTAGGAATGTCTACAACAAAAGGTGTCTGTTTAAAAATTTGAAGATACAGCATTACAACACAGTAGTAAAACCGGAATGTCTTTATGCAAGTGAATGTTTAGTACCTAACTACAAATTATTCAGACATTCGAAAAATACTTGGACCACCAAAAAATACAGAGGTTTGGAAATTAATAAGCAACATAGAAAACATAAATGAAACACTACGAAAGAGGCGACTGCTATTTCTTGGACACTTATACAGGATAAACAGCAACAGGTTAATCAAACAGGTTTGTGGATATCTTTGGGACAAGAAGTCATCAATAGCCGGGATTCAAGAAGTTAGGAAAGATTTGGAAAGAAACAACATAAGTGAAAAAGATGCAACAGAAAGAAAGATTTTCAAGAGGAAAGTGTTAAAAAGGGAAGGATTCCATGGCAAGAGAGAGAAGCAGACAGGGTCAAAATGGTCCGATGAGAGAAAAAGGATACATAGTGAAAAGATGAAAAAGATGGTTCAAATGGCTCTGAGCACTATGGGACTTAACTTCTGAGGTCATCAATCCCCTAGAACTGAGAACTACTTAAATCTAACCTAAGGACATCACACACATCCATGCCCGAGGCAGGATTCGAGCCTGCGACCGTAGCGGTCGCGCGGTTCCAGACTGTAGCGTCTAGAACCGCTTGGCCACCTCAGTCGGCTGAAAAGATGAAATAGTACTGGAGTAAAAAGAAAGATGAACAGATAAGGAAGCATTGAATTTGGTGTGCGGTCCTTAGATGACCCAAACGAAGAAAGAAAGAAGAACTGCATTCCAAATTAACGTCTTCACCGTCGATATTACGAATGTTTTCTACATATTATATCGCGCAAGTGCATTTTGTTCAGTAGCCCAGTATTTGCTTGATTACGAAGTCACTACACCCACTTGTAAAATTTAACTTTTCCTTATTTTGGAGCTGGTGACCGTTTCACTCTGCAATCTGGATTCATTCAAACAACTCTGGTATACATAACTGCAGCGAAACTTATTTGGTATACAAAAATACATCGAATCTTTTTTTAACTATCTATATTTTATCCACAAGCGTTGATCTTCGGATTCGATGTCCTGTTTTCGTTAATTACGGAACATGAGATACGCTTGTCACAAAAACTTTATAGGTGCGTCATAAATTGAGGTGACAAATGTCATGGGATGCCTCCTAATGTCGTGTCGGACCTTCTTTTGCCAGGCGTAGTGCAGAAAGTCGACGTGTCGTGCACTCAACAAGTCACTGGAAGTATACTGGAGAAATATTTAGCCACGCTACCTCTACAACCGTCCATAACGCCGAAGGCTTTGCTGGTGCAGGATTTTGTGCACGAACTGACCTCTCGATTATTTCCCATAGATGTTCGATGGAATTCACGTCGGGCTATCTGGGTTGCCAAATCTTTCGCTCAAATCGTCCGGAATGGTAAAAAAAACCAATCGCGAACAATTGCGGCTCAGTGAGACGGTGCACTGCCATCCACAGGAGTTCCACCGTTGTTTGGGAACATGAAGTCCATGCATGGCTGCAAATGGTCCCCAAGTAGCAGAACATAACAGGACGGAGTCCATGGAAACACAGTCCACACCATTATGGAGCCACCACCAACTTTCATAGTGCCTTGTTGACAACCTGGGTTCATGGTTCATGGTTCATGGTTCAAATGGCTCTGAGCACTATGGGACTTAACATCTGAGGTCGTCAATCCCCTAGAACTTAGAACTACATAAACCTAACTAACCTAAGGACATCACACACATCCATACCCGAGGCAGGATTCTAACCTGCGACCGTAGCGGTCGCGCGGTTCCAGACTGAAGCCCCTAGAACCGCTCGGCCACAAGGGCCGGCCCTGGGTCCATGACTTCGCGGAGGCTGTGTCACACTAGAACCCCACCATCAGCTCTTTCTAGCTAAAATTGAGACTTAGCTGACGAGACAATCGTTTTTCAGTCGTCTAGGGTGCAACCGATATTGTCACGAGCCCAGGAGAAGCGCTGGAGGCGATGTCGTGCACACGAATGATAAACATTTCACACAAGAAAAGAGTAGAAGCTTTGGAATGTGGTGCTACAGAATAATGCTGAAGATTGGGTCGGTAGACGATATGACTTATGGCACTGAAAAGGTACTGAAAAGATATGAGGAGACGGAGAAATTTGTGGCACTATTTGACTAGAAGAAGGGATCGGTTAGTAAGATACATTGTGAGACATCAAGCGACCGCCAATTTAGTGCTGGAATGGAAGGGTAAAAACCTGTAGAAGGAGACCAAGAGATGAATACAATGAGCAGTTTAATAAGGATGTATGCTGTAGTAGTTATTCAGGAATGAAGAGCCTTGCACATGGTAGCGTATCGGGTAGTCCTGCATCAAACTAGTCATGGATCTGAAAATTACTACGACAAGAGGACATGTTACCTTGTATGAGCGCGATATCTCCAGGAAGAGACTAGCTTTTGTCTGGTGTGCTTATGTAGATGTGTCTCCATGCCTCGGTCTATGGTGGATGGTATCCCATTAAACAACGAGCACACAGAACCTATGGGTGAAGAGTACAGCACGCAGGGTTCCATGTACCAAGCTTTCATATAAAATTCCATCACTGGCGGCTACATGTTGTAACGACACTGCGCAGGCAGTAGTAGGTCCGAACTTCGCAGCTGCTCTTTCGCAATATTATTAGTAGCGCTGTGCTCTGTTTGTGCTTCCTTGTTTTCTGCGATATGTTGAGAGGTGGCATGCCACTTTAACAACATTGTCAGTCAGATTAACATTCATATTTTAGGACATGATCTCAGTGATCCCTCTAGTACATGCGTGGTTAATGACTTTTTCTACATGACGAAATTGTGAGCAAAATGTTCTTGTAAGTGCACATGTAACCCGTGGAGATTTTGTACCTGGGGGCCGTAGTGGAGGCAACCGAGAAGAGGGAAAGAGATGAACTGTGGACCATAATTGCTGAGTGCAGTGACATGACTATGCGAGTGATTCTAGGAAATAGTGTTCAGTGGTTCTTACCTGCAGAGGGACTTCTGGCCATAGCTTTATACTCCTTCCGCTTGGGTTTGGATAGAAGGGTGCCAGTTCACAAAACAATTTACCTTGGCCAGGTGCCAGTCAGTCTTGGAATATTGGCAGATTGCTGAAGGCGAGTGGAGCAAGCCATTTAAGAGACACTGCTGTAAACTGAGATTTTGTGGAAATGGTGGGAGGGTCATGAAACTCTGTGCATTCTCACATTAGAAGCTGGGACGATATGGACAGAGTGGCTGGCGTATGTGTCTAGGAAGGCAAGACTGTAACCCCTCCCTGATGCCAGGTTATTTTAGTGAGCGGCAAAAACATATATTTCATGGGCACGTCTGTCTTGGAAGCTTAACAACCTTCTTTCAGAACTTGGAAATGGCCAGCCTGCAAGGAATCGATCACTTTGTAAATGAGGGACTGTGGTTCCGTCTTGATAGATACTGTTTGCCAAAACATGGCCATGCTTACCGTGAGAACGACGCCTCCCTATTCTAAAGTGTTCTTTTTTCATACAAAGAGATTTGGAGGATATGCAAAATTGAGGTTTGCTCCCTCAGAATGGGAACCATGGTGCTGGTCTGTATTCGCTACCAGGCCAAGAGAACAATTCAGAATGGATATTCAGTGAATGGAGGATACTTCGATATTTTTGTGCAATGTGGGGGACGGTTTCGTTTTGGTAATTCGGCTCCCGTATCAAGGTTTGGTGGAAAGTGGTGGTGTTTCTTCGAGGACTTGCACTTCTCGCCCGTCCGTGGTGGAGAACTTCAGGTCTTTCCGTAGTGGGTGAGACTTGTGGTTGTAATGTAATAAAATAAAAATTATTTGTGACTCTTTTTCTTTGCTATCAGTGTAATGTAATAGAATGAATATGAGCCGTGACTTATATAAAAAAAAACACGCATTAATGCAATGGCTCAGCATAAAAGGGAAATAACTAATGTAGGAATATTATTAACAGTATAATATGTTGTTTAATTTAGCCCCACGTGTATAAGCACTCAGTAAACTAGCTCAGTTCTCAGGGTAGTTACGTAATCGTCGATAATTAATTGTCTTTTCCTTATTTACCCAACACAACAGATAATATTCCAGGCTCGTGAGAAGTCGTGTGCTTATTGCACCCGAGAATATTTGCCAAGTCTGTTCGATGTATACCACTGCAGTACGTATCTTAAAATAGTGGTGTCGTCTCGATTCCCCAATATAAGATAACAAGAGTAGCATCTACAAATGAAATCCTATAATGGAACTGGAGTCCTGTGACCAGACCTTTTCTGCCTGTGACGTTATCTCGTTATATAAAGAAAGTCTGTAAGTAAAATTGTTAAATTATTAGTAGCTGCCTCCGATCTCGTGGGATCTGAAATAAGGTTAATTGTCCTAACCGACGGCACGTCTCGTAGATGAGCTAAAAGAGAAAGGTTAAAGATTTTTCTAAGATGGCGCCTAACAATGAAAATTCTTTGTTAAGGCCCATATCTACTTAAGACAATCCAGGTACCAGACTACCAATTGATTGATCACATACACAAATTCTTTTAACAAAATAACCATTACATTTTTAGGGTTTTAAGTACAACTTACATTATCAGCTGGTACAGCAAGATCAGCTTTACCCAAGAACGTCCTCTTGGGTCCAAATCCAAGCAGATAAGATAAGTGAAGAACAAAGTAAATATAGTTCCTGCATATAAGAGCAAGAGTCCATGGAATAACATGTCCATTGTAGTTCTATCTGTTCTTCTTTGGCGTACTTGTCGATTATTTATAAAATTTATCGTAATATTTAATTTACATTTTTTAAAACAAAGTCCACCCAGGAGAAACAGTACATGGTCTGTATCTTGCAGTGGACTAAGAGCCTGTGGCAGTTCCACACAGTGCCAACAGTGGAACTGCATATCATCTCGGACATATCGTGTGTCACGAGGATGAACTTACACGTCCTGAATCGGCTGTCTGACGTTTGGCAATTCCAGAATGCACCATCGTGCCTATGACTCAAATTGGTTTGGCCATACCAGCAAACGGGTGCACCTCACACTGAACTCTGACGGGTTTTTAGAGCTCTGATAAAGAAGTTTCCCACGTTCTTATAATCAGAACGCCACACCGCACATTTCGCATATTTTCGTGGACGCTTCAGAACATTACAGCTGCCTCAGCGACCGCTTCTCGCCCACAGAGTGCCGTTTCTGCTGCTCGTGTCTCGTTACCGCAATTCCCCATTAACACCTGAACAGCAGAGCTGCGGCTGTGGCGTCACCGCCAGACACCACACTTGCTAGGTGGTAGCCTTTACATCGGCCGCGGTCCGTTAGTATACGTCGGACCCGCTTGTCACCACTATCAGTGATTGCAGACCGAGCGCCGCCACACGACAGGTCTAGTCTAGAGAGACTCCCTAGCACGCGCCCCAGTTGTACAGCCGACTTTGCTAGCGATGGTTCAATGTCTACATACGCTCATATTTGCAGAGACGACAGTTTAGCACAGCCTTCAGCTACGTCATTTGCTACGACCTAGCAAGGCGCCATATTCAGTTACTATGTCTGAACAGATAATATTGTGACTCATACCACACGTCAATATAGTCCTTCCCTCCTCACGCCAGCCTGCGTGAGCTAAACGCGTGCATTTCGGCCTCCTCTCGTAACACGGTGTTGGCTCTTCTGCCAACACAACAGCGGCCATTCTCTTTTATTATTCGTTGGGGACCGTGATCCCAGTAAGGCAGTCGTCCCCAACCTTTCTGAGACTATTTCTCCTGAGCGTAACTGATTACATAGTACTACCCCCACCCCTCCCCTCTTCCCCACCATCCTCAACATTAGAGCCTAACCAAACTTTAGAATGGAAAATAATTTTCTCTGAACATCTGTGTTTTTAAAATTACGGAAGATAAATGATATTTATTTTTTGCAAGTGCTTCATTAAAGGTCGTACTAAAGATTCAGTAAGATAATTGGTACTACCTCTATCTAACAACCGTTTTTATAAGATATTGTAGTGCCTGTGTTGATAACTACTACGTGGATGTCCAAAAGGAACATGCAATGTGGTGACTAGAGTCGTCATGAAAAAAATGAAATGTGCTCGCAGCTGCGAATACATTTCATGTATTTTTTATAGAATCATAAAGCAGTGTTCTAGCAATAGTGGACACCGAAAGTTCCTGAGGAAGATCCCAGCAAAGGGGTCGAAACGTCGAACATTTTAGAAGAAACATGACGCCGCCTAATAGCCCAGAAGATTTTAACTTCAGTAACTGCAGTTCTCAGTGCATTGTAAGTGCTACCTACAACTCTTCCTCAGAAAAGGAAGCTGGCTATCAACATTGAGGTCAGATGTATATTATAAGACATGATTCCTCTACACCATTCCTCTTGCTTCACCCGCACCCTCCATCCCCACAAAAAATCAGCCAAGTTAAAATGCGGGCACTACGCTTATTGTTTGTAAATCACGTAACTGCTAGCCTCCTTACTTCTGAACTGGCAGGAATTGGAGGGCTTCAAGCTGAAAATGCCTTGTGTCGGAACACTGCCACTATTAATAATAATAACAATAATAATAATAATAAAGACGCTAATAATGATAGTACGTGTAGGCGCTACAAGAGTGTAGTAGTCACTACATAGCGCTGCGTTGCGCTGTTAATTAGTTAGTTTATTCCTCATGAAGTGAATAATGAAGGAATTTCTGGTCCATTGTTGGAATTTCTTACAACTCGCTCGGAGATGTCACTTTCACTAGATGTTTAAACATAAATAGCTAAATTTTTCTGTCATGAGTGCATGGTACAAAGTATAAAGTATTTGTATACTGGGTGGATACGCGAGGAACAACGGAGGACGTTATTCACACTTCAGTTTCTAATGTCCACATCATTCTGTTATGTCTTAATGCCAATATTTAAAAAAAAAATATTAGTAACGTATATAACTAGTATTACAGTCTTACGAAATAGTGTTAACAGTAACTAATTTAGTTTTGTGACTGAAAAGCAGCTGAAACTTTCCTGTTTTACCCCTCAGACAATTTAATTTTATGTCGCAGGGGGTAATTACCCTCAAGTTGGGAATCACTGTAGTGAGGGGACGCGCTCGCTTCGCACCGAGAGAGCCGGACAAGAGCGCGCGAAGAGGGTACATGTTCCGGATTTCCTGCAGACACCGCGCAGTTCTGCTGCGTTGCGGCTAACAGGCGCACCACAGTCCGTGAGTGAAATGGCGCGGCAACTGGAAACGTCCTCCAAGGCTGAAGCACGTGGGACAGCTCCGGTCTTGTAGGCAGTTCGTCTAAATTGCACATAGGTCCACCGTGAAACTCTGGTGGTGTATGGACCAAGAGCAATGTTGCGTTCAAAGGTGATGAAATGGTGCCCACAATTTTAACAAATCCGCGCATTAGTTGTTGATGTTGACGGGGAGATGGATTCAGAATTGTTAGGCACTAAATAGCATGGTCATCAGCGAGCTTTCTCAAGATCGTGGCACTCGTGCGGGAGTAGCTTTTATTGTGGTCTTCAGTACGAAGAGTGGTTTGTGCAACTCTTCATGCTACTCTATTCTCTGTAAGCCTCTTAATCTCCAACTAATTACTGCAACATACATACTTCTGAGTCTGTGAATCTGCTTACTATATTCTACTCTTGGTCTCCATCCACAGTCCCCCCCCCACCCACTTTCTTCCAATTCTAAATTGGTAATCCCCTGATGTTTCAGAATATGTCCTAGCAAACGGTCCCTTCTTCTAGTCAGGTTGTCACTCAAATCTGTTTTCTCCTCTCATTAGTTACGTGTTCTACCCACCTAATATTCAACATTTTTCTGTAGCACCATATTTCAAAAGTTTCTGTTCTTTTCTGATCAAAACTGTTAACCGACCATGTTTCATTCCCATACATAGATACAATCCTTACAAATACTTTCAGAAAAGACTTCCTAACACTTAAATCTATATTCGATGTTAACAAATTTCTGTTCTTCAAAAGCGCTTTTGTTGTCATTGCCACTCTACGTATTATACACTACTGGCCATTATAATTGCTACGCCACGAAGATGACGTGCTATAGACGCGAAATTTAACCGACAGGAAAAAGATGCTGTTATATGCAAATGATTAGCTTTCCAGAGCATTCACACAAGGTTGGCGCCGGTGGCGACACCTACAACGCGCTGACATGAGGAACGTCTCCAACCGATTTCTCATAGATAAACAGCAGTTGACTGGCGTTACCTGGTGAAACCTTGTTGTGATGCCTCGTGCACGGAGGAGAAATGCGTACCATCACGTTTCCGGATTGTAGCCTATCGCGATTGCGTATCACCTGATTTAATTCGACTGCGCTCCATTATTCTTCCTTTCTTTATATACTTCTTTCAAGACACTGTCCAGTCCTTTCAGCTGCTCTTCCAAGTCCTTTGCTGTCTCTGACAGTATTACCATGGCATCGACAAACCTTTTATTTCTTCTCTCTGAATTTAATTCCTACCCTAAATTTTTCTTTGGTTTCCTTTACTGTTTCTTCAATGTGCAGATCCAATAGCATCGGAGACAGGCTACAAACCTGTTTCATTCCCTCCTCAACCACTGCTTTCCTTTCATGCCCTCGACTCTTATAATTACTGTCTGGTTTACGTACAAGCTGTAAGTATTCTTTTGCTCCCTGTATTTTACCCCTGCTACCTTCAGAATTTCAAAGAGGGTATTCCAGTCAACATTGTAAAAAGATTGATCTGAATCTACAAATATTATATATGTAGGTTTCCCTTTCCTTAACCCATCTTCTATTAGAAGTCGTAGAGTCAGTATTGCCTCGCGTGCTCCTACATTTCTCGAGAACCCAAATTGATCTTCCCCGAGGTCGACTTCTGTCAGATTTTCCAGTCTTCTGTAGAGAATTCGTGTTAGCATTTTTCAACCATGACTTATTAAACTGATAGTTTGGTAGTACTCACACTTGTCAGCACCTGTTTCCTGCGGAATTGGAATTATTACATTCTTTTTGAAGCCTGGGGATATTTCAGCTGACTCATACATCTTGTACATTAAATGTACGTTTCGTCATGACTGGTTCTCCCTAGGCTGTCACTTGTTCTGACGGAATGTCATCTACGGCCGGGGCTTTGCTTCGACTTAGGCCGTGCAGTGTTCTGTCAAATTCTTCTCGCAGTATCATTTCATCTTCATCTGCGTCCTCTTCCATTTCTATAATACTAATCTCAAGTACATATGCCTCGCATAGAACTATATACTCTTTTAACGTTTCAGTTTTTCCTTCTTGCTTACGAGCGGTTTTCCATCAGAGTTCTTGATATTTATACAGCTGCTTGTTTCCATTTCTATAATACTAATCTCAAGTACATATGCCTCGCATAGAACTATATACTCTTTCAGCGTTTCAGTTTTTCCTTCTTGCTTACGAGTGGTTTTCCATCTGAGCTCTTGATATTTATACAGCTGCTTGTTTTCTCTCCAAGGGCCTCTTTAATTTCACTGTAGGCCGCATCTATCTTTCCCCTAGTGAGATATGATTCTACATCCTTATAGTTGTCCTCTAGCTATTCCTCCTTAGACATTTTGCACTTCCCGTCAGTACATTTTTTGGACGTTTCTATTCCTCTTCACCTGCTACATTTGCTGCATTTTTATATTTTCTTCTGTCATCTGTTAAATTCAATTAACTCCTTTGTTTTCCAATGTCTTTATCTATTTAATCATTTGGTGTCTTCACTATTTCATCTCTTAAAGCTACCTATTCATGCGCTACTGTATTCCTGTCCCTTATTCTGCTCAGTCGTTGCCTCATGCTCCCTTTAGAACTCTCGACAACCTCTGGTTCCTTCATCTTATACAGGTCCTATCTTCTTAATTTCTTTTTTTTCCAATTTCTTTATTTAGCGTACAGTTTACAATCCATAAAAACGTACAGTTTATAATCCGTAAATTGTAGTCGAAGTCCACGTCTGCCCCTAGAAATGTCTTACAACTAAAATCTGGTTCTGAAATCTCTGTCTGATCATTTTATAATCGATATGAAACCTCCTGATATCTTCAGACCTCTTCCACATACACAGCTGTCTTTCATGATTCTTAAACCAAGAGTTAGTGATGCACAAAATTCTAGCAGGCAGCCTCCTCTTTTGCTCCTTTCCCCCAGTCCCTACTCACCTACAATTTTTCCTTCCCTTCCTTTCCCCACTGTCGAATTCCACTCCCCTGTCACAATTAAATTTTTGTCTCCCTGTATTATCTGAAAAATTCCTTTTATTTAATCATGCATTTCTTCAATCTCTTCATCATCTGCGAAGCTAGTTGGCATATAACCTTGTACTACTATGGTGGGCTTTATGTCGGTCTTTGCTACGATAAAGCGTTCATTATGCTGTTCATAGGGGCTTTGCCACATTCCTATTTTCTTATTCATTATTAAACCTACTCCTGCATTACATCTATTTCATTTTGTATTTGTAACCGTGTATTCATCTGACCAGAAGTCCTATTCATCCTGCCATCGAACTTCACTGATTCCCACAATATCTAACTTCAACTTATCCATTATCTTATTTAAATTTTCCATCCCACCTTCGCGATTAAGTGATCTATCATTGCACACTGATCCGTAGAACGCCAGTTTTGTTTCTCCTGATAACGACGAGGTCCGAAAGGGGGACTGTTTTACCTCCGGAATATTTTACTCAAGATGACGCCATCATCATTTAACCATGTAGTAGAGCTGCATGTCCTCGGGAAAAATTATGACTGTAGTTTCCACATGCTTTCGGTACTTCGTAGTACCAGCACAGCAACGGCGTTTTGGTTGATGTTACAAGGCCACATCAGTCAGTCATCCAGACTGTTGCCACGGAAACTACTGAAAAAGCTGCTGCCCCTCTTCAGGAACCACACTTTTGTCTTACCTCTCAACAGACACCCCTCCATTGTGGTTGCACCTGGTGTACGACCATCTGTATCACTGAGGTACGCAATCCATCCCATCAACAGCAAGGTCCAGTGTTGTGTTACTTAAACGAAAAGTAAAGCCCCTACAACTAGAATCACAGTAATTAAAAATTTCACATACATTCTCCAGTATATCATTCCATATCATTGTCAGATGTTAACAGTATTTAAAAAAAAACAAAAAACAAAAAAAACACTGCATATCATACAGATGACTGGTTGATCGCGAAACTAATAGGATGAATCGACATTAAAACGATCGTCCAGTTAAAATGGGAAGGAGTTCTGACACCACGTAAAATGTCAACAGTTTGCTAGCTACTGCGTCCTGAAATTTAGAGAAATCCCTCGGTAGACCAAAGACTTCGCTCCTGTCGGCACACAAATGTTATTGGGAAGGAAGCCCATCGACCATAGATGGTATTCATCTAAGGAATCGAGGACCTGATTCGCAGCAGTCGCAGATATGCCAACTATGAGAATATTAACACAGCGGTTCTCAAAAGGTCTGTAACCAAGGAGAGGATTTTTATCTTCGAGGAACTGAACGATTGGTACTACAATCCGATCAATGTTTATGGTGACTTGGTAACTACGTTGACCAATCGTGTCATGTACTTGCGTCATTTTGTATAATTCAGCTGTCAGTAAAAGTTGCCTGGGCTGCCGTAAAGATGTGTAACAAATATCTAGTAGTGCGCGGACTGCAGCTAATACGTCAACAGGGAGGTACAGAATCAGAGTGCTGCCGTCCAGTTTGATAGACTGCCAGGAATAGAGACAGTGAACAAGGAGACTAGTAACACGAAAGCAACTGTAAACTGATCAACTAAGTTAGATGTGGAATTACGTATTAGCGGCTATACTCCGAGAACACGCCCAGCAGTGACCAGAAGGCGAGACGGACCAAAAGTGGCCTCGCAGAGATTCGAACGCTGCCTCCGGCCTGCTTCCATCCCACCGCCGCTGTGTCAGGCCCCGCTGTCTCATCCCCCACCACTTACACCATCACGGATTAATATAATGTGAAAAAATTAAAATTAACTTTACACAACGAATTTAAAACATTACTAGGACCAAAATCATGTAATGGAACAATATTCATCTTTATCTTAATCTTTATTATAATATTACTCAATAATTTTATTGGACCCCACACCTGACCCTGGTGCTTACAGCCAGATGAAGAGAGCGGCCACCAGATGATGAGTAAAGACACTCGCCGAAACGTCGCAGTATCTCAGCGTACCCGAGAGACTACTTACAACGCTACTTGACTATTCCTGGTTTGGGTAGAAAAAGTTGACATCGGATGCCTCCTCTGTAACCGCTCTGCAGCTAACACTCACTCTTTGGGTGGTGCTCGACTATATGCGATAGAAGTATTTTGACTGTCAGTATTTGGTCATCAAGTGAAGGAAATGTGGTGGCATGTACACTGATTAGGCAGAGCTTTATGACCACCGACATACTATCGATATAAAAACGCCCAGCGTCACCTGGCGGAGAATGACTGCTAGCCAGACACACGTACGGTGCATGTAGTATTAGTGACCGTGCTGTCTGTGTGTAGAATGGGTCATGCGAGAGAGTTTGACCAAGGGCGGATTGGGGTGGCCCGAAGGTTCGGCACGCGCTTTTCGGAAACTGCAGGACTAGCTAGGGGTTCTAGGAGTGCTGTGGTGAGTGTCTTAACAGGTGGAAAAACCAAGATGAATCCATGTCCGGACATCCAGGGGTTGGGCGGCTACTCTTCGTTACAGATGCCAGTCGTCGTAGACCGGGCAGACTGGTAAAACAGGACGTGCAGTGAACTGTGGTGAAACTAACATCAGACTTCAATACCGGGCCCAGTACAAGTGTGTCTGAACCCCAGTGCACCAAAAACTCCTAACGATGTTCCTCTGCAGCCGACGACCCATGCGTGCATCGATGTTAACACCACGTCATCGAAAACTACGACTGAAATGGACACGAGACAGTCGGCACTGGACGTTGGCGTAGTGGCAGAGCTTTGTCTGATCTGGTCTGATGAATCCCGATACCTTCTTCATCATGCCGATGAGAGTGTGCGAATCTGGCGTCTTCCTCTTCCAGGGGAACAACACCTTGACACCTGTACTGCGGGACAGAGACAAGCTGGCGGAGGCTCCATTATGCTCTGGGAAACATTCATGTCGGCATCCCTGGGTCCACTGGAGCTCGCACAAGGCATCGTCACGGTCTAGGAATATCGTATATTGGTTTACAGTCCATGTACGCCCCTTCATGGTTCAAATGGCTCTAAGCACTATGTGACTTAATATCTGGGTTCATCAGTCCCCTAGACTTAGAACTACTTAAACCTAACTAAACTAAGGACATAACACACATCCATGCCCGAAGGCAGGATGCGAACCTGCGACCGTACCAGCAGCGCGGTTCCGGACTGAAGCGCCTGGAACCGCTCGGTCACAGAGGCCGGTGCCGCCCTTTCATGACGATCATGTTTCCCGACGGCCGTGGCATTTATCAACAAGTCAATGCGCCATGTCACAAGACCTGGAATATGATAGAGTGGTTGGAAGAACACAGTGGCGAGTTCCAATTGATATACCGGCCTCCCAGGCCGCCAGATATGATCCCGATCGAACGTATATGGGATGTATTGAACGTGGCAACAGAGTTCATCACCTACCTGCCCGGAGTTTACAGCAATTAAGTGACTTGTGTGAGCAGACATGGTGCTAACTTCCTCCAGTGACGTACCAAGGCCTCGCTGCTTCCATGCCACGACGCGTCGCCGCTGTTATCCGTGCCAAAGGTGGACATACCGGCAATCAGGTAGGTGGTCATAACCTTCATTGTAGTTTTTGATTACTGGACTCTAGGCAAGTGATGTGGGTTAAATTCCGAATGTTTCCACAGTGCCTCGTGGAATGACGCCATGTGGCAGTGTTAATGGCGAACCGTCTGTCGGATAAGAACCTTAAACTCGGGGCCGGCTCACTCGGTCCGGGCAGCTTCTCCCTGCTCACGAGCGACCAGCCCTACAAACTCTGGAAACTCTTCCAAATCTGAACGGAGGAAGTGCACGACCCCTGCATCTATTTACAAAATTCTTAAAGAATATTGTACACGCTGGACCAACGAATAAGATATAAAAGAAAACAAATTATACACAAACACTGGTCAAGGCTGTTTTGTGTGAAACGCACACTACAAATTCTAATTTATAAAGTTCACCATTTCTGCGAAAATCTACGAATTTCTGCTCTAGGGAAGCCTGCCTCTTCCTGATTTTTGAGCCCAAAGACGTAACGCAGGCACTGGTCTTTGCAATGTTCTTGTCTTTCTACATCTAAGCCAAACCAAGTGTTTGTGTTTTCCGCTACCTGAAAAATGCAGAAAAACTAATGTCTGTCGAAATTTAAAAGACGAAACTTTAAGGTCTGCGTCTAAAGGAATTTACACAACCCTTCGTAGCGCGAATCATATATCGCTAATTTTAGCAACAACGTAATTTTAAGAATAACTATATTCTATAATGTTTTAGTAAGGGCAAATAATAGTGTTCAATTATGGCAATTTATCTTTCAACAGTAATATGGTTTTCTTAAAACAACGATTACAATTGTACTCGTACACACCAAGCTAAGTATTGCAGATTGGATTCAGTTGGAAAGAGAACATTCCCATTTTCCATATCATTATTAAGGACAAAGACTTCGCCTTTTGTAGTTATCACCTTCATCTGCGACAAAGCAACCTAAATTTCCATCGCGTATTATGGCAGTTTCGGCATACTCTTCAAACGAGCGCGAGTAATATTGTTCCGAATATACCATAAATCTTTGCTCGTTAATGTGTTCTCGGTTGTTGAGTTGTCATCTGTTTATTTGCGTGTAAGCACTGATGGTCATTCATTCAACACTTCGCCATTTGTTTTAACGGAAATCTATGACATTCTCCTATTTCGTAAGGTTTCTGGAACTAGTTTGTGGTCTGAGTGCCTTCCAAATATGAAAATAAGTTTTCTCTGCCTGCTGTAAATAACTGAACAGAACAACGCGAACTTTTACCACAGCTTCTCCATCTACGATCTTCAGTTCCTGGAACTCTTGTGAAGGATTTGAATTTATAACAATATCAGGTTCAAAATGGTTCAAATGGCTCTGAGCTCTATGGGACTCAACTGCTGTGGTCATAAGTCCCCTAGAACTTAGAACTACTTAAACCTAACTAACCTAAGGACATCACAAACATCCATGCCCGAGGCAGGATTCGAACCTGCGACCGTAGCGGTCTTGCGGTTCCAGACTGCAGCGCCTTTAACCGCACGGCCACTTCGGCCGGCTAACAATATCAGGTTAAATGTGTGTTAACACCATCACTAAAAATGGATGCAAAACATGATTTCCTTCCATGTTTTTCGCTTTGATGACTAACTTGAACTGCAAAACCAAACACTGTGATTGTTTGTTAAGCGACAGCTTCAAGACTTTTACAATGTGATTCTGCACACATGTTAGCGAGTTGCTGTCATTCACAGGACTAAAAGTTCGGTTAGAGCTGCCGAGTTGGAGTGTGTGATTAACTGACCCTTTCATAATGCCCTTCTTGTAGACATTAAAATTGCCCGAGTCCGAGTGTGCCCGTCTTTGCGTTATTGCGGGTTACAAACCTCTCCCTGCATCATTATAGTCTTCAAAAAGCACAAAACAACACGAAAAGTCCACACGCAACCATTAGTTGCTTACACTCAAACATGTGCTCTTATGATAAAACTAAGCCTGCTGGTGCAGAGGTAACAAACTCGACTTGTATTTGGGAGGTGTCCGCAGCGCGTGGTCTTGCGGTAGCGTTCTCGCTTCCTACGCCCGGGTTCGATTCCCGGCGGGGTCAGGGATTTTCTCTGCCTCGTGATGACTGGGTGTCGTGTGATGTCCTTAGGTTAGTTAGGTTTAAGTAGTTCTAAGTTCTAGGGGACTGATGACCATACATGTTAAGTCCCATAGTGCTCAGAGCCATTTGAACCATGTGGGAGGTGAGCGGTTCACCTCCCCTCAAGCCAGCCGGATTTTTTTTTTTTTTAAATCGCTTGAGCCAGAAGGTGAGAGTGTTCCTTGCAAAGGTCGTGATCGACTTTCTTCACTATCGTTCCCCCATTTCAGCATGTACTGCGTCTCTAATGATCGATGGGACGTTAAGCCCAAATCTTCCTCAATACACGACTGGTCATTCACATTTCATGAAGGAAAGGTGCTAATATGCTTGAAGGATGAAACCTTTCCAATCAGGTATTGGAACCTGTCCCTCGGGGAGATCCAGCCAACAGAGAGATACGATTTTACCTGCTGTTTAAAGAAAGGAAGGAATGGTTTCTCGGCGAATGTCACTGACGAATGTTTCCCGAGATATCACCCAAGTAAACTGCTCGATGTGCATTGATGTTACGGCTAGATTACTATTACTTGCAATTTCTGACGAATTATCCAAGCCCCTTCTCCAGAAGATTGAAAGCAAGAAACTTTCCGAAAACTCGCTATGCACCAATAAGTTTATTCGGCTGATATCTAGAGAAGAATTTACCAACAAAGCCTGTTTTAAGAGTGATTCCTTTAGTTTCGACTATGAATATTTAATTCCACATAACTTTCGAATGGAATATTTAAAACGCCAAAAATATTACGTAATCTTGCGAGTTCTTGCCAGAAGCTAGAGCTAAGCGGCGAGGAAGAAACCGCAGCGACTGGCTACTATGGCTAGAAGGCGTCAGCGCTAATTAAGCTGATTGGTCAATGTTCGATAACGCTCGCCATCAGGTTTGCAACATAAGCTTACGAGGCAACCATTTTCCGGCGCAACGTAACCTGAATCTCGGCGTGTCAACATCGGAAACACATATTGACGGTCAGCGCTTATGGCGGGCACAAAGTGTTTGCGGAAGGCAACTGGCCAGTTTGTTTGGCGGCGGTTGCTGGCCGCGGAGCTGCCGCTGATAGTATAAAGGCTTTCATGTCACCGCTTGTCGATAAATGTTCATATAGATAAAATGCTTCTTGTTCGCCTGTGGTAAACGCAGGGCAAGCGCTACACAACCACCGCTGCCGAGGGGCGTAAAATTCCTGTCAAATGCTTGGGCCAGTGTATCTATGATGTTCTGCAAATGGGACGACCGCTCACAAACGTCCGATCAGGAAGGCGTTCATAATTAATCTGAGAATGACCAGTTCGCTATTTACACCAAGTAAGTAGCGAATGTACTACGCATTTATTAGCATACTATATATACTGAAGAGCCAAAGAAATTGGTATACCCTGCCTAATATCGTGTAGGGCCCCGTGACCACGCAGAAGTGACACAACACATGGTATGGACTAATGTCTGGTGTTGTGCTGGAGAGAACTGACACAAAGAATACTACAGGGTTGTCCATAAATCCGTAAGAGTACGAGGGGATGGAGATCTCTTCTGAGCAGCACGTTGCAAGGCATCCCAGATATGCTCAATAACGTTCATGTTTGTGGAGTTTGCTAGCCAGTGGAAGAGTTTCAGCTCAGAAGAGTGTCCTGGAGCCACTCTGTAGCAGTTCTGGACGTGTGGGGTCTCGCATTGTCCCGCTGGAGTTGCTCAAGTCCGTTATAATGCACAGTGGATATGAATGGATGCAGGTGATCAGACAGGATGCTTACGTACATGTCACCTGAGAGAGTAGTATCTAGACGTATCACTCCAACTGCATACGCCCCACATCATTATAGAGCCCCCATCAGCTTGCACAGTCCCCTGACCGAGCGAAGTGGCGCAGTGGTTAGGCACTGGACTCGCATTCGGGAGGACGACGGTTCAATCCCGCGTCCGGCTATCCTGATTTAGGTTTTCCGTGATTTCCCTAAATCGCTCCAGGCAAATGCCGGGATGGTTCCTTTGAAAGGGCACGGCCGACTTCCTTCCCCATCCTTCCCTAACCCGATGAGACCGATGACCTCGCTGTCTGGTCTCCTTCCCCAAAACAACCCAACAACAGTCCCCTGCTGATATGAAGGGTCCGTGTATTCATGAGGTTGTCTCCATATCCGTACACGTCCAACCGATCGATACAGTTTGTAGCGGAACTCTACCGACCAGGCAACATGTTTCCATTATCAACATCCAATATCGGTGTTGACGGGCCCAGACGAGGTGTTGTGTATTCCAGTCCTTAAGGGTGCACGAGTGGGCCTTCGGCTCCGAAAGGCCATACTGATAATGTTTCGTTGAATGGTTCGCACGCTGACACTTTTTGATGACCCAGATTGAAAAATGCAACGATTTGTGGAAGATTTGCATTTCTGTCACGTTGAACAATTGTCTTCAGTCGTCGTTGTTCCCGTTCTTGCTGCATCTTTTCCCGGCTGCAGCGAGGTCGGAGATCTGACGTTTTACCGGATTGCTGATATTCACAGTACACTCGTGAAATGGTCGTACGGGAAAATCCACGTCATCGCTAACTGGTGACTGGGAATTTGTGGTAAGCTCTACAGGACCAAACTGCTCAGGTCATCGGTCCCTAAGCTTACATACTACTTAATCTAACTTGAACTAACTTTCGCTAAAGACAACACACGCACACCCATGCCTGGAGGAGGACTCGTACCTCCGACGGGGGGAGCCGCGCGAACCGTGACAAGGCGCCTACGACTGCGTGGTTACCCCGCACGGCGCAACCTCGGAGGTGCTGTGCCCAATTGCATTCCGACTATAACACCACGTTCAAACTCACTTACATCGTGCTAACTTGCCATTGTAGCAGCAGTACCCAATCTAACAACTGCGTCAAACAGTTGTTGTATTACATAGGCGTTGCTGACCGCAGCGCCGTATTCTGCCTGTTTACATGTCTCTGTATTTGAATACGCATGCCTACACCATTTTCTTTGGCGCTTCAGTGCATAACTTTATAGTCAGTAATATGTGCACAAAATAATTTCATAACACTTGTTCAGCTGTAATGAATGCTTGCTGTGTAGATGAAGACAAGTGCTGTAAATTAAAAACCTACGCATTGCTAACAGTATGTTAATTATAATAATTACTAAAGTATACTACATTAACAAATGCGAGATAATAACAAAGAGAAAACACTTTCTTGATGTCCTGCAATTATTATTTACTTAATCACAAAACTGTTTTTTGGAATCTTAGCCCATCGGCGGAACAGCAACTAAATATTAGTTGTTGTCTGACGATGACCTAAGGAGGTGCAAACAGGATTGTGGTTAAATGAATAACTGCTGCAGAATATCATGAAAATATCTCCTTTCTGCTACATTTGTCGTGTTATGTCAAGCATCGACAGAGAACAATTAAAATCGATAAAATTAAGCGATGCTATTTCATGGAGTATCGCGATGGGTTGTTGGGTGACTTAATAGTGAAGCATTTGTTCCTTCGCGCACTTTGGCACATTTCCTTCGCCGTGTTTGTGCGCTGTCTTCAAGGTACCTATTGACTGTCATGAGCACGTGTAAGTTGTCCTTGAAGAAAAAGAGAATGAAGCCCTTGTCGATACATAGTCTACTTCTAATTAGGACCTATCGGCCCAATGAACCCGTGGCTTCGAACTTCGAAATCATTCTCGCCACAGCTGCATTTGTCAACGGACCTTTACCCGTTCGAATCCCCTTCCTATGGCGATAGGATCGTAACGCTGAACTAGCACATTCCCCATTCTGATAACAAAGCTTCACTAAAAGCGCCTTTTCAGGTAACGTCAACATGCTGCGTCTGCTGGCTCATCTGATTCTCTCTCTCATTACAGCTCCTTTTATACATGATTGCCATGCGCAGTCACTGACGTCTTGCTGTCCAGCGCCATCTGTCGGACATTTTGTGAACTTTGTTTTTGTTTTTGTTCTAATAAAATCCCATGTCATTCCAAGCATGTGTGTCAATTTGTACCGCGCTATCTACATTATTCCGTGGTTTATTAAGTTTTCAAATTTACACTGACTTTTTGATCACCCGGTACTTTCGTGGATACCATACATGCCAATTCTACGTCACCAACATTTTCAATTATAATTATTCTTTTGACAATACTGATTTAACTTACACGTATTTTAGCATGTCTTCTGTAAGGTTT